>NC_142081.1:38996186-39299027 GCF_054644295.1 Miniopterus natalensis | reverse complement strand
GCCTCCCAGTTCAGTAGGGAAGGGCGTGTTTCTTCCCCACACACAACCAGAGGCCCTAGGCTTCAGTGTGATTGGACCCATTTCACTCCCTGCACCCAGGGGGTTTTGATGATGCTGACAGCTAAGCCTGAACCACATACCTCCCCACAAAAGCTGGGGGTGAAGTCATCTTCCCATGAAGCACATTGAGGCTGCTTGGGGGCGGGGGAATGTTCGTGCCATTGCTAATAGAAAGTGGGGAAGAGAGAGGGCAGTCAGACATAGCAAATGATGGTAGGAAGAAAATGGGATGTTCATTCAAGAAAGAAGACATTGTAGAGGCATGACAACTGTCTTCAGATACGCGAAGAGCTGTCGTTAGGCTTAATCACTACAGCTCCTGACCATGGGCACATAGGAAGACATATTTGGACTTCAAATAAGAAGGAACTTCCTAACTATTTAAGTTACCCAGGAGAGAATCATTGGAATTCCACCACTGGATGTCTTCTAGCCAAAGGCAGGATGCCTGTCTGTCAGGAAGATTACAAAGCGAATTTATGGGGCAAGGAATTGGAGTACGTGATCTCTAACATCGTCCTGGATCCTATGGCCTGTGGAGGATTTAAGCTAATAGGGATGCAAACTAAATAACTCCAGAAAAATCTAGTTTGATGCATTAAGAAAAAAAAAAAATACTTGTAGCAGATGTATTTGACCATGAAGATTGGAACGGTCAATGAGCCTTTCTCAGAAGGAACAGCACCTCCCCACTCTCACCTTCACACAGACACAACTGATCCACTAGATCCTGAAATAAGACCACCCATTTTCAGAACCAAGAAAAAAGTTTAATAAGGCAAATGTCTAAAATCTTCTAAAGAAAAGTGCTTAATGGATTCTTTGGCCAGACCTTGTACCATTAGGGAAAAGGTTAATTTTGTAATTTGCGTTGATCATTGTGAATGGTGGTTCTAAGCTCCTGCTTTTCTCACAAAATTTAGGCTCAAAATATTAAAACTTACATTTGCCCAGAGGATGGTTTACTATGGCTTCTGTATACCTGTGCAGAATAGGACATGAGCTATTAAAACTGACATAATTTTAAATACACAAGGGGTGAAAGGAGGGTAGACAGGCCGTCGGCCCTTTCCTTCCTGCTCCCTGACTCGCAGGCCCGGCAAATGAATCAACTGCCCTGGACCGTGGTACTCCCGCCGCTGTTTGTGTGAAAATGCATTGTCCTTGGTGCTCGGGAAGCCGCGAGAGTCAAGTGATCTAATTTATGGTCCCATCTGAGTGGTGCCCTCCTCTAGGCTTCTTAGAGCCCTTCTCTCCCATCCAGCTGTGTGCTAAGTTCAGGGCTATCTCATTTTAGCTTTTCAAAACTGGCCCCTCCTGAATGCAGCGCCCCATTTGGAGTTTGAGGTGTGGGGGGAGAAAAGGTGCCAGAGTGGATCTTAGAATGTGGGAATCATAGTGACTTTCTTACACCCTATTGAGTAGCTTGCTACTAAATCCTCTTATGACTTATTTTTATTGTAAGTCTTTTTATTTGTTTAATAAGTCTTATGGCTTAGTTTTTTGTTTTGTACTATACAAAATATGCAGTAGTCTCACAGATGTGATAAGAACGTGAACAATGTACGAGGTTGAACCAGGAAGGTAGGATGGCACCAGTGAATTACATTTGTTCATTTTCTATTCTTAGAAATAATATCTAGTATTCACTTATTTTGTCTTAGAATCAGTATCTAAAAATGTTTGTTTGCCAAAATTCTCATTTGTAGTTAATCAGTAAATTTAGTTCTATTCCTTTTTTTCAGAACAGTCCTTTTTTTAGGAACTCTGTAAATTAGTGGTACAGAGCAATATGTATTCAGCTTGTAGTCTTGTAGAAAGGATTTTTTTTCCCTTCTTTTTGAACGCTTTATGAGATTTGGGCACTTTTTTTTTTTTGCAAGTTATAATGGATTGGAAGTGTTGCATTCCTAAGTTTTAGCTCCCAGCACAGTGCCAGATAAAATGACGTTGAATGCCGGCACCAATTTTTCCTCAAGTCTGAAAAACACCATAGCACCTGAATGGGAAGCCCTGCCTTTGAGGCATCTTGGGGCTCCTCCAGTTCATCCCTTTACTTTGTAGACAAGAGCCCTGAGCCCCGTGAGGGAAGGGAGCTTCTAAGGCCACAGGGACCTGACTGGAATTCCAGGGATCTTTCCTACTCCAAAGTTTATGCATTTTACCCACACTGGGCAGCCTTGAGTCAGCAGTCAGTTTCAGGCCAGGTTCTACCTGCGACCCTGGGTACTGCTCCCCCCTGAGCCTCAGTTTCCCTAACAGCAAAATGAGTAGGTTGAACTAGATTATCGCTGAGGTCCCTTCCATTTCAAACCTTCTTTAGGTCATTCTTCTCACTTAGAATATGGAAATCTCAGTTTACTTTAATCTTTTTATATTTAGCTTAATGCATCTGATTTGAAAGGAGAGTCTTTGCAAAATAGCTACAGTTCTTTAAATTTGAAGTTAGAAAAAGAGTAAAGAAGAGTTCAGCACTGAAATCTAGAATGTGGTGTCAGTATAACAAATAAAAATGACATTCTTTAAAAATTCCAAACATATGATTTAATTTTATACATTTTTTTTCTATATAAGAGAAAAATAACACAAGCTTGAAAAGCAGTAAATATGTAAAGAGAAAATTTGTCAGCTGATATTGGAAAATCTGACCTAGGTCACACATAAATCTCTCAGACAAAAGCTTGCAGGGCAAGCCATAATTTCAGAGAGTAAAAGAGAAAATGAAAGCTATAGCTGGTGTCTTCTCTGAGTTACATAGGTGGATTCACTTTAGTTTTCTGATTGTGCGTCTGAATATATTGTAAAAGGGCTGGTAGCTACATCAGTTTTACCGCTGTCTGTAAAAAGTACCTCTACAGATACAGAAGCATAATGTGAGACCTCCAATGATGCTTTTAAGCCCGAGTCAAAGCCCCACAAGCGAACTTTTGCACTGGCAATTTCCTTTCCAGGCTCATTTTTTCCAAACTCTTAAGTCATGTTTTCTAATTGCCAACTATATGGTCCTTGCAAGGAAATATATGGTAAATGTTACTGCAGTAACATCCTAATACCTAACTGATACATTGCCTAACTGTTATGAAGTCATTCTTCCATGTTTAAACCCATAGGATCTGTCTTACATCAGAATAAGACATAACTAACCCTTATTAGTGTAGCTTAAAATCTTGGATCTAAGGGCTGGCAAAAGAAAAAAGCTGTTCCTGGAAGAGGGAAGGGGTTCATCTAATTAGTGTATCAAAATGCTACTAGTTCTAAAGATTGATTAGGAAAAGGTATGATTAGCAATTACTGTTCTGTTCATTGTCCCAAAGTACTAGTTAGAAATAGAAAACACAAACAAAGTGTACAAGCAAGAATGTGGACTTGGACAAGTTAGTTATAAACAGCATTTCATATGTTGTGAGGTGCCGGCAGTACATCAGCCCTACAATATTATTGTGATCCTCTGAGCTCTGCTCTCATAGCTAAATATTTGGAAGGCAGACCCCGAATAAAGAGAGACGTTCACAAAACTAACGTTTTATACTGAGTACCCTTAGCACCACTTTTAATGTGCTGTTAAACCGGGGGCTTCACTTTCTCATGAACTGTGTGCAAAAGCAGAGGCAGTGACTGGAAGTTGACTGTTTGGATCTGTTTTATGGTTGCTGCGCCTGAACTGTAATGTGATCTTGAAAAAGGTAAACAACAAAGAGTTTAGCAGTGAAAAATATGCCTAATATAAATACAATCGAGTACATGGCAGATCAGAATTTGAAAAATATGACTGTGGCATTAAATTTTCTAGTGGAATTAACAGAGGAACAGAAGATAGCCTTTAAGGCAATATATCTGAGACAGAGAAAGGAGATAATATATCTAACTCTGTGGTCTATGTGGCATTCATATAAAGAAAAGCACAGTAGCTTTATTTAATTGAGAAAATGAATCAATTACAATGATGTTGCATCATCAAATTCTTGTGAAATAGAAGATATAAGTCACCACATTGTGTAACAGTGTTAAAAAGTAATTGAGTATCTTAAGCATTTGGAATCAATTTCAGGTACTAGCACTGCTACCTTAATACAAAATTTATGAAGATGACTTCATATAATATGTTACTATCAAAACCATGTAATAAAACCTGGTAACAACATCCCGCTTTAAAAATCTGGGCAAAACAGTATAGTTATAAAAAGGGACTTTGATGTTTCTGTTTCTCCCTTTCTTGTAGTAAAGAGCCAGCATTAAAATAGTACAGTTTTAAGTTGTCTTGAAGCATGCATTAAACCCACAAAATAAGGCTAGGTGGAAGAGACCTTCTCCAAGATCTCAGTTCATAAGGAAATGTCTTCCCTTCGACTCATTTGGTTGCTACCACTCACATTACTGGGAACAGTGTCTCACGAGCCGTTCCTGATTCATTCGAAACATCTCACTCAGAATGTTTCCCACATGTTTTCCTCAGAGAATGTTGTAATTCCCATGACTGTTGGAAATTTGTGAAAAACATTCTCTTTGAGGTCAAAATGGATTTCTAATTCTTTGTTTGTTACAAGTAACTCTCCCGTTGAAGTAGATATATCTTGCCAAGAATGGGGGCAGGGTGGTGTATCCACGTGCATTTAAAAATATATAAAAGCACAGTTACCAGGGCTTTTCAGTATTTTTTAAAGGTGGTGTGCTTTGTTACTAAAACCCTTAACCACTCCAGGGTGGTAGTTAACAGCTCTGTCTTGCTTTTTAATACAAATCTTTACCTCCAGAGCCATATCCAGAAGTTCTCATTGACTAGAGGATCAAGGAGCGGTAACTAAGACAAGATTAAGCAGACTAAGACTACACCTGCAACTAATATAATATTGACTGTCAACTGTAATTGAAAAAAAAGTTTTAATTTTTTTTAAGTAGACTAAAAGCCAGTTAGCCTGGGGCAGAGGTTCCTGGAAGTCAGAGGGAGGGAGTGATAAGGAGCCAAGAGTAGTGATGGTGGGCCCCATATTCAGTTGAGATAATACACGGAAAAGCACTCTTTAACACACTCAAGCACTAGGTGGAAGGGTCTGCTGATCAGCCATATAGATGCAAAAGAAGTGAAAGCACACAGCTTCTGCCCTTGAGAAGCTTACAGTCTAGTTGAAAAGAACCCACAGGCCAAAATCGATAATTTATCAACTTTACCATGCCCAGTATATATGCAAATTTAATTGTTTTTCAGCAGTACTGTGACTGTAGACAGATATAATGCAGATGCTGGAGAGGACATTGGAGAAGACCCGGCACAACCATAGTCTGTTCCGACAGCCCCGTCTTTTGGGAGGCCCAGTTTTCCCATCATAGAACAGAGATGATTGATCGTCCCTGCCAACCTCAGGGTGGCTGTGCAGATCAAATGAGAATGTGTATGTGAAAGAACTTTTAAAAGCACCATTGAAAACATAAAGCGGGGGGCCTGGCCTCTGTGGCTCAGATGGTTGGAGCATTGTCCCATACACTGAATGGTCTCAGGTTCAATTTCTGGTCAGGGCACATACCTAGGCCTCAGGTTCTGTCAAGTACGAGAGGCAACCAATCAATGTTTCTCTTTCTCTTCCTCTCTCCTTCCCTCCCTTTCTCTCTCTAAAATCAATAAACGTATCCTCAGGTGAGGATTTAAAAAAAACATATGGGGGCCTATTACTGGTTTTCCTATATTTTACCAACTGGTTGCATCTCAGTTATGCCAGCAACCAACTGACCCATCAGTTGTATTTCATTTCTGAAATTTTCCTTCTTAGGAAATTTAGTACCTGGGACTCCATTTTCATTGAGTTTATAATAATGGCAGGCATCAGGGGGGGCATTGAAGGTTTTAATACTTTAATTACAGTGGATGTTTTATTTATCTGGTGTCATATTTTAGTAACTTTCTAAGAGAGATGGTTATCAGTGTTAGATGTGTGAGCAGCTTGCCTTTAGAATGTTGATTGGGACCAGGCATTTCTTACTTCACTCTCCTTTATCCCCTGAAAAACAGTATAAAACTTGCATGGATTTGATTTTCCCAGAGAGCATTGCTGCCCTAGAAACAGGCTGAAGGAACTTTGGAAAAGGTGGAGTCTTCATCCCACTCCTGAGTTAGAGACAAATACTTCAACCATATAATTAAAGTTTTCTTCACAAAATAGGGGATTGTGAGCAAACACTGGCAGGAATCCAAAATTCTAATTTCTGACTATGATTTAATTTCAATTTTAAATAAATCGGTTTTTAATTTAAAAAGAGTGAGCTTCATAACATTAGCAATGATTGCAACATTAAGCCCAGTGTTCACAATCTAGCAATATAAAACATTATTTATATCTGAATCGTAAACAGCCTTTTGAAATGGATTATGGTTTTCCTCCCTATTCTAATACAACCTGGAGGGTACTAAAAAGTGTTGTGTGAAATTAACATTCTGCTGACTTTCGCCTATAAATGAGAAGCGAGCTATTAACATTTGTGTATTTTCATTATGTAAATTGTGTTAACACATGCCCACAAATTGCCACCAGCAATGCAATAATTTTCTCTCAGTGATCATAATGTGTCCAAGTGAGTCATTTTGATTATGACATGCTAATTACATATTGCCTTTTTTCAGATTCAGAAAAACCAGGGATCTTTAATGGTAAGCTTTATGAGTTCAGAAAAAAATTCACTTTTCTTTTTCCTGATGGCTGCTCTCTTTGCATGCTTGAATGCCTTGTTTTAAACTTAGCAAATTGCATTTTGAAGAAAATGCAAACCTTTAACTGCCTGTATTAGATTAGGTACCATTAGAAAATAATAGAACATCCTGAGCATCAATGTTTTTATAAGAGTTTGCTGTTGTTGATTAATCTTGCTATATTTTATTGCATTAATGATTTTTTCTTTCCACTCCACTGTAAAGATATTGCATAGAGGCTAATACTTTTTCCTCTCTTCTTCCCCATTGCAGCCTCTCCAGCTTCTGCAGTGCATTGTTGATGAGGTGAGGCATCGTCTTATGTGCTTTCACTCCTAAAGTCATTCCTAATGGTGTGGAAAGCTTATATTTTGTTTCCTAATGAAGCACAATGCCCAACATCCTCAGAGCAAGTTGTGTTGTATGGCTCTGAGCTGTGTTACGTGAACTGGCCTTGTCCTGAATCCTGCTCTTCTGAGTCTGGCTGAGAATTGCTGCCAAAACAGACTGTCCCACAGGCTCATCCTCGGGGGTATCAGGAGCCCTAAAGACACAACATGATCATATTAATTTACCCTCTCCCTGGCCAGATGGGGATGGAGCCGGAAATTAAAGTGGTATCATTTTTGTCCGTAACAGATATTTGAAGTCATTCAGTAGGCAAGGGTCAGAGTTGAACAGCAAACAGAAGCCGGATGAAATTTGTCTTCCTTGCTTTATTTACCCAAAGCACACCAGAGTGATAGAAAGTGTTTAGAAGCTCTAGGTCAACAATTCTGCTTTAATTTCCTAATTAGGCATTTTCCTCAGAATACAGTCCTAACTTCTTGTGCCTTTAACCAGTATTCTCACATTTTAAGTCATCCTGCCTCTGGCCATCCTTAGCCATGGAGTTCCACTGTCCCTTTGCCTCCATGGACTTAATCTGCCTATATTTCTTTCTCAGTCAACTTTGTCTACTTTTTATTCTGACCTTAAATTCCTTTTTTTCTGTCAATTAGTGGTCTTGCAGTACACAGGCTCTCAATTAAGAAACATTAATATTTTTTTTAAACTGAGTTTTTCTAGACTTGGGCTTACCTACTCGCAATGTTTATTTTTTTAACTTTAATTTTACAATATTTAAAGCACTTGTAGTGAAGGCGATAAATGAGTCGGATAGGAAAGTTTGAAAGGAAAAAAAAAAACAAGTCGTAATTCATAATTATTCCTCTCAATTAAACATCTGCATAACCAGTTATGAGATTTGGGAGAAAAAATAAAGATCCTCCTAGGAAAAAAACAAACGCGTGCACATATCCCAATAACAGTAAGAATGAGGCTCTAACATCCTTAATGGTTGCATCAGTCGGTCCATATATCCCCTGCAAGCCATAAACCATGTTGGTGCAAAAATGAAGGCATCGTCCTGAAACAAATGGAGCCCCCATTATCTCAAATATCAAACAGGCCTCCTAGATCTAATAGCTCATCAGTATCTTATGTCATCTTAGATTCCAAAAGCATATTCCAAAAGATATCCCCATCGGAATCCTCCCAAATGATTTTCCTGAGGTTCCCCTCCAGGACTCTTTGGGGATGTGCCCAGGGAAACCTGGCCTGTCCAGTCAAATGCACAGCCGGCCACTCTTCCTGGGTTCCACTGTTCTTGTTCCGCCAGGCTCCTGGCATCAGACCGGTCAGGTACAGATGCTCCTCACCAATTATGTATGTGTTGCTGGAGGGCTAATTGGAAGGTTTTCTGGATCAAATGGATATTTTCATTCCTTATTTAAAGTAGTAGTGATTGATACTAAATTTAAAATATTTTACTTTTTCAATTTGGGCAAAATCCTGAGACTCTTGAAACTATCATAGGCAGGTGTTCTGTCTAAGGAGGGAAGGTCTCTGTGAGGAAGCACAAGTGCATGTAACTTAAATCGTATGTGTTTATTTCCTCCTGTATAAAAATATAAGTTAGACACCTATTCCCACTTGCTCTAAAAACATATTAAAATATCTTCTCTATGGAAACTTGGAAATTTTACATTGTCTCCACCAGAACAAACATAAGTTGGTCTTGGCACTGAGCTGATGTTTAGTAATAAGTGTTAGGAAAGAATTGGCCAGATGACCTTTAGGCAAGGTGCATCATAGCTTCTATGAGAGAGAGAATTGGTGGGGTCCTTTAATTACTGTGCTTGTACCATGTTTTCAGATTTCTCATTGCTGTGATTCAGTGTTTATTAAACGGTAGTCCAAGGGCTAACTGCATTAGGTACACCTCAGGCTCTTGTTAAAAATGCAGATTCCTGCACCCAGATCACTGAATTAGACATTTTAGAGATGGAGCCCAGGATTCTACATCTTTACTAGCTTCCTAAGTAACTCTTTGCACATTAAAGTGTGAGAACCGCCCAGCCAGGTGTGACTCAGCAGTTGAGCATCGACCTAGGATCCAGGAGATCCGGGTTTGATTCCTGGTCAGGGCACATGCCCGGGTTGCAGTCTAGGCAGCCAATCAATGACTCTCTCATTATTGATGTTTCTATCTCTCTCTCTCCCCTTCCTTTCCTCTCTCTGAAATCAATAAAGATATTTTTTTTTAAAAAATGTGAGAACCTCTTTTGTAATGGCTTTTTAGGACTAAGACTGCCCTTTTAGATCTTAAATGGCAATTAACTATCTTCATTTGCATCTGACTTTTAGGGCTTTTATTCCTGAGTTAATATAACCAGCCAGGATTTGAGCCATTTTACTCCTTGGGCATGAGATATATTCCATTGTGAAAAGGATATTCAATGGTAGTGCATACTATTTATGTTAGAGAAAAGTCAGATCAAAAAGTTCCACCTTTAAGGGAGCCTAATTCAAACAAGATCAGTGTATTTGGAGTCATATACGAAATAGCCAAGCAAAGCCCAGTGTAACATACTTCATTATGTGGATGCAGCTTGACCTCCTGGCATAGCCTGGCAAAGCATAAAGAAGTAGTAAAACAAGACCAAGTGGGCAGGAGCCAGCCCTGGAGTCAACAGAAGTGAATGTCAGAGCCAGTCTGGGAGTCAGGAGGTGGCATCGTGGGACAAAGCCAGAGTCAGACACCAGGTGTCCAAAGAGATGACACCAGTAGTTAAATGGAGGAGTAAGAATCATGAACATGAATCTTGGACCACAGAATAGGAACTAGAAGGGTAGCCAAGGTAACCGGAGAATCAAGCTCCAATTAGAAATCTGGGCAATCCAGTTTCATTTTGTTGGGTGGAGTTTAATCTGGCTTGGAGCTAGCTAACTCAGAATATGAGTGATGTCTTAAAGATACCATCTGATGACTTAGAGTTGCTTCTCTTAAAAGAACTTACTTTAAAACCCTCAGGTTTTAATCAGGCCATCTCTAAGCCCCTGAGTACCTGGTCTGTTGTAAGTGATGTGTGTATGTGTGCCGTGATGCTTTAGCCATCTGATTTCTTTGGATAATAAGGTGGCCCTAATTGTCTCGATAACTGCAATTTACTACTGGAAGCTCTAACATCAATGAGAAAATTTGCATTTTTAGAAAGAAATGTTTCTAAAATGTATTTGCTCTTGGCAGCCTGTTGACAGAGTGTACTAAATATCATTTAACCTTTCCTTGATGACTCAGGTCATTGAGCATGGTACTTGGATGTATCAGTGCCCTCCAGAGCTATAGAATTGTATGGTGCTTGCCTTGTTCTTTTATTGACTTTACCAACCATTTTGCCTTTGTGTTTGGCCTTGACACTCAGTGATGGGATTAGGCCTCTTGAGGTGTATAGAGCCATTTGCTCCCAGGCTAAATGGTCCTACATGGTTATGCTGCTCTGCTTGGTGTTTTTCCTCTGTTCTCTCTTGTGATTACCCGTTTTCTATGGTCACTCCCCATTCTTGTCAGTGACTACCTGCTGCCACAGCAATCTAACCATCTGTCTTCAGTCTTTGCACTCCTGGTAGTGACCCTAGCAAAACTAAAAGTGACAAATGAAATCAGATACCTAAGTAGTATGTGTAAGATCAAACACACTCATCTGAAAAGAGAGACAGTACTCCGACCCCTCTTTAATGAAGTAAAATGTATGGGCTTACGTTCGTTCATTCAGCAGATACTTATTAAAAGCACCCACTGTATATTAGCCCAAGTTGAACGTCTAGACCATGGTCAGAATAGCCTCCAAGCCTAGAGAGAACTGGACTTCTAGGCAAGGTACCTAGGCCAACTGCAAACTGGGTCTGTGAGTCAGCGTAGGAAGGCAGAAGTACAGTCCCACATCCTGGGCCAATATGTGTTGGTACTCAGGAGGCTGTGTAGCTATCAAACACTCTCCCCAATGTTTGGGCTCCCAGTTTGACTATCAGCCAAGGGCTGGCCACACTGGTGGTGTGACAGGTAAAAATACAGCCGTGATATCTGAGTTACCAAATGCCAGACTGGCTGGAGCCAGCTAGTGGGGGCCATCAGTGGATTGAGGTGCTGGGAGTTGCAATGACTGAAGTGAGGACATCCCCCTTGACCTGCCCCCAAATGATCCATAGCCTTGGAAAAGATATGGACACAGAAGTGAATAACTATTTTATTGTAGGGTGCATACTATACAACTCCGAGACAGGAGGGTTTGTTCTGGGGGTGCATTAGGAGATGCCCCTCAGGAGAGGTGACATTTAAGCTAGGATGAGTAGAAGTTTGCTAGGTCAAGAAAGGAAGTAAATGTCAGAAGGTCTGGAAACTTTCTCGTGAATCACTTTTGAGTTCTTAGATGTGTTGGCAGAATGTTCAGATGGTCTAAAATATGACAACCAGAAAAATAGGTTATTACTTTGAGTATATATATGTTTCAGGTATATAACAGCTAAAAATAAATTTCAGTCTAACATCTGTAGGTGCTTAGCAGGACAGTTAGCAAATCCCTGATTTATACTTCTGTTTATTCATTTTGCTAGTAAAAAGTGAATTCATGTAAGTCATGTTTTATACCCAATCAGAAGTATCTTTTACATGAAAGTGTTGATTTTCTACTAAGAGCTAACTACAAGATTTGTAAAATACGGAAATGGTTCTGAAATAGAAGCACTAATGTTTAGTGGTCAGCAGTGGCCTACCATTGGGCCAGTGTATAGACAAATAATGGACTTGATTGTTTAAGATGCTAGCTGAATAATTTGAAGTTATACTGATTGTTCTTCCCTGATGAGGACAGAAAGTAGGTAGGTTTAGTCTTGGGCATGGCATGTATAGCCAGCCCTCTGTGTAGAACATCTGGGTGGGTCTGATGGAAAGTTTAACTCTTCCTACTCTAAGGAAGATGAACACAGAGCAGGGCTTTCATAGAGATCAGTGGCATATACAGAGTATGGAAACTGAAAGGACAACTGGCCAAGGAGCCAAGGGGTCCAGGTGGTAGAAAACAGAAGTAATCAATAATAGAAGGAAATTAGAGAAATTCACAGATATGTGGAGACAATATGCTGCCATAAAACAAATTTAACAAAGACAAAATCATAAGGGAAATTAGAAAGTACTCTGAGATGAACAAAAATGAAAGCACAGTATACCAAAACTTATGGGATGCAGCAAAAACAGGGCTCAGAGGGAAATTTTTAGCTGTAAATTCTTATAAATTAAAAAAGAAATATGTCAAATCAACAACCTAACCTCTACTTTAAACTAGAAAAAGAATAAACTATATTCAAAGCAAGCAGAAGGAAGGAAATAATAAAATTAGAGTGAAAATAAATGAAATAGAGAACAGAAAAACAACAGAGAAAATAAAACCAAAAGTTGGTTCTTTGAAAATAAGTCAACAAAATTAACAAAAGAGAGAGGACTTAAATGGCTAAAATCAGGAATGAAAGTAGGCACCTTACTACCATCTATGAACAGTTGTATGCCAAAATAGACGGCCTAAATGAAATGGGTAAACTCCTAGAAAACCATGAACCACCAATACTGACACAAGAAGAAATATGAAGTCTGAGTAGACTTATAACAATAATTTTTTTTAAACTTCCCACAAAGGAAAGCTCAGGACCGTATGGCTTCACAGGTGAATTCTACCAAATTTTAAAGAAAATTTAACATCAGTACTTCTCAAACATTTCCAAAAAATAGGAGGAAACACTTTCTAACTTCTTCTATGAGGACTGTATTACCCTATACCAAAGCAAGACAGAGACTTCAAAAGAAAATAAAACTACCGACTAATTACCCTTATCAATATATAAATGCAAAAATCCTCAGGAAAATGCTAGCAAAACCAAATCCAGCAGTACTTATAAGAATGTTACATTATAACCAAGTGGAATTTATCCCACAAATGCTAGGTTGATCTAATATTTGAGAATTCATACATCATATCAATAGAATAAAAGACAAAAATCCCATGATCATCCCAATAGATAAAGAGATAGTGGATCCTGTAACCATGCCAGGGTTCCAGGCCAGGTTCCAGGCCGTGGGCAGGTAGAGCCCGGCAAACATAGTTCTAAGAAGAAGACCTTTGCGCCCCCGTGGGAGAGGCAGGAGAGACGCTGGCTTTCCCTGAAGGCCGGTAGCTGGGGGAGGGGATTGTCGGGAGTGCCACAGTAGGGGTGTGGGGAGGATGATGGAAAGGAAGTGGCCCCCTGAGTGATGGGCAGGAAGAGGAGGAAGGTGGGGGGGTGTTGGCCTTGGGTCCTCAGTAACGAGGAGTAAAGTGGGTTTGTTCAAGGTGCAAACAGACTCTCTTGGCCAAAAATATATTTAATAGCCCATCATTACAAAATTCCATTTATAAAAGTCTGCCTCTGTGAGCTCTTATGACTCTATTTAATCATAAAACTTAATGAAGATATAAAAGAGCCATCACTATTTACTTATCTGCCTGGCTGGCATACGTACATCGTTACAGTAGTACTAAAAAGAGTCATTATGCGTAGGGACAATCCTCCACCCCACCTGAACTCCCAAGAGGCCCCACATGGGCTCTTCACTGAGACATGGCTCCTCCGACATGTTCTAGAATGCCAGCAAACGTGTCCTGTGCTGGGAGCAGTTGATGCCAGCCCCCACTGGGCAGCTCAGTGAAGAGGGTGGAGCGTAATCACACAGACGCTTCCACGTATGCCAGGCAACCAAGAGGCAGCTGGCGTCTCTGCTCTAGACGCAGGTGACGCATGAAGGGGTGAGGAAACTGAGTGGGACAGGGACAAGGGGGAGAAGAAGCTGCATTGTGACCACATTATTAAAAAGCTCCTAAGCTTTTCTCTCTCTGCCTTGTTTCTCTTACAGTCCCAGCCTCCACAGAATTATCTTTTAAAACATACAGATCTCAGCCTATTAAGCCTTCCAGGGATCCCCCTGCATATAGGGTAATATCTAAACTTTTTAGCACGGCATTTGAGAATCACCCATGTTCTTTTCCGCCTCACTTGGGGTCAGTCGTCATTCTTCAAAGCTGCCCCACTTTCACACCTATAGTTGTGCTCCTCCCTTTGCTTGGAATGACCTTTTCCACTTTGTGTGGCCGAGCATCCTTTAAGGCCCAGCCCAAGTGGCATCTCCTCTTTGAAGCTCTTTGTTACCTTCCCACCTCTTCCATCCTACCACATTCCTGCCCAGTGCTAGGCAGAATTCACCATAGCATTGTTTGTAAAGCTTTATTATAGTTTTTAATCATACTGAATCAAATTTATTTCCTGAAGTCATCCAGCACAGAGATTTATCCCAGCACCTGGTAACACATGGCCCAAACAGGATCTTAGGAAATGTTCTTTGAAGTAATAAAAATAGGGATTTTTCTAACAGGGCTAGTCCTACACAAAATGGAATGTGGTCTAAGTTTGTCTTTTCTTCTACTGAGGCCCATCTATCCAGCTGAAAAGGACCTCTGTCCTGTAATACAGCAGCTAAGTACAGAGGCCATCATAGAGAAACTCATTTCTGGTTATTTTCCTTTGAAATTATTTTATCGAAATATAATTCACATAACATGAAACTCACTCCTTTGAAGTATACAGCCCAGTCCCAGAACATTTCCATCACTCCAAAAAGAAGCCCAGTACCTGTTAAGCGTCAGTCATTCCTCTCTCCTCTCTAATTCCTGACAACCACTAACTAATCTATTTTTTGTTTCTAAGGATTTCCTTATTGTGGGCATTTCACATAAATTGGGCCATACATTATCTAGCTTGTTTTGTATGATTCCATTAATTTAACGTAATATTTTCAAGATATGTTCATGTTATAGCATTTATGAGTATCCCATTTCTATTTATGGCTGAATAATATTCCATTGTATGGATATATCACATTTTGTTTATCTGTTCATCAGTCATTGAACATTTGGGCTGTTTCCACTGTTTGGCTATTATGGATAATACTGCCATGAACATTTGTGTACAAGTTTTTGTATGAACATGTATTTTCAATTCTCTTGGCTATGTACCTAGGAGTGAAATTGCTAGGTCATATGAAAATTTTATATTTAACCCTGATAAACTCCCAAACTGTATTTCACAACAACTATACCACATTAAGTTCCCACCAGCAATTTCTCCACATTCTTGTCAACACTTGTTATTTTCTGCTTATTTGATTATAGTCATCCTAATAGATGTGACATAGTCTCTCATTATTGTTTTAATTTACATTTCCCTTATGATTAATGATGTTGAGCATATTTTTGTGTTCTTGTTGGCCATTTTGAATATCTTCTTGGAGATATATCTATTCAGATCCACTGTCCATCTTTAAATTGGGTTATTTGTCTTTTTATTACTGAGTTGTAAGAGTTCTTTATATAGCCAGGACTATACTAAATTTTTTTCTCTCATTTTATGGATTTTCCTATTCACTTTTTTGATGGTGTCCTTTAACATACAAAAGTTTTTAATATATTTTAGGGGGCTTTGAAGCCTTTCGTGCTAGTTTGATCAGAGGGTAGGAGACTTAGATATCCACCCTATCTGCACCCCACCCCTGGCACCCACATAAAAGCCCTTAGAATTCCATAGATTATATTTTGAAAACCATTGATTATTGGCCAAAAAAATCAACCTGTATTAATCCCAGAGCTAGGGAATGATGAAGTTGCAGTTGCTACTACGAAAGAGTTTCTGCTCTAGTCAGGGAGGCAGACCAGGAAACAGTCATACATAACATCGCTTTAAACTGCAGGTAGTGTAAGTGGTATGAGACTTGATGGCCTGAGATCTCAGAGGAGCATGGTGACTATCGTTTTACCCACTCACATAAATGGGTATTTCTGATACGTTATTTAATTATGTTTGCAGCTATATAAATTCTATAATAAAATTATGGACAAGGTGCTCGAGGAAACACAGAGAAAAGAGCTGATAATGGAGGAGATAATACTGTACCAGAGAAAGGGAGAAGGGGAAGGGGAGCCCGAAGGGCCAGCAGGAGTTAGCCTCAGAGATACTTGAAGCCCCTGCAGGAATTGACTATGGCTGCAATGCTTGGCAAAGTATTAAGAGATGAGGCAAGGCCCACATTTCATAAGATCTTTACACACTGTGCCTGGAGGCATTTCTGGTGGGAGTGGTGGAAAGGGGGACTGAAAGTTTTAAGCAGAGGCTCAACAGAACCAGATTCATGTTTTAGAAAAATCACTCAGACAAGGTTGTGGAAAATGGATTATTGGGAGGGACAGTTAGGAAGCTATAGTTCTGATCAGAAATTATGAGAGTTTTAATTAGGACAGCTTTAGTGTGTTTGAAAGGTATTTAAGAGATAGAATAAACTGGATTTGGTGAGAAGTGAATGAAGGGGAGGTGGGGTCAGAGATGAAGCACACGGCTTGGACAGTCAGACCCTCATTGAGATGGGGCACACGCACTTCATGGGAAGAGGTGATTAGCACTCTGTTCATAGGAGAGCACCAAGTGTCTCATTGAAAACTATGTTACTCCCTGTTTCAGACCAGTTATAAGAAGTTTATCAACTAGACTAAGTTCCTGAGCTTTTCATTTCTATCTTCCTAGTGCTGCACATTTACAGTAGTCATAAATACTCGTTAAGTGAAATTTATGTGTAATTGTAAGAACTTACTGCTTGTTTTTTCAAGACCTTGGAAAAACAAATCCAAAATGTAGTGGACTATGACGAGGAGGTACTTAGTGATGTATATGATCCTTTATTGAAATTCAGAAGCCTAGTCTTAGCCTTTATGGTTTACAAGATGTTTCCCCAAGTTTTCCTCATGTCATGTTGCTTTCCTACACACTCTGTTTTACAGATGAGGAAACTGGGTGGCAGTAGGGCTCTTTCTACTATATTCTAATTGACCTTGATAGCAGCAAAAAGTGACAGCTGAACATTTTGGCATCAAAGGGAGAGATTATTTTAAGAGCTATAAAAGAAGACAACATAGAAAGCATTGCAGACATGCCCCAAGGGCATAGGTACATTGCAACGCAGTGCAGTTACGCTGTCTGTCAGAATGACTCCATATCTTTAAGAAAGAATTAAATTCTGTTTGTCATATTCTCTTTAAGTTAGCAGGGAGGAGCTTGAGTCCTTTTAGAAAAATTTATATATATAGAAGATTAAGTCTTGTATATATTAGTTAAATATATATAAATTAAATATATATATAAGTGGTAAAGCTCTAAACCACTGTTATCTTAAAAAATGAATTCATACAGAATCACTCATTCCTGGCCAGGTTAACTGAGGGCTGGTTAACTGAGAAACCGCTGGGCTGTGACTATAGCAGGTGCTCTGTAAGGGTGGGGTGTGGGGGCATGAAAGGGGTTGCCTAATAGTACCTCCCTGGGATTCAAAAAGTGGTATTAACCTTCTTGAGGGAGTAATATCCATCCATTTTTTGCCTGAGGGACTTGGTCCGTAATTCTGGCATCTGAAGTTAGCAGAAAATAAAAGGACTACCACCACTCCATCTCTCCTCCCAGTATCCTAAGGATGGCCTGTTTCTTTCACGACACATAACTGCAGGTTTTAAAGTGAGACAAAACATGCTGACCTGAGCTCTCCAAAGACCTGTGCAAGCCCAGAGCCTCTAACCATAGTGACTAATACTCTAACCACTTGCACAAATGGGTATTGATGATATGGGATTTCATGATGTTTGCAACTTGTATGAGTTAATGACTGAGGCATTAGAAACTTGGTAAGTTAATCCAAGTGGATACACAATAGTCTTGTCCTTCAGTGATATTAACTAGACCCGTGTCTCATAGTGTTGGGAATATATAATTGGGAGCCTGAAAACCGATATTCCTCTTTTATGTAAGGCAACCTTCAGAAATCTAATACCTCCTTTGAAAAGTCCAGTATGTTTAAATTGATGCAGTTTGACTGGTTTGAAGATTGAAAATAGGTTAGCATTAAGGCCATGATTTCTTTAGTAATTACTTTCTCTATTGGTAATAACTGTTTCTTTAGAAATGACATTAACATTCTACCAAAACACAGCAGTAATCCAAAAGTTAATGTTCTGTTCATTTATAATTATATTTAATTCATATTTATGAGTTGTTGGGAGGGAGGAGGAAGAAAGGAAGTGAGTTTTAAAAATGTAACAGAAGAAACAAATTAAAAGCAAAATTTTTCCTGAGTCTGAAGGATATACAAAGTCACTTAAAATGGGAAAATTTTCTTTTTTTAATACACAGTTACCAGATTTTATCAGCTACTATTGAAAAAAACCTGTATTTATATTATTTCCTAGTGGCAGTGAGTGAATTCAGTGGATAGATTTTCTCCATTTTTTCTTTTTTACTAAGCAAAATACTAGCATAAACATCCCTTTGATTTTGATTTCAGTAAGTCAGATAGATTTGGGTTTGTTTTTTTTAACTATGAAAAATTCTGCATCTTTAGGCAATCATTGAACAACAAGCTTTGTATTGTTTTCTTGGAATTGTCCGTGAAGCCTGATGTATTATTAATGAATTAATTTCTTGGTGGAGGCCTGTGAATAGCATTCTGTGAATGGGCAGTTGCCTGGTGGGGCCAGTTTTGGCTGCTGTCATTTAACATGTGTTGCTCTATTGTGAAGTCTTACCCAGCCGTAGGACAATGCTCATTTAATCCACCATGATGGGACCTACACACCCAGAGCCCACGTTGGATGCCAGGGTCAGTTACCCAGCAGCTCGGGTGGGGCACTGCTCTGCCTCGCTGCCTAGTTGCTGCAATCATTTTGCCCACCGTTAATTTTCCCTAAACCAGGGAAAACCCATCTGTGAGCAGTGTGGATGTTCTCAAAAGAGATTACAAACGGGTGGGCTGGGGTGTTGCCTTCATTCCAGAATGGAGGCAGCATTCCAGGGAGTGCAAGTTCCTTCCTTCCTTCTGGAAATGGAAGCGTCTGGGCCCACGAGATCCCTGATGTTCTGAGGTCCAGAGTAGCAGATGGCATTATGATTTTCCAAATCCTGATGAACATTCTAACTGAACTTGTTCATTTCACAGTATGTAGTTCTATTTTTTTCACTTCCTCTCCCTCCCTCCCTCCCTGTCTCCCTCTCTTTGTTCCTCTCACACTGACTAATTTTAAACTGTATTTCCTTTAGCCAGCTTTAAATTGTCTTCTCTCTGGGTTTATTGTATGGAACCAGGTAGGGCCCAATTTCACTTATAATTCTCAGCCTTTGAGTCCCGCTGACAGAGCCTTCGAATCTGTTTATAAAGTGTGTAAGCAAATACCGCCAGCACTCCGGCAGCATCCAGCCACTGGAAGTTCTGTTTCTCCCCTTAGCCGTAGCTTGCAGTGCAGGTGGCGAATGGCAGTAATTATTTTAACTAACAGTCAAGTGAACATTCAGGAGGACATACAGGGTGGCGATGTGGACTTTGGCTTTCACTGAGTCTCAGGGTCTGGCTTGATAGTGTTATGGCTTGTCGATTTTTCAGGACACGGACCTGCCAGGCACTTGCCCTTCAACAGTGTGAGGATGTAGTTCAGATGTTTCAGTATGAACCCCTTGCCTATGAAAAGAGGAATAATTCCTTTCATTTAGGAGCCTATTAAGGGTTATTTTTCTCTCCTAGATTTTCCTGTGTTTTTTTTTAATGTAGTGTATGATCTCCCTTTAAGATTGCTTTTAATCAGCACTTCTACTCATAGAACCTGGTGAAACACCAATGTGTATATTAACATTGTAATTTAGGTCCTGGATCAAACATGTAGCTGGACTTCTCCTGAGGAAAAAAAAAAAAAATTGACCTTACCAGTGTATGAAATTCAAACACTATATAGGGACAAGGTAAAACCACAGGTAGGAATTGCTGAATAATTACCTTTAGACCAGCCTGAGCAGAAGGCTTCCCACGAGGGTGAGCTCATTTAATGGTTCCTAAAACTCAATCTCGTGGATGTCAATGGTCATGCTTGATTATTTGCAGCAGTGTTTTATGAAAAAGCAATAGAAATGCATTGGGAGGCTACAGAGAGAGAGGACAATAGCGGATTTTACTTCGTAAATGAAATCCCTTTGGTATGAGACAAGCATTTTTTTGCTGCTCTGCCTGCACTATTGAAAAGTGAGATGGGTGTGGATGTTGGTGTGCAAGCGAGCAGGTGTGTGCACTGTTCACATAGGCATCTCTAAGTAACGCTCTGGACTATAGCTTACTGCCAACAAGAGACCCAGAACAAAAAGAAAAATAGATGTTCACTGGCTTTAGAAAGGAAGCAGTTTTGCAAATACAGTTTAACAGATTCATGCATTTTCCAGTTCTCTACCTATGTTCAAGGAGTTTTATAAAACACCAAGAACTTTGCCGTACATTTAGAAAATGCCTAAGTTAATGTAAATCTTTTAAACGACAAAAAATTGGTAGACGAAAGGTGGTTTTGATATTAATGACAACGTTGGTTCTCCTTCTCTCTTATCCCAATACTGAGGAACTTCTAAAACACATTTAGGAGAAAATGAAAATGGGAAAATCTTTATAATCTCAAATTTCAATTACCTAGAGACAGATTCCTTTAGAGACCTGTTCATTTAAATTTGTGTTTTTTATCAGCCATCTGGTTGCCATGTTCACTTAGCGAACAGCTGGTTCTCTCTTGATTTAAGGGTTTTGGGTAAGGTAAGGTGGGTGTTGCAGTGGCAAACTCGGGCCTTTAGCCCCTGGTTCCAGGTCCATCTGAGAAAAGTTAAATGAGCTGCTACTGTCAGCTCAGACCCACTAGACAGAACTTCATACCAAAATGCCCACACATGTAATTTGTCACATCTGGCACCCCAAGCATGGGGTGACCCAGTGTGGAAATTGAATCACCCTTCACTTTCTCTGCTCAGGGCTTGATATGGAGGGGATGAGTAAAAGGGGGGCTTTCTGCTCTCCAGCTGGGGGGTGCTCAGAGGCTTTCGTTTCTGATGATGTCCATCTGCAAGCCTTCCTAAGTTCAAAGCCTCGTTCCCACCCCAGCACTATTCCCCACAGATTAGGTCAGTTCTGCCTGCGTTGTGAATCAAACGTACGCATAATGTCAAAATACTGATTGTTGCCTCACAGAGTGGCCGTGTTTCTAAGTAAGTGTTTTTAACAAGCATTGACTACATTTTTATAAATGTGATGTGTAATTATGGTTTACTCATATCGTAAACTAGGCTGTCTCGTTGCACTTTGGACAGGTAGCTTTTTGGTTTATAGATTTTTGTGTATATCTTTAAAGGTGAGGGTCCAGTTGTTTTTGTTTTTGTTTTTTTTTGTTTTGTGTGTGTGTTTGGTTTTTGGTTTTTGTGTCTTTTTTTTCCCCCCAAATAAAATAGGTTTCCTCCCCAGTGGAGAGCAGATTTGTCCTATAGGTTCTGCCAGTTGTCTCACAAAGATATTTAAGGCCATGAACAATGGAGAATCAAAAACCAATTTGGGATCTGACAAAGCAAAATGCTGTTCTGCCTGCCATGAAGCCACTGGAATCACAGATGCCCTTTGATCCCGGCATCGAGGGTAGATGTGAAGCCATCTAAGAGAGCTGTTCGATTAGTATGAACCCCAGTGTGTATGACCAGAAATTGTTGGGCCAGGCTAAAGAAACTTAACACTTGAATTAAAAGATTTGTTTTTAAAATGTTAGAGCTTAACTCTCAATACTGGTCAGACTCCAGGTGATTCTGTGATATAACCACCTGTTGGTGTGATGGCTCGAGACCATGAAGTCTAGAAACAGGCTATTTTAAAAAGTTAGAAGGCCTACCATATTTTATTTAACTTGCCAGGCTGGTTTAGTCTAACACAGCACAGCTGACCTCAGAGTTCAGCAGGTAGCCAGCACTCTGAGAGTTCTGACAAGTTGCCCTTCTATCTTCCTTGTGTTTCACTGCTACTAAGTATAAAATCTTAATTGAAGGAATGTCTGTTTTGCACAAAGAGAAGGAAACAGGACACAGATTAAGATGGTCAGGGTACCTTCACCCCCAGGTGCTGTCTGAGTAAGGAAGGAAGAAAATAGGAGAGCAAATGTGTCGCACAGCCCTCCAGACACATAGACTTTGTTCCCCATCCCTCTCCTCTCTGAACTCAGGTACCAGCCAAACTGCACTGAGCCCTCAGTTCTCCCAGCACAGCCCGGGTGCCCAGCCTTGGCTCTCTTACTTGGCCATTCCCTCCACCTTGCCAGGCTGTTTGTTAGGGGTGCACGTCTTATCCTCCAAACAGTACGCAATTCCTTTGAAGATGTGGATTAAGTATCAGTCATCCCACAGTGCCAGGCTCAGTGTCTTTGACATGGTAGGTGGTCAAGAAAATTGTTGAATGAATGAACCAGTAAATTAAGTAGTAAATGATGGTATCATTTTATGTAGTTTTCTGTCTGTGCCATTATCTGTGTCTGAATTGACCATTGTCACCTTCAATTATGAATGAAAGGCAAAAATTAAATTCTCAGGGTTTTTTTTAAGCATAAGTCCCTTAACTTTTTTCCAGTTGACTAATTATGCCAGGCTTCTTCCTTATACAGCCGAGCTCCTCTAAAAATATGGACCTCATTCGAGTTTACAAAACTAGCTCCTTACCCTTTTCTTTTTAAACTTTCTTCTTTGACATCATTTTTTATTCACATACAGTTGTAAGAAATAATACGGGGAGGTCCTGTGTACCCTTCACCCAGTTTTTCCAATGGTAACAGCTCATAAGTATAGTACAATATCACAACCAGGAAATTGACATGGATATAGTTCACTGATTTAGTACAGATTCTACCTGTGTGTATGTGTAAACATTAATAATATGGATCCTTTCAAAGCCAAGAATCATTATAGTTTCAAAAAAACTATACCTTTAAAATATTGATCACCCTTTTAAGCAAGGCATTTCAGAAGCATTTTCCTTATTTATGTTTTCTGTATTTGGAGTATTCAGCATGCCTACCTGCTCTCAAGGTCACAGGGGGTACTTATTGGCACACTTACTCTCCGAGTGAACTAGTAGCAGCTGGGATTGGAATTAAACCGCCTCCTCCCCCCTCCCTCCCCCACCTCATTGAGTGTACAGGTACACATACACGCACACACACGCACACGCACTCTCTCGGATTTTCTGCTGCTTGCCTTTTTTTATGCCTGAGTACCTTGCTGACAAGTGCTAATAACAAAATACCCAGAGAGAGTCCAGTTGAAGTTAGCATACATTAAACATTCTGAACTTGTCCTTTTGCTCATAGATTGTGCATAATTAATAATTAAACAGTTTTCGTTGTAATGGGTTGACCTTCCTGAACTGTTCATTATTCACAAGGCAAAGGCATCACTCAAACTTTTTTCCCATTGTCCTTCACTGCTCTCTGCATGCCGCCTGCTTGTGTTCCTGTTGTTCAGCAAAAGGGGCTGACCAGGGAGTTCCTGAAGCCTCGGAGACTTGGAGCGGTCCCCTTGATGGCCGGAATTGCTTACTGCAATGGTTCCTGGCAGCTGTTTGTGTATAACAGTTGCCTGCTCCACAACAAGATCAGCTCGTGTCCGTTTAGCAGGACTCTGCAGTTGATTTGGGACTGGAGCCTCAGGTTAAGGCTTTTGGTTAAGGTCACATCCCCTGTTTTTGTTCTATACCTCCATGCTGAGAAGCTCAACAGAGCAGCATCCCCAAAAAAGCCCTTAAGGTGAAGTATGGCACCCAGGGTCTTAAAGTGAGTGACTTTTATTAACAATTTAGAGTCAGTTTCAGCCAGTCCTGAGAGTTATTAGAGTAACTGCTTCTCCAGTTTGTGTTTTTATTTTGAAATATGTTTCTTCATCTGGCCTGAACCCATATTTCACAGAGAGCAGTTCTGATAAGTAGCAGCAACGAGTTTACTGGCTCCTCCGAACCTCGTGGCGCGGCTCTCACTCTCCCCTTGCCCCTTGGTGACTGGGTGCTGTCCTCCCCCAGGGCCACTGTGAAACTGGAGCTGCTTTCCAAGGAGCCTCCCTCCCTCCCTCAGACAGATCTGAATTACATAACGGAAGGGGCAGCTCCTTGGAGGTGTTTTATATCCTGATCTAAACTAACTTCTAATTTTACTTGCGTAAAAATGAGAAAAATATCCTTTAAAATCCCCCAGTGTTGCGCACACTGTCAGGTCTGCGCCTTTTCCTTCCTCTAGAGCGCTAGCAGCCTGCAGAGGGGATGCTATTCTGTTGAGCCTGTGGCACGGGGGGCTCTCAGAGGGCCCCTCCGCCCTGACCACCGTCACCCCATGTGTACGTCTTCTGTATCTCAGAAAATTCTCCTCTGAGGTATGCAAGAGACAGGTATAAAACGAAAAGAACTACCTGGCATTATGCCTGTGAGATTAGAATTTCTCCCTGTATCTTCGATGAGTGATTCTTTCCAGGCACCACTGAGATGAGAATCCACTCTCTGTGGTTCTGCAAAGGCGACTTGGGCTGCCGTTTTCACAAGTGAAATAAATTATTCATGGGTACCACCCAGTGTTCCTTAGTTTTATGTTATGAGGAAACTTAACAGGCTGCAATATCAGGTCTTAAATAAAATTAACTATCCATGCAGAGATGTCACCTCTCCTTGTTGTTTCTCATCCGTGTTAAAATGACATCTTCATCAGTTAGTTGCCTAGTCTATAATTCATTAACTTACTCCTGGTATCATACTTTGAAATGAGGCCCGCTGTAGCATCATGTTTTATACCAGGATCTTTTTAGAAAACCAGCCCAGAATTGTAACCGTCTTGGTAAATATTCAGCCACATTAAGACAGTGGGCTTTTATTTTCCTAACATTGCATTTTAAAGCAGCTGTTACTCAGACACTTTCAGTACTACAGCCCCCCAAAAAATTTCTGGTGCGAATGACTTAGAGAACTAACCACCTGATCAGAGTCCATCATTTTTGTACCTCAGACTTTGAACTATCTTTGTACTAATAGTTCTTGAGACAGTAGAATGTCATTTCTTGAACTGGGCCTTGTAGAATCTTGCAAGCTTGGTGATATATATGGCTTTCCTAAAACAGGCTGGGCTGAAATTGATATCATGTTTTATTTTTGCTCTTCAAACCGATGGGACTTCTGTGACCATTTTATAGTACCTTTATCGAAGACTTGTCATATTATTGCGTGCCTTGTTTCTTTCGAGCAGACGATTTCATCAACCCCCCGTTTTTCATGTCCTCTCTATGTAATGCCTGCATGTAATCCTTTGAACTTGGCAAGATTTTATTTCAGTCCCATTTTCCTTTGTTTTCCTTTCCTCTTGGAAGCCTTTCTCTACTGATGAGAATTTTAAGTTTACAAGTACTAACCCTCCCCTCCTCTGGATGAATAGAGTACATTTACAGAGGACAGATAGGCAAAAACTAAGAAACATTTTGTAAACATTCCTTTTAACCTCTTTGGGATTTTTTTTTTTTTTTTTTTTTTTTTGGCTGCTTTGACCCCCCTCGGTTCCTTTTGATTCAGTTGTATTTTCCAGCAGATTCCAATTGTTTGAATTGGAAACAAAGCCTTAATAAGAGTTCTAGTTAATTTTCTGTCTTGTAATTACCAGTCTCATTTTTCTGATAATTGGCCACAGCAATTATATGTATATTTACTAATCACATAGGGGCTGTGCGGTTGTATCTATCTGCCACCATTGATAATGACGCGCATATTGCAGAGGTGCTTTTATCATCTTCTTTTTTCCACTACATCAAAGCCATTTCCTCTCGTTCTCAATAATGAATACATGCATGCATTTGACACAGTTGTGTGCTAGAGAAATTGTTTGGCTCCCACCAAATGCTGCATGCTCTGAGTTTCTTGCCTGCAGCGCTGGAAGGTTGTATGTAATGATATATTGCTCATCCAAATGGCCAAAGCACTCCAAAGCACAGTGAGATTAAAATAAGTCATTCCTTTGTTAATTTAAATAGGTGCATGTATCATACTTTGCAGGGCACTTTGTGTAGGGATGTCAGGGAGGAAAGAAAGCCGCCGAAAGGTATTTTTAATAGCAAATGAGAATAGATGAGAATGGAGTCATTTGCAGCTGCCTACTTTATGTGGCTCTCTTGTTCCAACTGTAGGTCTAATGAGATGACTGTTAAAGTACTCTGCAGTGTAATTTCATTACATCCTGAGCCGTTACACTATAAACACAGTGGCGCTCTCTGTCATTCTTGGAAAAACTCCTAAATTCTTAAAGCCTTCCTTTGCAAATGGTAATGGGGTTCCCTCCCTGTGTTACGCCGTTGTTGTCATGAGTTTTGTTGCTGTGTAGTTATCTGCTCTTTAGACTCACGCCACCTCCACCCCAGTTGGGTTTGGTGGTCAAGGTGGGAGTTTTTCATTATGTCCTTAATTCACTGGCTTTCTCATATGACGAGTTTGCCTGGACCCGCAAATAGGCTGAAGTTCCTTTTCAGGAAACAGCTTTCCCTATAAAAACCTTTCTAGTTAAGTTTAAAATAATAATAGTAATCTGGCCCAAATGATTGTGTTAGGGGCAAGCAGTTAATAGCAGCAGAATATACAAATAAATGTAAATAAAAAGGGAAGTGTAAATAAATAGCAAATCCAGTAAAAGAAACAAAGGTCAACACAAGAATAATTTCACAGCTCTTTGTTAATTACAAGACCATTTGTGTTACTTAAATAATCATTAATTTCTCATTTACACTTTGGTACCTTCCTTCCTGCCCTGTGGCTATCACTGTCCTTTTTACACCTCCCCTCCCTCTTTGTGCTCCTGTTTCTCACCGTTGTGAAATGTGTGTGGCTTTAAATTTGGCATTTTACAAAAGCCCGTGGAAGAGGGTGCGGACAGTCTTTTTAATTGGATGAGCCCTTAGTGTCCTTTCCACGGGGTGGTGAATCCGTGTGATACATTCATCTTCATACTGTTACTTTGGTGGGGGAGGAAGGGTATGTAGAAAGAAAAGGAATCGGTGTGACTTTTGGTGACTTGTTTTTCCTCCATCCCAGGATTCGCCCGTCCTTCCGGTTGGAGAGTTCTCCGAGCCATTTGTACATTTCATCACTCAGTGGTGAGCCTGTTTGCAAACATGCCATGCCCTCAATGTAAATGATACATGCCATTAACTCGGAGGCTCCGTGAGACCTTATGGCTCTCCCTGCTTCCTTTTGGAGATGGGAGGGACTTCAGGGCCTTGGGCAGATGGGGCGGCAAAGCTGAAGGAATTGTTTAAATTATGTAAACGTTATTTACACAAAGGGTTGTAAATGTTCTTTAGAGGCTTTTTCTGTTTTAATAAACTGCTGAGAATCAGGTTACTTCTTTGAGCACAGATATTGCTGCTATCCACTTTTTTTTTTTAAGAAATACACGGTTTTATAGCCCCTATTGAACAGACATATGAAGCTTATTTTTATTAATGTAACCTCAAGTTACCCATAAAACTGTCTGTCACTTAGTGGAAGCAGCATAGTTTATTAATTCATTGGATTTTCAGTAAATAACTTTTATCTTTGGTTATATTTTAAACGCAATACTGGTGCCCCATTTCAATGAATTTTGATGTTTGAAAGATTATGAAAACATGGTTCTATTAGATCCACTTTAACCATTAAGGAACTGAGAAGAACCACAGGATTTAGATCCACGGGGCCCTCAGAGTCGCTAGGCAGCCCCTTGTCATTTTACACCTGAGGAAGCAGGCATTTTTCTGCCGAGGGTTCCTTTTCAGCCTTCTGCCTTTTTCCTCCCAGTAGAATTTTTTCTTTTATTAGCCCTTCACGTCATCAACCTCTCCCCGATTCGTTCGGCAGCACTTATGTGGCCTTCGAAGGCCCAGTTGCTCCACTGCCCTCCTCGTGCCCTCTCCCTCACCCCAGCATGGAGAGCGGGAAGGACACTGGGAGCAGAGGAACCACCACCCCAAGGCAGGAGACAGAGCCAGCCAGAAACTGGTCTGGACATGCTGGAGCCCCTTCTCAACTACCTTCGCTTCTCTTTCCCCTCCCCCAGTTCCTCATTCCATCACCCCTTCAGAGTCGTGGCCACTGGTGGAAAACCAACCCTCCGTTCCTGTGGTGCCACAAAATGGTGATCAGGGGTCCTTGCTAAACCAGAACGGTTGCACACTGTCCCCTCCCCACCCCCCATGATCCATCTGATGCTAACGCTAAAGTGAAACCAAGAAATATTCCTTAATATAAATGTCAAGCTTTATCACCTTTTTGACTAAGTGTAATATGTTACCTCTTAATAAAAATGTCTCGTACAGTTTATATTCATTCCATAGGAAATATGTAGAGAAGAGATTCCCCCCAATTTTTAAAATTTTATTAACACTTGTTTCTATTTATTTAAAATAGCTTACATAATATTGTGTAGCTTTTAAAAACTGTTTTCACTCTACAAACATTTTTTTCCAGAGCAGGCCATGTTGGAAAAAATACATGTTGGTTAAATACTGGAATTCTGAGTTCATTAATATTAGAGCATTATTCAGAAATACTTATTAGCCTTTCTTCATTTCCTTTTCATGAAATTCCTAGAAATACTCAGAAGCACATCATGGGAATGCCCTATTTTGAAATGCAGAAATTGAAAAACAAACCGTGCGATTCCTAAACTGCCTGGAGCGCCTGGTTTGGGCATCACTGGCTCCGGAGATGTTGGATTTGTGACAGGAGGACCATGCTTATCTCTATCTCACTGTGTCACTGTGTGGTCGGAGACCAACCTGGGGGTGGGGCCAGTTCTGGGCATGGGAGTGGGGAGCAGATAAGATTTTGCCTTCCTCTTGTCCAAAATATTAATCAGCTGTTATATAAAAGTTTTATGGAGACAGAGGAAGGGATAACCTGTGTTGAAATTTCCACAGATGTCAAGCTGAAACAGAAATGATAGTGGGTAATAGCCTTGTTTTCCCAAGAGATACAGCTGCTTTGGAATGTCAGATTAGGACTGTTACCAACTCCACTGGCGAGACAGCTTGAATTACTTGCTAATGGATGCAGTATTTGAGAGGTGCATATGGTTATTTATAGGGAAGGCAAATGTCCTTGATGCCATTAATAGTTCATAACTACAGTTCTTGTTTACCAAATGATCATTAAATCTCTCTACTTAAAAAATACTGTCAGCAAATGCAGAGATTGTATGAAGGTTAGAGGTTGCCTTATATAAAGAAAAACCATCTGTGTGATTTTCCAATAGAAGCAGCAATCTGTCTTCATGACTTCATCCCACAGACACTCTGAGTTTTGTACAAATACAGTCATCTCAGTCTCGTGTGGGTGCTTTATCACGTAGCTGAGTACACGCTACAGCTACTAATTGTACCTATTGCACGTAAGAAAAGAATATTTTGCATGAGGAATGTTATTCTTTAGGCAGCTTAAACGAACTTAACTTTCCCCACAGCTGTGTCATGAATTGGCAACTTGATTATAGCCAAAATAAGTGGAAGCTGAGATGGTGTCATAATAACCGGTTTGTAATCCTGTAGCATTATCTAGATGCCTGACCTGTTTTGTATACTCTTATTCAGAGTAACAGTGATGGAATGAGATGTTTTCTCATTTGAGCTGATAGTCATGTTTCACTTATTGTCTTAGCCCAGGCACCAAACAAGAAGTATATTGGTCCCTAAATTTAAGTTTGAAATAAATTGACAGCTAAATCAGGAAGAGAATATTGCTGCTTTTTTTCACATTTGTTTCAAAAATAGAATTAGAATAAATTTAAATTCATTCTTTATCTATATTGCAAGAGTAATTGCAAAAAAAAAAAAAAAAAAATCTTTGTGTTTCTGAATCTTCAGATCCCCCAAAATCTGATTAATTGAAGGCCAAAGTAAAAGAAAAGGAATATATGCTAATACAGACATACCTAGGAGATGTTGCAGGTCAGGTCCAGACCACTGTAATAAAGCAAGTATGACAATAAAGCAAGTCATAATCTTTTTGCTGGTGGAGGGTCTTGACTTCAGTTTTTAAAAAAGAAAAATAAAAGCAACACCTGTGAAGCACAGTAAAGTGGAGCGCATTAAAACGAGATGTGCCTGTACTTTGGCCAAGAACTGAACAGGATAAATTTTGATAACATCCCAGTTCTAGGGGAAATAGCAGTGGAAATTATAGCACAAATTTACAAGCGATACAGATAATATAGGCGTATGTGTTTTTTCCCTCTTACAGCATGCGAAAACAGCCAAAAGAAAGGCCGGCACCTGAGGAATTGATGGTAAGTAAACTTTTTTAGTTACATTAGACTTTTCCGTTTATATAACTGCTTAACATTCTGTTAAAAGGACCAGGATGGAATTTTAAATATCCACAAGCCCTGGAGAGGCAACAGTGTATACTTAATTTAGGTAGGTGTACTTGAAGCTCAGATCCTCACATAGTACTTCTTACTTTTTCAAAACCCACCACCATTTTGAAACTCAGTGCAGAGCTCTTTTCCTCTGCCTCCCACTTGAGGGTCATAAATTAATCTAGGCTTCGTCCCATCCTCATTTGCTATGACAGCCTCTCAGAATTCAAAGGACTGGTCACAGAGAAGACAAAGTTTTTAGTGCAACCCGACAGGAAATTCTGACTGTGGCATGGAGTCCTCTTGGGCTCGTGCAGAATCAAATTAGATTGGCTGCAAAAGATCAAGTGAATGTGAATCTTTGGTCTTTCCTCAGAAACAGACAACTACAAGGCTGTGTTCTCAGTTCCAAGGCCAGTTTCTTTGATTGCAAATGACAGTTTTTAGTCAAGCTGGGAGAGGAACAGAGATGCTCCCTAACAATTCCCAAATGGTCATTTATTTAGTGCAGATTGTTGATCTGACAATGCACAAGCTGTTAAAGTAGCGTTAGAATCGAGCATTAGTAAATAATAATTATAGCCTCCTCTTTCTAATGTTTTGCCTACCATTCCCTGTCTTCAGATTATTGCAGTCAGAGCAAATTCTAACCAATTTTCTTTCACCACTTTAAACAATACACAGTTTATAGATACCTGGTTCAGAGGTTTTCATCCTTTGCATTTTTTCCTAATAAACACTCTTAAGCATGCAAACTTCTGTATAATACTGATTTCACCCCCAAAACAAAATAACTGTCATTCCCTTTTGCATCGTGAGTGCTTTCCAGGGAGGTAGTTTTTTCCTTCCTGTTACCCCTGGAGCAAAATTTCATTTTTGAGGGCAGTTTCAAGTTAAAGAAAGTTCACCCCTAAAACCTCTGTGATTTGTAACTGTGCAGGTTTCGATCTAGAATAAACTGGTCTTTGCAGGGGTGGGGGTATCTCTTTGATGGTTGGAAAATTCTTGCAGTTAGTCACATTTGAGAAAACTTGGAGCAGGTTCTAGAGATGGAGACCCATTTACCTTGTACATTATAATGCTATGGTTGGATAGCTCAGCTATTAAAACAAAGGAATAGGGTTTCATAAAACAGATATACTTGTAAATGCATGTTTCAGTGCTGCGATGTGTTGGCCACATATAAATAAAACATCTGCAGATGGTACATAGGGACACATGTGCTGATAAGGGACACCATTCCAGGGTGGTACGTCATAAAGATGAGGGAAGGGTGGGTACTTTCAGTGTGTGTGTGTAGACAGAGACACAAGGGATACGTACTTCAGTATATCTCTTTGCAACTATACACCCTCATGTGTGCTGTCCTGCATTTTTAATTAATAAATATCAATAAAACAATGAAAAATTTAGTCAAAGGAAGCACCATCCTATACTTAATTTAACATTATTTCTAGTGCTGCTTGCAGTTTGATTTAAATGAATGGATTTCCTCAGGTATAGCAACAGTGAGGCTCCCCTGGCTTAGAAAGGGCTCAGAGAGGAGGCAGAAAACAATGTGTGTGTAAAGCTCCTGTGGTCAAGGAGGTTGGGCCCTGTGTCTGCGTTTGGCCAAAATATTGGGCTCATAGGGGATGGGAGAGAGAGCGGATTGCCCATGGCTTCAGGAACCTGAGTCACATCCTGGGGACCCAGTCTCAAGGAACCAGTCTCTTTATTCCTTCTAGCATATTAATGGCTTTAATTTTTCCTTTTCCCTCTCCGCCTGCAACCTATTTGATGGTGCGCCCATCTGGAAGCTGCGAGCATCCTCTGGAATGCATGAACTGTCGAGCCCATTTGTCACTGTGGGTGGGGGCCTGCCTTTCACAAAAAGAGCAGTTTCTCTCCCAAGCACAGTAACTCCAGGCAGCAGGGTACCAACATGGTCGACACAGCTTGGGCCGCATCAGCTGTGAGGCCCACAGGATTGTCAGGGTTTCCCTATGGGGCCGCATTTTCCAGATCAAAGGAAGAAAATCAGATGGGTTGGGCGAAAACACTGAGAGTTACAGATTCGCCATCAGGGAGCTTTTAAATGAACTCCACTGTGGCCCTGACCACCGGTGAGTTAGGCAGCAAGTCCCAGCCTAAGTAAATCTGACTGCAGGGAGGTGTGGGCCATGTACATAGTGGCTACTCAAGCAGTTTTTGACATTTTATTTGGTGGGATCACCTTATATCCAGAATACCCAAGAAATGGTCATCTTTGCAATTTTTAAAAAATATTTTTATTGGTTTTGTTTTTGTTTTTTTGGTTGTTTTTTTTTTAGAGAATGAGAGAAACATTGACTTGCTGTTTCACCCATCCATGCAGTCATTGGTTGATTCTTGTACGTGCCCTGGCCGGGGATCAAACCCACACCTTGGCACATCAAGATGATGCTTTAACCAACTGAGCTAGCTGACCAGGGCGTCTTTGCAGTTTTTGGCCATGTCAGTGTTAAAGATGAAATGTACAACTCAAGTTTAGACTCTTGAGGCCATTAAAATGCCAGTGTTAGAACTAATTTAGTTGTTTAGCTATTTCATTCTGTCTACACTGTGTGAGTATCAGTTTTTATGTTCTAAGTGGAAGCATTGAACACTGGACCAGGACATTTCCTCAACATTTTGGGAAGGCCGGGGTCCATGTGAGCTGATGCACTTTTCTGGCAGTAGCCATTAAGCTACATTAAGAATCTACTGAAAAGTTTTATCATCAGGATCCACATCATTTTGAGAGACCTCAGGACCAGGTAAATGGTTAAATTTAGCAGATATTTCTAGACCCTGTGCTATAGCCCTGTGCTATACTCAGCAGAAGATACCAAGGGTAAGCCACATGCACACAGTCTTACAGGGGATACAGCAAATGTACAAATAACTAGAATAAAGTAACTGCCATGGAGAACTGCAGAGTGCTGTGGAGATCCCTCGGGGGAAATGGGGAAAAGCTACATGGAGAAGGTAGCATTTGAACAGGGCCTTTGGAGGATGGGTTGAATTTTAACAGTTTTCAAGGGGACATTTCAGGCACAGGAAACAAGGCAGGTAAAGCATGTGTGTGTAGAGGCCCCAGATCCTTTCAGAGCAATGAGAAACCCCTGCTGTCTGCTGGACCAGAAACCCCTTTGACAGTGGCCTCGTGGAGAACCCACAGAGGTCGAGTTCAGATAGGCAACACATTTGCAGCTGCCGGTCTGTTCAGAAATTCCATTTCTTATAAGAAGGAACCCCAGTGTGCGGGCCTGAAAACTTTGACCTGACACGGAAGCAGCACACCCACCCACACGTACCTCCTGGGAGTGAGTGCCCTTGGGCAGACTCCCATTCAAGTACAGGGAAGCCCCTTCACTTCTTTAAGAGCTGTTGCCCAAATCAGGACTCAGCTTTAGACCCAACAAAGGAGCAGCCATGCAGGCAGCCAAGAACATTCGGCATGGGCATGCCGGCACAACCAGACAGGAACCCACACACCCTCTTTTGGCTCCTGCAGTACCGATGCCAGTATGAAGGGACCCGCTTTTAAATCACCCTAAAGTATATCGCAGGAAAGACCTGTCTGTGCTTCCCCAGCTCTATGACCCAGCCCAGAGACTTAGAGCAGAGTTTCCAGGCTGAAGCACCTCTGTGGAGGTGGCCGACTGTTCAGCAGGCTTCAGACAACCAAGCAGGGATGTCACACCTCATGGGAAGGAAAAAACTAAAACAACTTCCGCAGTCAGGAAGGCCCAGTGAGACTGCAACAAGAGAGGGCAGGGTGATAGTGCAAAGATGGCAGAGAAATTTTCCCAGAGTGTCAGTCATACTGAGGGAAACAAAGTTAAAAATCAGACCCTTAAACTCAGGGACAGAGACAGGCTAGATGGGAGCATTGAGACCAGGTTCAAGTCTGGTTTTGCCATTCAAAGTGCATGTTTAAATATTTTGAAATAAGAGGGATATGATGAGAGACATTATTGTATAGGCAGTTTGCTTGTGTAAACCACAGAGAGCCCCTTATGTAGAATTAATCTTCCTTTAGGGTCAGGCTGTGACTTAGCAGGGAAAGCCTCCACACTTCCCACCCCCACCCCCAGCCCCTACCTCAGTGTCTTCATCTGCAAAACGAAGGGGATGGACTAGATCCGCACCCCTAACCTAGGGTCTGAATTCAGGAAGTCCGTTAGAACCCCTGAAATTACATCCCAAATCAGGCATGCATGTGGGGATTTGCATTTTTTTTCCTGAAAAGAGGGATTCTTGGCTGTCATCAGTTTTTCAAAGGGGACCTCGACCCTGAATGATTGTTAAGCTCCCTCACCACCTTCCCATTCTGTTAGTTAGAGCTGTGCAGCTAGGACCAGACAAACTGCTTCCGGAGAGGCATCCACTGAGAGGGTACTTGCTTGGTGTGGGGGAGGGAAGGGAAAGGCCGCCTCTGGGTAAAGCAGGGCTTCCCACCAGCTGTCAGGCGGCCCTTTCACCTCCCAGCTCATCCTGACTGTGGGTCTTGACTTGAGCAGGGAGGGTGTGGGCCACCCCTGCAGTTACAGTTTGGGTTCAGAGTACTATAGATCCTTCTATGCATTTAAAGTACTTGCAGAAGCTTTCCATGTCTAAGCTCTATTTAATGGAATCTATGCATAGTAAGTAATCAGGTCAGAAGAAGCAGCACCCGGTTTGAGATCAATCGCTGGCTAATACTTTATCTAGGCCACTTTATTATCTCATGCTGATCCGATTCCCATTCTCCTCTGCCTTTGTAGCATGCACTTCAGCTGTGGTAAGAGTACGTATCACATACATATTAAAAACATATACCCATTCTATCTGTATGTAAATGCGTGAGGCACAGCTGGATATTGCAGAGGAGTTTGATTTACTAATAGTTATTATCTGTTCTAGCTGTTCAGTGGCAGAGAGAATTTCAGAGAAACAAGCTGGCGCAGAAATTGTCTTTATGCTATTACTATACTGCTTTAGTAATTGTTTAAAAACACGGTTTTCTCCTTGGGTTCCAATAACGCCTTTTTTTGTGCATTTCCTTGTACATTCTGGAGCATGGTGTCCTCGTTTAGCATTTCCTCAAGTTTGGTTTTCGAATCAGGCTCCTAAGAAGAAACACAGAGTGCAGTTTGCAATTGAAATGTGACGTTTCGCTTAGAAAGCAAGTAAATAGTGTGACTGCAAATACATGATGCAGGTGTGGGTCTTGGGGAAGGGGTGTCAGTTATAATCAAAATAGTACTTTTAGATTTTTCCCTTCTAAATCCCAGCAGCTGCAAACGTGAAGGCATCTCATTTCTCAGAGAAGGCTTTATGGATAAGAGGTGGTATTGTTTGGGGCTAATAAACACCAAACTGCTCCAGAAAAATCTGTTTAAACATTTAATTACTTGCAAAGAAATGTTAACTTGTTTAACTCCTCTAAATTAAATTGTCACTGGTAGCTTTTCTGCTTATCCAAACCTGATTGTAATTACATTTTCAAATAGTTTGGTTGGTTGGTCTATCAGTTAATCTAAGTATGTGATAAATTAAGCATCTTCATGGTCTCTTTTAAAAATTGGGGAAATCACCACATTAGATTTTGTCTCTCCAGTCAGATGCCAGCGTGACTTTTGGGTTTACAACCAGATGGCTTTGTTCACCATTATTAGACCTAAACCTTCTGACCATTGTGAAAGACAAAATGCACGGGACAATTAAGAAAATTATTTTATTCAGTTTTTTGTGATAGGGAGAATGTTTATTAATGAGGAATGTCTCAGAAAAGGGAGGGAGCCAAGGTTATGGAGGCAGGTAAACAAGTTATCAGCCCCTTCTATGGAAGTCAGGAGGAAGGAGAGAAAAGGGTGTCATCTCTGTGAGCTCAGGGTGGTCCTTTGTGGTTAACAAAAGAGTGAGGTGATTTCTCACCTGTCACTGCTTTCTGGGAGCACAGGGGCTCAGATAAAATTCAACAGTATCACCACCTTCTACTAAATGGAGCAAAGATGAGTTTTGGTTTATTATGATCCAGGGCCTGCGTGTGTCCTAAGCACAAATGTGAGGGCAGACCCATTTCTCCAGCTCCCTTGCATGGTGCTCAAGGATTACTGTGCTTGCAGGCTGAGCTTTTTAAGGTACTAATAATGGCGGTTTAATAAGCAGTTTTGAACTTGGTTGTAGTTGATTATATTTAGCTATTGCCTGCGTCAGATAGAGCATATTTTAAAATAGACCATTAAGGCCAGACTCATACATGTGTCTCATTGCTCACCCTTAAAGGTATTTCCTGGTTTCAGTTATTCATTCAGAGGCACAGATCAGCTCACTAGTAAGGCACCCAGAAACTGCAGGGAGAAACCCCGGCTGGAATCGTAACTTCAACTAAATATTTCCTTCAAGCACAAAAGGCATCCCAGAAGCCTGGGGCTCCACACAGGGTCCAGTTGACAACCATGTAATGATTTTTTTATTATTTTCAAGTTCTGAAGGCCATTAAAATCATCTGTTTATGCCTGCTTATAAGTAGGAATCCACTAGTAAGAAGTTGATTTTAGCTCTTTAATTGCACATAATTACAACAGCAGAACCACTGTCTGGATGCTTGAGATCGCACTAAATCAGACAGCTTTAATTTGAATTTTTGATGACATGTTAGCACTTCCGCAAGAACAGAGAAATTATAACCCCAGAAAACAAGCTTTGTTTTTCCGTAAACGTGACTACTTAATCTTTTCACAAGACTTTGGCAGATAAATGTGTGAGTACTTATATACATGCACATAGCAAGAAAGATGCAGATAGATAAAATCTGTCATTCCTTGATCATGGTGATCTGACAGTTTTAATTTCCCAGTTAAGGATAACTTTTTTCCTCCATCAGTCAAGTCACATCTCTTAATACAGTGATGATTTGCCTGTTTAAGGTTGCGGTGTTTTGAACTCCTGCCTGCAATGCTCTCTTGCTTTACTGGGCTGTCATCTTCCCAGCATTGCTTTCAGGGCACAGTGAGGCTGTGCAACCTGGACCACAGAGGTAGTTTGGTTACCTGGGATGCAGTAAAGTGATTAATCCGGTCGCTGTCCGGTGTTGTGCCCCATCCACAGGAGGCTAAGCTGGAACTTTGGAGTGTGTGGCACATGAGTTCCTCATCTGACGTTACTCAGCGCTGGGCAATTTCTGTTATCTGAGTGCTGGCCTTGCCCAGAGCGCCCTCCTTCCACTCTTGAGGGTCTCCATCCTCTGCAGCCTTTCTTTGCTCTCCCCCTTCACAGTGCTCACTCTTCTCTGAAGCCCTCCAGAACTTATTGTCTCTAGCTTGGAACAGCACTCAGTTACATGAATTACATATTCATCTTATATTTACAAGTGGGCTTATGTAGTTCAGTGGTTTCTAACCCCAGCAAGTCATCACAGTCATCTGAGTGGGTTAAAAAAATGAAAAAATAGTCTGGATCCCAACCCACGTCATGGAATCTCTGGCATTTGGACCAGGGAACAGGTACTTTATTTTTTCTAACCCGAGGATGTTTTTTCCATTGATTTTAGAGTAGAAGGGAGGGAGGGGGGAGAGAGACATCGATTGGTTGCCTCCTGTACGCACCCCAACTGGGCCTGGGATTGAACCTGCAACAGAGTTACTGTCTCCCCTCTGAGGGCCGACCACTGCACCAAACCAGCCAGGGCTACTTTTTTATTTTTTAAAGCTCTCCGGGTGATTATAAGGACCCACCAGAGGTAAAACCTCACTGATTTTTTTTTTCTTTAATCCTCACCTGAGGATGTTTTTATTGATTTTAGAGAAAGAAGGAGAAGGGGAGAGAGACAGACAGACATCAATGTGAGAGAGAAACATTGGCCGGTGACCTCCTGTACACCCCACTACCAGGGACTGAACTCACAACCTGGGTATGCACCCTGACCAGGAATTGACCTTGTACCTTTCTGGTGCATGGGACAACAATCCAACCAACTGAGCCACAGTCGCCAGGGCTAAAACCTCACTGATTTTTAATGCCTTTTTCTTCAACTAGATAATGAGTTCCTTGAAGGTGGATCATAATCTTAGAACTCAGTGCCTAACTTGGTTCTATGCTACTGTCATTCAGCTGAGGTCTCTGATCTAATTAAAAGAAGAGAAATCACTGTTGATTATACTTTGCATGTGCCATTCTCTCTGATCCAAATGAACAGGTAACGTCAAACAGGACATGTGCCTGTTCTCCAGGAACTCACAGAGTAACGTTGAGGAGACTGGCAGAAGAGGAAGCAGGCCACCTAGGCACTGGGGTGCCAGTGTGTTAGGATGACCACACTAGAGTACATGGTCAGAGGTTTTTGTTTTACCTCCTGTTAGGAGAGGTCACATGGGTAAAATAATTTGGTGCCAAAATTAAGGAATTTCTAGGATCTTGCAATGTTTGTAGGATAATATTCAAAGCATTTATCAACCAGCAGAGAGAGCATGGGCCTGATGACACCAGGAGTCAGTTGTTCCACCCTGGAAGTCTGGGAAGAACAAGAAGGTGTTAAGCAGGTGTTGCTCAGCAGCATCCGTGGTCTTTGGCTTGAGTTCTGACCACCTCTGACAGTTAATTTCAAATCAGGAAGTCAAAGAGAGCCAAGACCAGAGGAGATCACCTGGCCAGCACCATCTCTGCCTGCTTAGGTTGATGGCAGGGGACCCCACCATCTTTATCTAGCACCATATCAGATGCATGCCACCCTACCCCTCCCACCTTCACCCATCCCCCAGCCCTTAGGAATAATGAATTAGGTTGAAAAAGACCAGAGACATTTAGCCATTTGTCAAAGAAATAGAAAAGGATCTTGAAGCCTGGTCTCTGTGATTTGGGAATTGCTATTGAAGGCAGCCGACTTGTTTTCCGTGAGTACACTTCAATAAATAGATGCAATTCTTATCAATAATTAATGAGTCTAACCAGGAATTTCAAGGGCTGGGAAAATCTTAAAGCTTCCTATTTACAGTTGTAACCAGCTAGATTTGTTTAATGGGTTGTTTGCTTTTTAATTTGTAGCAGTTTTGAGAGACCTTTGGGGACTGCAAGTCTTGTTGTCTCAGTGAGGCCTTTTGTAGATACACAGTTAATTGGGGGCCAAATCTGCCCGCAGAAAATTTGATGTTCTCTTGGCCATTTGGAGACTACAGAAAGGCAGTGGAGACATTTGGGCCTTCTGTCCTCTATTTAATTTTCAAGATTAGAATTAAACATTAGGCCTTGGTCTACCGAGAGACATTTGCCGGAGCATGGACTAGTTTCTTTCCAGTATCCTGGTTTACCGCTTCTCTGTTCTCTTAATATAAATGGTCACTGATTCTGAAGTAGGAGGGATAGGTACTATTCGTCTATTCATGCAAAGGTTCCCTTGACACAAATAAAAATGGAATTTTCAAATGTAGCCCGATTAACTCTTAATTGTATACCAATAGCCTGTGTGTGTCTCCGTTCCCTCAAAAGGCTTCTGAATGGCCTGCATCTCTTTTTAAACTTGGGGGGAGGGGGATTCAATTAATAGCAGGACTTTCTAATTGTAGGATTGGTGTGGAGTTTACAAAAATTTGTATAAATAGGGTACATTTTTCCACTTAAGAGGGCTGTGCTGAAACATTTTTAATTGGATTTTCATGGTGATTGACAGCATTTGATTATGACAGTAACTTTATTTGGCTGGACTGCTTTAGCCTCTTGTTCAGATTTTTCCATCAAAGCTCTTTTTTATCCTCTGAATCCCCAGTGGAGCAGCAGTCATTGTGGAAGAGCCTTTTAGCACCTTTGTTGTCACCATCCCTGGTGACGATTGGGCCCAGCTGGTAGTAGATAAGAAAATGTTCCTTTCACAAAGAGGCTATGTCCCCCGCCTCTGCCGTTTCAATAATTTTAAGAGCCCCCAAAACCTGTTGAGGATTAGAAGTAGCTTTAGATGTGAAATGAGTGTTAAGTATTAGTAATCGGGAGATTAGGGCCCCAGGGACAATGAGAGATAAACAACTGCAATTAAGGCAAATCTGCCGATGTAAACAAAATTTAGCAGAAACAGATGCCCTAACCATTTTGGGGGATTGATTTGAGGGCACCAAGGAATCGATTTTTGTCTTGTTTACACTTTCAAACCCCTGTGATATACTGAAGGCTAAATATTTCATACAGCCTGATTTTAGTTAATTTTTTTTCCAGTGCCTCACAGTAGGCGCCTCTCTTCTCGCAGTGACCAGGCCTGAGTTTATTCAGCATTCACAGGGAGCAGCTAATTGTCTATGAAGGGCCCCCGTGTTTAAATGGGCTTGACAGGAATTTAAATTTTGTTTCAATCAACCCCTGTGCTCACAGCCTGCTCCAGTTTCTAATTTTTAAATTAAACATGATTTTTTTTTTTAAGCCACAGCCTTGCCTCTGGAATACTCTCGCTCTAACTCGGGGAGGCCAATTGGCCACCCTGGAATGCTGGTGTCTGCAGGGCCTGAGGCTGGAAAGTCCTTTCTCCAAAACAGTGTGCCCCCCCCCCAAGTCAGGGAGGGCAGTGAGCTTTGGCTGGGCACACTCTCCTCCCTGCCTTCGGAGACGGCCCCCTTTCCAGCCTCCCATGCAGGCACCAGTGCTGCTTCATCTGGAAAGTGGGTTAAGCACCAGAGGAAGGTGCAGGGATAGCCTTTAGGGGCTGGCTGAATTATAACCCGCTGCACGTCTGCCGCAGATCTGTGTCTCAGCCTTCTCAGCTGCGTGAGATCGGTGAGAACACACTGTGAGCGTCGCCCTGTGCGTCCCAGTGTACACGCACCATCGCTCTCTGTTAACTCTGTGCAGAGCGCCCTCTCTGGTGCAGAGGAAGCAGTGTGTCAGCCCTGAGGCCTGACCTCAGCCAGCTGACAGTCTAGCGAGGAAGATGAAGATACAAACAGCCAAGCACAGGATAGACTGTGAGACTCGCCAGAGACCCTCCCTCACTACTCCTGCCCACCTTCACCTGCCCCTTCACCTCATGGCACTCCTTTCCACGCACCCTGTGCTCGACCATCCTAACAGCCCCAGACGCTGGTGACATTCTTGCATGGTCATACCTTTGCGTGTGTGCTTTTTCCTCAACCAAGAACGCCCTTTCCTCATGTCCGCGTGGTGAACTCCTACTCAGCCTCCAGGACCCAACACAGCCTCTCTGAAGCTTTCCCAGGCCTTCTGTAGTAGGGTTGATGATTTCCTGTTGTATGTCGTCCTTCCTCCTGGCAAATATCTCTATTAGTGCACTTTTCACACTTTGTGGCAGCTACTTGTTTGCATAATTGGTATCAGTACATAAATAAGACCACAACTTCCTGGAGGACGAGATCATGTCTTATTATCTTTGTAGCTTTGGCATATAGCCCGGTCCCTAGCCCCAAGTGCAATGCTCACTAAATAGTTACTGAATTGAAATGATATGAATTTAACAGATGAAAAGGTTCTGGGGAAGGCAGGATATCTTTCAGCCAGAGTTTTCTGGAGAGACTTTGTGAAGAGGGTAACAAATGAAAAGGCCAGGCCTCGTGGAATAACATTTGGGTATTTATGTGAGTGTATTGCTTTCAGCACACAGTGTGAAACACAGCCTAGAACATAAGGACCAGACCTGCCAATAGCCATGCTAGCCGAAATCCGTACTATGGCTTATTTTCCCTGAACTTACTTGAAAGAAATTGGTGTAACAATTGCATGCAGCATGGAGCCGCAGATAAATTCAGAAAGGCTTCTGTTGTTTAACCTTTAAAAAAATAGATTTATTGTAGAGAGAGAAATTAATCTAAATAAATAATATTTTTAAACACATGAGTTTATAGAGTTCTTTCAAATAGTTATCTCATTTGACTTTCATACAATCACTATAAGGATTTTTCTTATTCTCATTTTACTAACGTGTTAAACTGGGGCTCAGAGAGGTTAACTGATTTGCCTGGAGTCATGCAGCCTGGAAGAACATAGGACCCTTCTGCATTACATCAGAGCTGTATCTGTTGATGCATAGTGGGCAGGGGATTGTTATTGTGGGTGTGAGAATTTCAGTTAAGTCAAACTGTTTCTTGCAATCAGAAATAAAACTAAATACAAATGCCCCACCAAGAAACATATAGGGTCTGTGCTTGTGAAGCCAAGATGCCCCCTGGGATGATTGCTCAGCTCACTCCTTGTGGCCCTCAGTGCAAGCCAACCACACAGGAAGAGAGAAAGTAATCACCTTGCACTGGCCTTTTCGTTGGTTATCTGAGGGAAAGCTGTGAGAATGTTTTTGGTTTTGTCAACTTGCAGCAAAAACTGAGAGTGGAGTATGTTCTGCCACTTATCCAGCCGCAGGCCTTTTCTCGTTTCCAGTTCTACCATCATGGTTATGGAAATGAGCAGCTTCCAAGATAGATTGTTCCCTGAGCTTGGGAGAAATTGTTTTTAACTCAGCAGACTTTACTGAGCACATGCTGTGTGCAGAATATATTGCTAGGTGCCATGATTTAGTTCTGCTCAAATATGGACCATAGACAAGTAGTAGTAGTACCTGAACTGTTTCTTGAACACAAGATAAGGAGTTTGTGCCAGAATATAAATCAAGCTTGTCTCAAAGCATTCTGTTTAATTTGGCTGACTTTCTTGCTTTGTAGCAACACTTTCTCAATGAAGGGGGCTATGTGCTGGTATATACTGTGGCACTTATCTCATTGGAAACCAGCAGCACACAGTTCCCAGATGGGAATACAGAAGCTGATCGGACACTAACCTTGCCTTTCAAGTCTTATGTTGTGGTGAAGAAGTGAAACTGTTATATAACCACTGAATTCCCTGCAGCTGGCATGATACAAGGCCCCAAGTAGCTGTTCCATTATCTCTTTTGAGGAGATGATCAAAAGGAACGAAATGAAAGATAGCTTACAGAATAGAAGAAAAAAAAATTGCAAACCATATATCTGATGAGGGATGGCTATCCAAAATACAGGGTGTCCCAAAAATATGCATGCATATTTTAACAGCTGATAGCTCAATTTTGAAAATGAAGTGCATTTTCATAAACACTGCCTTTATAATTATTCAAAGAGTGTGTATACTTTTGGGGGGATGCCCTATAGAGAGAACCCATACAACTCAATAGAAAAAAATAATCTGATTTAAGATGGGCAAAGGAAAGGGAGAGAGGTTTGTGTCAGACAACTGGCCAGACATACTCTGTGAAGTCTGGAGAGGCTGAAGATGGGCTCTAGGACCTGAAAATGAGTCTTTCATGAAAATGAGACAAGAAGCAACATGGTAAACTGGAGAGAGCATTGATCTGGGTATCAGAAGACATGGCTTCAAGTACAGCCTCTGCCTCTAAGTAACTGGATAATAAACGTTTACTTAGCTTATCTGAGCCTCAGCTTCTTCATCTGTAAAATGGGGGTAGTGATACCAACCTTGAACGTGTTTTTTAATAAAGTTTATGGAAGTGTGTTTGTAACCGGTAAAGTGTTAAGACATGTGGAGCACTAAGTCATTCAGCCTTTTTGGGTCCTAATTTTCTCATCTAATGTTCCTGGGCATTTCTAACTAGTAGCTTCTTGGAAAAACAGATGTGTTTAATGGAGCTTAATGTCACTTAGAACAAAGTACATGTATGTTGGATGTTCGCAGCTAGTGTCCAAGGAATTGATAATTTCTTAGGGGTGGATGGACCTCTGTGGGTGATTCCTCCCCAGTCGTTAGAAAGCCTTTACTTTTTGTGTCTGTCCTCTGCTATTAGTAACATGTAATGAAAATCTTGTTGGAGGGAATTATTGTGACAGTTAATCGACAGGTATTTGTTGTCTGCATCTGTGAGGCGCTGTGATGGGTTCAAAGGGAACATAAGAACCATCCAGGTCGTGGAGGAGCAGACTAGACACAGCCCATAAGAGACAGTTATAGAAGGCAGGATGGGCTGTGTGCTGCTGACTTGCAGGGGTGTGAGAGCTCAGGGGAGGGTGGCCCAGGGGTCAGCTGTAAGGGAGGCAGCTTGGCTCCAGCTGGACCTGCAGGATTGTTAGAGAGTGGTGCAGGAAATTAGAAAATGGTGGCTCAGCAGAGCCAGCTCTTCCCACCCCTCCACCCCTTCTTCAGTAGCTACTCATCTTCAAATATGTAACTGACCCTCTCTCAGGCTCAGGTTCCTATAAAAATTGGGTCTCACAAAGCACATAATTTAAGTGAGATAAAAGTATGTTATACTGCCTGGCCTGTGAGGCTCAGTTGGTTGGAGCATTGTCCCGTGCACTGAAAGGTCGCTGGTTCGATTCCCAGTCAGGGCACATGCCCAGGTTTCGGGTTTGGTCCCCGGTTGGGGTGTGAGCGGGAGATCAATCTCTCTCTCTCTCTGTCCCCCCCTTCCTCCCTCTTCCTCTCTCTCTAAAATCAATAAATATATATATTATACTATATTTTAAATAAAGAAATTTAAAAGTATGTTATGTAGCACAGTGTCCGGCGTAAATAAGTGCCCAATAGTGAGGAAAGAAGACCCCAGGAATGAATGAATGGGGTAAAATTGGCTGGGTGAGGCCGGTCTGGGATCGGCAGGGCTTTGCACACTGGAGAGGAGTGCGACTGCAGGACGCTGCTGTTGGTCCCGAAGCAGGGCAGTGGCTAGACGAGAGTGTATGACAGCAGGCAGAGGGACACGCAGGACTGATCTCTGCCTGCTCCGTGTGGACCAGGCCCTTTGGCTAGAACTGAGTTATGAGTTGGGATGTTGTAACCCTCTGGCTCTTTCTGAAATTCCGTGAAGGTTTCCAGCCAGAAGAATAGGAAACTGAGCTCCGAGCCTGTAGTGTCTTGGCAACATGTCATTTGTGTCTCTTTCTGCATCTTCTTTTCAGTGTCCTTTCTGTCACTATCAGGGAAAATCATTAGTATGCTAATCTAGCTAGCCGTCATTTTAACACTGACCTTTGCTAACCTGCCTTTGCAATTTCAGGAACTATGTTTGACTTCTCTAAAAGTAACCTTAAATTGTAGTCTTGTAAGAATTCCAGAGCTGTATCCCTCACTCCTTCTTCTAATGAGGTTATGACCAAATGCTCATTATAATTGCTTTAGACTCCTTTTAATTTTCAAGCTTATTAATCATAAGAAGAGTTATTTAAAATTGCATAAATTAATCTTAGATTAAAAGCCCATCAAAGCCTCGAAACAATTAAGAATAAGTAGGATTTCCCTGGGGCAGCAAGTTTTATTTTAATATTATAGTCAGGTGGATATCAGAACCTTGAAGTGTGGTAGTGATTAATGTATGCGAAATTTAAATGAGATTTTTTAAATGGCAAATCTAAATCACACATTGACCTAACTGTAGGCTTTAACTGCATTGTCTGTCATATATTTAAACTGTTTACTAATCAACATTTTAATTACTGTGTGTGCTGGCAGGCCCTAGGACAAATAAAACCTAGCATTTTAAAATGTCGCTGCAAAGTCTGTTATCCAGAAACCACGAGAGTCTTCGCTGGGTCGGGAGGAATGAAGGGCTGAGGAAGGAGCGCTGACTGCAGCCGGGAGAGGCTCGGTGCAGCCGGCCCTGGGGTGCAGCCACCCGGGGCTGCCCCGCGCCGGCCCCGCTCCCACCTGTGGCGCTGCTGGTCTGTGGCAGCGCCTCTCCGTGGAGCTGCAACTGGGTCTCCTTTGAAGCTGATTTATTTTTAATTAGGGGAATACTTCCCTTCATGTGTTTGAGCCCTGGTTGCCAAGTGTTATTTACTTGAACAGTGTGTAGCCCTCGGGTCCCTAGGCCCCCTCCCCTTTTGAGGTATGAAGATATTTCCAGAAATTTGATTCAACCCTGGCCACGGTCAGCAGCCTTTTGTCCTGCCTTCTCCCGACATCCTCGATCACTGCCTGGCTATAGGCAAGCGGTCCCCAGGAAGGTGGCCGTGGGCTGCCTCAGTGTGGAAAGAATTTGTCTATTTTACAAATATTCTGTTTTATTATTGAAGGAAAGTGGGTAAGAGGGTCACCTTGAACAAATTATTTTGCCCCCTGAAACTTCAGTTTCTACTTCATGGGAAAAGGAGTCATAGTGTCCAACTTCTGTTGCTGTTTTTGTGCAAATGAAGCACTTAGCATAGTAGTTGGAAAATCAGAGGTTCCCCCAAAATGTTTGCTCCTGCCTCATCATTTTCTAAAACTAGGCTTTAAATTATGTTTAAACATTCAAGTAGCACAGAAGGAGATAGGATAAGAAGTTAATCTTCCAACATCCGGCCATGGCCCCCAGCTCCACACTCCAGAGAAACACTGTTAATAGTAGTTTCTGGACTCACCTAGAATTTTTAATATGTCTTTCTTCGCCTTACTTTTTCACTTACATATCTCTGAGAATTTTCCGTATCATATAAAAGCCTACCTCATACTTTTTAATGGCTGCATGGTATTCCATAGCATGGATATGCCACATTTATTTAACCAGGACTCTGTCATAGAACATTTTGGCCATTTCCAGATCTTTGCTGTTAAGACAATGACCGTTTCCATCAGTGTCTGTCTTTGTGTCCTGGATATGAGAATACCATTCCCCTCACCTCTCTGATGCTGAATTATCAGACTTTAATCTTTGCCAGTCTGATCGGTGGCAAGTGGTATCAAATTGTTTTAATTTGCATTATCTTAATAAGTATGAAGTTGAACACTTTTTAATATGTTTATTGGCCATTTGTAATTTTTTCACACACTTTGCCCATTTTTCTGTTGGATAGGTTGTCTCTCTTCCTTTATCTTTTCAGCCCTTGATTTCCCCATCTAGAAAGCAAGGGAGGTGGACGCACTATCTCCAAGGCCCCTTCTACCTTGCTAGCCTGTGGTCCAGGCCGAGTGTCCTGTGGGCAGCTTTTATGCCACCAAAGGTGCCCGTCTGCTCATGACCTTGCTGAGCCAGTGTTGAGGTTGCATAGCCAGTAGCTGGCGGTAAACTGCAAGAGGGCGGTTTTCCTCTTTTGTTTAGTTGTGTGTCTTCCTCTCTTAAAAACGCAGGCTTGGAAATTACAAGGCAGAGAGCTGGGGTTGAACTTCCTTTAAAGCTGCCTGTAGACATCAGGAATATTTATTTTCTCTATTTGTTTTAAGCCTGGGAAGACTGTGTGGTTTTCTCAACACTGTCCTGATGGAGCCCTGACCAGCAAGCGTGCAATGCCCCTAGCCCTAATGTGCCATTAATGATAGGTTAATGTACAGTATAATGTTTTTGGGACTACGGGTTTATTACACTTCTGAGTGTGAGGTCTTTCCACAGAGCGCCCAAGGTCCCATTGCATTATATCATGCAATAAAAATACCCTTTTCATATCGCACACTAATAAACTGTATTTGAAATGCTGTCTGAGGGCACTGCCGTCTTGTCTGTAGTCTGTGCACGGGTGCAACAGTTGGGATGCCTTTTTCTATTTTGTGTTTTAGTTACACGGAATTCTGAACCCAGGGAAGGCTGCTGGTTCTTGTTTTAAATGGAGGAGTGAGTTGGGCCTTTGGGCCTGAGGCTCACGGAGGGACTGCTCAGTGAGTGGTGAGGGTCCGTCATTAATACATGGACCAAAGGCCCCTAGTCCTCTGCTGCCCACCTGGCCACACGGTGTGCAGCTGTCAGGGGAGCTGGCCCAGCATCTTCCACACTTGGCATTGAACGTGTGTTAAGTACTGTAAAAATGTTCTTAGGACATGGGTGTGAGTACTGCCAAGTTGAGGCCCTCGATAGTCACAACTCCAGAACGGTTTCCACGATGGCCTCTGTGCTGGGAACTTCTCACACGGCCTTTCGGGGAGGCTGGCGCTGCTCTCATCCTACAGAAGGCAGATTCACAGAACTGGGGGAGCTGCACCATGGAGAATGACCCACAGGCTCCCAGGAGCCCTCCCGCAGGAACTCTGGTCACCCGAGCCGAGAGAGGCGCTGGCGGGGCGAGCATCCTCAAATGCGCATGCCCGGTGCTCTCAGTAGTCAGCCGTCAGCCGTCAGCCGGTGGTTTTCTTCTCAACAGTTTACTGGCAGCAGAGCTGTTTTGAAGGTTGGGAAACTATGGGAAAGGAGACTCTTCTACACGGAAACAGAAAAGGACCTCAGAATTTAGGGGTGAGGCAAAGGCTGGCATCGGAGGGCTCCACACTTACCCAGAGCGGACCATGGCACCTGCACTTGTCAGGAGGGGGTTGCTTCTCCCAGCTGGAAGGAGTGACAGTGTAAGGTCCAAGAGCCTGGGCTCAGGCCAGCCCTGAGACTCCAACCTGCAGCTCCATCCTAACAGCCTTGGAGCTCAGTGTCCTTGTTGATAAAGTAGGGTACTATCTACTTCTGGCAGGGCAGGAGAGTATATGAAGTAATGTAAATGAAAACACCTAGTTAGTACCAGGCACAGCACAGGTGCTCACACTGTTGGCTATTGTGTTGCTATTTTTACCATATTATAACAAAAGACACAGGCTTTGGAGCTGTTGCCCAGTTTAAATCCCAGCTCTACCTTAGCCAAATCACTTAAATTCTGTGAGCCTAGTTTTTGAGTCCACAAATCGGAGGTAATAACGGAAATGCTATCCAGCTACTTCTTGGGGTGGTTATGACACTTGAATTAAATAATGACCTTGAAAGCACTTTGTAGAATCAAAAAGCCTACTCAAGTGCTAGTATCTAAATATATGTATTTCTCTCTCCAAATCAACATTTTCAAGTTCGGTTATCTTTGAATAAATACCCTTAGAGCAAAACCAATAAGGACAGCTATTAAAAAGATTGGTTATCTGTCCCCCTCACCACCAGGGAGCATGTCTTGGACGAAATGTAGACTTACAATAGCACAATTGTATTACAGTCAGGGCAGCTTCATAACCACAGAGCAGCGGAGCGGGGCAGGAGCAGTCTGCTCACCCAAGTTGGTGCAAGGAGGCCCAGTACCTGCTAGAGGTGGGCAGCATTGGCCAGAACAATGACTGAAAGATGAGACAACCATGTCGAAGGATTGAGTTGGTCTGGGGAGCCAAGAAGATGATGGAAAGAAAAAATCGGAAGTTGTGGAGACGGTCCTGCAAAAGGGTGGACCTTTCAGCTCCAGGCAAAGTTGCCTTAATTGTTAGGACAAAGTATTTAAGTTTCAAGGATAATTCATTTTTCTTTTAAGGGGTATAGTGTTGGACTAAATCTTTTGTTTTCAGATGTGAGGACTTGGGAACACTTAGGTAAACCTCTCAGGGGTTAAATCTGTCGTTAGGACCACCATGACTTGAAAAATGTTACTCTGTATCAAGAAAACCAGAAGTGACAAGTTCATTTAAAAAGCCCGGTTTGTCATTGTTTATCTAATTTTCAGAGTTGACACAGAAAATTAAACCAGCTGACACTCACTCTCTGACCGTCTCCCCGGCTCATTTCCCTGGTCCTTTCCTACCTGACCTTTGCAAGTACAAAATGCTCCAAACCCCAAAATATAAAACTTCCCACTGAGTTTCCAAGTTGCCCTGCAGTCATGCCAAGATTCTGTCATAGGATGTCATCCCTAATGTTGTTAGGAAAAAAGCAACAACAAGATGAGGTTATAAATCTGCTCTGTGAGGTATTTCTTTTTTCCGTTCGCTTGACCATAAATCTTAGAAATAATCAAACTCTCTGCAAAGGAAGCCAAGACAAACTTGAGTCCTAAGTGGCCCCATATGTCTTTCCTGAATTCAGAAGGTCCCGTCCGAAGGCTTGCCTGCCCGGTGACATCACACTCTGGGTGAGTGAGACCGCCCCGTGTTTAGTGCCGACATTAAACTCACGGGGCAGCACGTCTTTTGTTCAGCGCCATCAGTGAGGGAGCGGCTCCGTAGAAGGAAATGATTCAGATAACTGAAGTTCGTTCTTTTTAAAATCAGAACTTTCAAAAAAAGATTATAGGTAAAAGGTCTTAAGTGTATGATCCACTTCCCTGTCCTCTTAAACAGACTACGTGCATCAGGATTTCACTCTTTCAAAAAATGTATTTAGCTCATCATTGTGAACATTGCCTGTTTGCTGTGTTCTGCTGTGCCAGTGTCTCCTGATTAACATGTAGGGTTTTGTCCCCACTCTGGTTTACCCCAAGCTAGTTTCCTGTTTTTGTTGTGTAGTGTTACTAATAGGTGTCACTTCTTAATCCTGTCCCTATCTCTCCAACAGCCCTCCCTTCCTTCTCTTCCATTTGACTGTTTCTTTTATACTTTATATTGGGAAACCAGATACAAAGCTTGTTAGCATTAAGTCTAAAATACCAGAAGATTGGCTTGAATTAAGGCCTGAGGGACAAGCTAAAAGTACAGTGTTCCAGTTTTAGTTTAACTTTCAGATTTTTAGTCTTAGCTCAGAGTATCAAATTATGGTGACCTGTTGATAGGGAAAGTGCCTCTAGTTTTGAAAGTAGGCTTTTCACTAAATAGGAAATATGCTGCTTGAAAATAATGTTGCATATAAATGCCCAAGTTTGAAACAATATGACTGCTTTGCTTTTGAATCAATAATTAGGGTAAACTTCAAACTGTTAAAATTTTGTTGTTTTCTGAGAGGGCCAAAGAGGTCACGAAGGTGCTAAGGGAAGTTTTTAGGCTCAGAAACCAGTCATAGAACCAGGAACGTAGAAGCCCCTCAGTACATCCATGTTGAATTTTATCGAATTAAAATCTCCGTATAAACTGGGGCAAAGCTACCAGAAGAAGCAAGTTGTAACTGAGTAACTGTCCTTAATAGTGAAAACAGACTTTGGTTTCTTAAGGCAGCCGGCTTATTTGTAACCAGATGAAGTGTGTGCCCTTGTCATTCATTGTGCACGTGACCAGCACAGCGACACCACCTCACAAAACATAGGCCACACCGTTCACCGCCTCAGAAAACGCATTTCAGGCTTCCGTACATTTAATTTTCTTCAACATTACCTTGCAAACCACAGTAAATCAATAACAGAATAGTTAAGTACCACAGGTTCTTTGTGTTTTGTTTTAGAAAGTATTGCTCAAGGCTAAAAGTAGATTCTATTGATGATTTTTATTTGCTGCTGGACACAAAATGATCAGAATTTTCCAATGGTTTGCTTCCTTTTTGTGGACTTCCTTTAAAAGTGGGTGGAGGGGCTGTTTCAAATAGGAAATGTTGGTTGCTGACAGCAGAAACTCTAGAGTAACTGGGAATTTTCAGTCCTGTATTTTATAGACCAGGTGTGATAGCTTTGGCCTTGATGTGCTCTTATTTCAAATTTTCCAGAAGGGCTGCCCTAGCCAGCCCCTTTGGCACCCCCACAATCACCCCAACAGTAACCCATTCCATTGAATTAAATGAGGCTTATAGAACTGGGGCATCATAGCTCAGAACAGTGAAGAAAGATAGCACTTCAGTTAAAGCTAATTGCCCCAAAATTTTATGTCTAAGAGTGTCCTTAGCAATTTTTTATCTCTTGGTTTTTTTGTTGTTGATTTAATAGTAACAAAAATTTCCACTTTAGCCGCAGTCTCTGTGTGAATGAGTAGTTTTTTCTCCTTATTAAGAAAATAGAAAAGCTGTTACTAAGGTATATTTTAAGAGGTAGCGGCCTTAATTGGATGCTTCTTGAGGTAAGATGAGACAGTGGGTATGAAGTGCTTTGAAAAGTTAAAAGTGTGATGCCAGGGCTCAAAATCTGTTACTCACCAGCCAGGGGTGATGCTTCGTCAATGCCCATCGGCACCTCCCAGTCACCACCGTTATCACACTTCCCACTGCCCCACCACACCTCCCCTCTCTCTCTGCTATGGAGTTATCACTCTGCATTTTCGATTTTGTCAGAGGTTAATCTACTTTACTCATCTTTTTAAAGAACCAGCATTTTACTGAATTGATCATCTCTTTGGTATCTTTCTATTTAGTTCCTTTGTGTTTTTTATTATTTGCTGTCTTATGTTTTCTGTGGATCTACTTTTTGTTCTATTTATAATTTATTGAATTGGATACTTAGCTCATAAATTTTCAATCTTTTTTCCCTAAGTATTACTTTAGCTGCATCTCACAATATTTATATGTAGTCTTTTTATTGTTATTCGGTTCTAAGTAATTTCCAATTTCATGAGGATTTCTTTTTGGACCCATGAATTATTTAGAAGTATTTTCTTATTTGTAAATACTCAGAGGTTTTTGTTATCTTGTGGTTGCTGTCTACTTTTCATTCACCATGGTCAGAGAACATGGTCCGTATTTGTTATTTATTGAAATTACCTTACTGTTGTCAGAGAAATTCATGGATGGTCTTTCTCCATTGCTAGTGGGAGTGGGGTTCTTACGATATCTCAGGAAAAAGAATTTTCTGAGACTCACACGGGAGGAGGAGTGATTTTTATTTGCATGGAATTACATCCCTCAGTTTCTAAAATCCCATTTCCCTTAACCCAGTCCTGGAAGATGTGCAGCTGGGGATTCAGTAGGGCTAGAAGCAAAGCCAGCACCCAGAGTTTCTGTTCCATGTTGCAGCCAGGTCCAGTTTAACAGTAAGCTGGTTGCAGTCCGTTTGTCCATTGTGTGTGGGGTGAGATGGCTGTGGGCCATGTGGGCAAATGCAGGGAGCCAAGAGAGCACACCCCCTGCAACAAGAGTCTCAAGAGAACCAAGAGCACAGAGCTCACCAAGAGAGTGAACTCCTTTGTTTAGGAGATTAAATATCTTAAATTTCCCCGTGCTTGCAGTGGCCACGCCTACTCTGGACAATGACCTGTTCCCAGATGTGATTGACAGGCAACTACCTTCCCTGTTTCACCCAGATTTTACTGGGCATGTGTCTAAACTGCAGCTTCCTGGCAGAGCTCCACAAATGGCATGCCTATAATATTTGGCCTTTCCTTTGCTCCTTTCCAGTTATTTATTACTAGGTTAAATTACAACGGTATCGTTACTACATGGTCGACTTTTTTTGAAAGGAAAATGTATTCTCTAATTGTTGAATGCAGTGTCCTATTTACATCCTGTAGATCACACTTGTTGTGTTAGTCAGATATTTTATGGCCTTCCTAGTTTCTACCTGCTTTATCTATCAAATTACTGAGGGAGTTGTGTTGAAATGTCAGTGTTTGCTTTAAGGTGGTGATGTTAGGTACCTATATCAAAATATTATATCTTTATTTTAAAGTTTTGCTTTTTCTTTATGTAATGACTCTCTTTACCTCTAATGTATTTTGCTTTGAATTTTATTTTTGTCTGATATTAATATACCTATGCTATCTTCTTTTGGTTAATATTTGTCTGCTATGTGTTTTACTGCCCCTCTGCTTTCATCATTCCTCCACTCTATTGAATTAATTTTTTTTCTTCCCTTTTATTCTTTGCATTGGTTTAGAAATTATATTCTATTTCTAGCGACTTATTGATTATCCCTAAATTTTAATTTCACTTAGCAATGCCTAAGGTTAATCACTAAAATACCAATCTCCCAAACAGTACTCAGCCTTAGGCCCAATTGCTTACCCTTGTATCAAATGGAATTAGCTTCAACTGCATATGACAGAAATAAACAGCAGCTTAAATAAGACAGCAGGGTATTTCCCAGTCATGTAAAAGAAGGCGGGAAGAAAAGCACCCAGACTAGTTTGGCAGCTCCCTCTATCTTACCAGCCAGGAGCCATTCATTTGAGCTCCAGCTGCAAAAATGAGAAAGGGAACTGGCAAAGCTTGCTCCGCCTTTTCTAGGAATTGGCACACAGTGTGTGTGATCACATGACATTGGTCAAAAATAGCTGCAAGGGAAGCAAGAAAGGCAGTTGCTTTGCTAGTTGACAGTGTTCCTTGTGAAAACCAGGATTCATGTCACTAGAGAGGAAGAGGGAATGCACATTGAGAGGCACTAGCTGTCTCTGCACAGCCCCTCTCCCCCAGACATGAAGACCGCAGGAGTGTCAGCTCCGCCCCTTCCTCTTACATGCCATCATCATCCAGGATTATATTGTCACCTTGTTCTTAGATCTTCAAAATTAGTAACCACTATTGTCATCATTTTATATAATCAGTGTTTTTTAGATTTATCTGCAAGTTTGCCAGGTATTTGTTCCTTGCTGCAGGTGTACCCTACTTCTTCCTCCCGAGTTTTGTTTTAGGGGGTGTTTTTTTCAGAAGTAGATTAATACTTCTATCACTGCCTATCTGTGAGTGGTAAAACTCAGTTTTTGTTCTATGATTGCCTTCACTTTGCCCTGACTCCTGATTGTTAGTTTAATTGGGTTTAGAAGTTTAGGTTGACAGTTTTTCCGTAGGCCTTGAATGTGTTCTGTTATCCTCTGGCTTCTACTCCTGCTGGTGAGAATCTGCTGAGTGCTAATTCCTGCCCTTTGTAGGCAACATGTCTTTCTCTCTGCTTGCTTTTAACATCTCCGGTGTTGGTATTCTGCGGTTTCCCTACAACTTTCTAGGTTTATTCTACTTGGAGATCATTGTGATTTTTTAATATGAGAATTCACACCTTTCATTGGTTCTCAGAATTTCCATCTGTTATCTCTTTGGATACTGCCCCTTTCCCACTCTGTGTAGTCTCTTCCCAGTCTACTGGGCCTTCTCATTAACATTTTAAAAACATTTTTTTCTCTCTCTCTGCTGTGCTCTGGGTAATTTTCTCAGACTAGTCTTCTAGCTTACTAACTCCTCAGCTCTATCTAACCTGATGCCTGGCTCATCCACAAAGAGTTTTGTTTTTTTCCAGTGACTCTATGTTTTATTTCTATATTGCATTTGATTAGTTTTCAAACCTCTGTTCTCTTTTTCATATTATCTTGTTCTTAGTGTTTTAGTTTCTCCTTTTATGTCTTTAATCTTTTCAAATGTACATTATTTCTACATTTTCTTTCCAATTATTTTTCTATTACCTCAGTTCTGAGAACTCTAACCTACCTTCCTGTGTGTTGTGTCTGCTGACCCTTGACCATCATGAATTGTTTCCTCAAGTTTTGGAATTTTTACTGTGCGCTCATACTGAGTGGGGCTTACTACTGTGGAAATTATTGAATTTCAGAAGTATTGCCCCAGAATGGTTTTTTATATGTTTCTGAGAAACACTTCAGAGTATCACTAGATCAAGATCAATGTTATATTAGTTTATCAGCCTGGGTGGGGTTCTCAGGCCATAGAAGCGCACAAGGCTCTGCCTCGTTTTTGCATTTCCTGGGCGACTCCCCTCAGAGCCACTGTATCGTCCCCTTTGCTGAGGGGCAGACTTTCTCAGGCTCACCCCTCTGTAGTTCCAGCTTTGCTCAGGGCCTCAGGGTCATCTCCCCAGGTGGATCTTGTCTCCTGTTCTTGGTTCTTCATACCATTCAGGTCCTACATTCCGGGAACCAACAGCCCCTCTTAGAGCAGGGGTGGGGAATGCCTGGCCCGCTGGCCGTATGCAGCCCAAGAAATCATTTGGTCTGGCCCTGCCAAGGCAACTGCAAGTAGGATGCGAAATTCAATAAATCTAGGACCTTTTTTCGTTGCTAATTCCTTTTCATCCTCACCCAAGGATATTTTTTTCCATTGCTTTTCAAAGAGAGCGGAAGGGGGAGGGAGAGAGAGAAACATCGATGTGAGAGAGACACATCAATTGGTTGCCTCCCACACACGCCATGACGAGGCCAGGGATTGAGCCTGCAACCAAAGTATGTGCCCTTGGCCAGAATCGAACCTGGGACCCTTCAGTCCCAGGGTTGATGCTCTAACCACTGAGAAAAACTGGCTAGGGCCATAGCTAATTTTTAAGCTGATAACTTTGTATGGCCTGCAAATTATGTTATAAATACCCAAATGGCCCTTGGCAGAAAAAAAGGTTCCCCACCCCTGCCTGGAACCACAGGTTTGTGCCCACACACTTATAATTCTGGTTTTCAGTTCCCTCCTTATTTTTAGCACTTGCAGATATCTCTTCTTTTTTATGAGTTCACCTATGCTTTTTAATAAATGTTCCATTTTATCTGTCATGGCAAGAGCTTTGTAAAGGGAAAGCTTCTAGGCTGTCTTAGTCTCTCATCATCGCTTCATTCACTCCCTGTCAAAATCACTCTATTCTGTTTTCTTTAACAAACTTACTGAGCTCCAACTGTGTGCCAGAAATTGTGCTGGGTCTCACTGTCTCTTTCCCACACTCTGTACACTCACATTCCCACATATACACACACACGTGAGCACACACACCTGCACACAGCCGAGGTCTCAGAGCTCAGTCATCCAATCTCAAGGGGGCGGGAGAGAATCCACGCTCCTGAGCATTGCATCTTTAGCCTCACCATCACACAGCCATCACCCCAGAGACAAACCTTAAACACCTAGACCTGTAACTGGCCGCATATTCACTGCTTGGACAGCTGCAGATCCGGCCTCTCAGGGAGTCCTCTGCACTATTGGCACAAGGCCCCCACTCTCCCTTTGGCATCCTCTGATCCTGACGACTCTGCCTGGCTTGAGACTGCCTGGGGGAGCTGGCAGCCTCCCCACTGTCCCCCAGTCCTATCTCAGTTCCCTGCCAGGGCAGCCCCCACAATTCCCCTTAAATGGGCCAGAGACACCACCCTGCCACTCACATAGCTCTTTCTGACATCAGCTCATGATTGCTGGCACTCGCATGTTTGTGCCCCGACCGCAGCCCACTGGAATCATCCCGAGCCCCTTCCCACACCACACTGCTCTGGTCCTGCTGCTGCCCTGTCAGCACGAGCCTACAATGACTCACAGAGACCTCAGGAAACATCGTGTTCTCTCGATGGGCCATTTTCTGACCAATTACTCTGTGTAGAAACACATAGATCTGCTCAGATGAAAGGTAGAGAGCTCCTTGACCCCGTTAGATGCCTGTGTATAGTCTAGGATGGCTAGAGGTAAGCAATTTGCTGCTAATAATTGAATATTTGGGGAGAAACATCTATTTCTGTAGCAGTTGTAAAGAATAAACTGAGGAAGGTTGATTGAAACGGCATGTCACAGCTGCAAACCATTTCTGAGGTCTTAAAAGAAAATGAAGGGCTGGAAGGGCCCCCCCTCCAGCCATGGAAAAGCTTTAGAAATCAGAAGCTGAGAAAGTGCAGCCTCAGAACAGATGTCTGGCCTCGGAAAGCGCTGCACCGTGGGTTTGCCCAGGTAAGCCAGGCTAGGTAGACAGCACCTTCCACAGACAGGGCTCCCGGCGGAACCTCACTGCCACGCCCCTGAACCTATTCTGTGGGGAAATAAAAACCACCCTCTCCCTGCCCAGCATGTCTGTGAAGCACCCCTGTAGACAGGCACCTCATTTGGTTCCAGAAGGAAGAGAGAACAGTGGCATTTGGTGAAGATGAGGCCAGCACACCGCCTCCCTGTGTTCAAAACCAGCTGAGATAAGACTCGGGAAATGACAGAGTGGAAGTATCAGCTTCACTTCTATAAAGAGCTGGATGGAACGATGTGCTCACTGTGTGGCCTGAGTGGCCTTACTGGGAATTTACAGCTGCGTCCCCATCAGAGGTGAATAGCTGCGGCCCCATCGGGTCAGTCTGCCAGAGGGCAGCCCAGAACGTGCCCTCCCTGCAGGCAGGACACCCCCAACCCAGCCTGCTCAGTCCTTCCTCCCAGTGTTGCCATCTTCCCAGGGCAGGGCTCAGGAGTGTGATAACAGAAGTCCTTCCATGTAGAAAGATGACACCAGGAGAATGGAGGCTCGTCCTGTATAATCTCCTATAGGTGAGGCAGCTGTGGCCCTTCCCAAGCCCTCCCAACTGGGGATGGTGAGAGAAGGTGTGCAGGCTCCTTGCATCACCCCACAGAGGGGCAGAGAGAAGAATTTTTATTGAGATGCCCTCCCTGCTGAGTCACTCATGGGGGCTCCCCTCCAACCTCAGTCCCAGCCACCTCCTTCCCTAACTCCCCCTGGTGATGAGCCTGGAAGGAAGAGTCAACCCTGGGGATGATTATGGCTTATTTGCTCGCGTGATTCATACTATAAAGGCTGCTCGCTGCCCTGCCACTTGTCAGCAGTTTAGCAGACAATGGACATCTGTGCATCCTTCCTTAAGTCATTTAACTTCTCTAATCTGAAGTTCTCTCCTGGGCAAATAGGCATTAGATAGGTAGTTGTGAACCTTTGGCTGTGAAGCACTTTTTATTATGTAAAATTAATGTAGAAAATCAATATTAACATAGAAAAAAAGTGGACTTTTTTTATCATGAATGTGTCAGTATTTATCCTAGACACTTCTTTATAAAGTCATCCATGAGACTTCAACATTTTAAGTTGAACATAGATGGATGTTTATATTATCTTTTAATTAGGTTAGTACAAATACAGTTAAAAATATTTCTTAACAATTTGAGTCAAACATTTGTAGAAGCCCCCACCCACCTCAGCCCCTCTGACTCCACAGGTCTCTGAGGTCCCACCTGATCCTACTTCCTCTTATTGCTGACGAGGGACTGTTACCCCTACCGCTAGGACTGGGGTCGCAAAGGGACGTGCAGAGCCTTCAAACAAGGCTCGCAGGCCCAGCCAGGAAACGTGGTGATGGGCAGTGCGTTGACATGGGCCCCTGCAGCCTCGGGTCACCTCTTGCAGGCACTGCCCCTGCAGGCTCGCCATAGCAGCATGTTGGACTCCTCACTCGTTTTGGACTTGGCTGGAGTGTACCTGGGCCAGGCCTGACTTCTTAAAACAGGCTTATGGGTGCCTGGCATTCTTTCCCATACAGAGTCCTCAGTGGGAGAGGGGGTGCTGGTAGCCTAGGGCTTACCCTGAGGGAGGAGAGCCCTGTGGTCCAGAGAGGCCCCCAGGAGTCTAGAGCAGCCTCAGCTTGTGGCGCTTTCTCCCTAGGCCTGCCCACCCCCACCAGCATCAGGCTCCTGGGGAAGCGCTGTCACTTACCAGTCAGTCCAACTAACTTTTCTTGGCAGCTGATATGTGATTACCATTCAAGGGGCTTCCAGTCTAGTGTTAGGATAAGGTGGGCTCAAATGGTGAAGACATGGGGCAGCATCAGTGTGTGCTCTCAGGAGGTCAACACAGTGTTTGCACAGTTCTATCTGAGAGAGGTGGAATTTGTTGGAAGGTGATAGGAGGAAAGGCTCCGTAGAGGTAAATCTTATGTTAAGGGTGAGGTCTTATGCTGGGCATCTCCTGTTATAGTTGCTCTTTCTGCTCTTACCTCCAGGGTTTGGTCTCTGTAGCTCAGGAAAATTTCTTTCAGGCCCTGGGCCTTCGTTTTCCTCCTTCTCTTGCGTCTAAACCCAAAGAGAAAGAATGGAGAACCAGGATTGCTGGGCTTACCACATAGACCAGCCTGTGCTCTGAGGGCAGGCTGTCCTGCAGGGTGGGCCCTGCCATCCCATGGGCCTGGCACTGAGGAGAAAGGGCAGCATAGTGACTGAGGGCTTGAGCATGGTCAAGCACCGTGGCCTTGGGCAGGTTCCATAATCTTTTTTGTGCTTTACTTTCCTCATCTGTAAAGTGGGAATAATTTTAATACTTAATAGAGTTGCTGAGTGTTAAATATAATTGTTTGATTAGAAGTGCCTGACCCATATGAACTTGAACTGGGAGGACACACAGATGCCTTCTTGCCACCCTAGCTTCAATTTATAAGTTAAAAAGTACTTGTTGAGCACCTGTAATGTACAAGATACTCTTTTTAAGAAGTAGAACTTGAACACTCACTGTTCCCAACCTCAGAGAGCATAGTCATTGGTGTCCTTAGAAGAGAGTCCTGGATCAGACCCTGACTGTGCCACTTTATAGCTCTGGGACCTTGCCCTGTGTCAGTTTCTTGGCACCTCAGCTTCTTTTGTGTATGAATGGGGGTGCTAAGGGTACAAAGTCATGTGCAGATACAAGGCAGCCAGCAGGCACACAGCGGTGCAGACGTACAGAATATACAGGTAACTCTGTCGTGCCACAGGACTGCTGGAGGGCCTGCCACACGCCAGGCCTTGCAGCCACAGCAGCAAGTTATTAGGTGGCTCAAATGCATGGTGTTCTTTAGGAAGTTATATGACGGAAGAAGTGTGGAGACCCGAAATAGTTAATTCCTATTTGGGAAGAAACTCAAAAACCAACTGAGAGCAGAGAGTGAGGTGTCAGTGAATGAGCACTGGACCAGGAGTCCAGACACCTGAGCCTCAGGCAGCATGTATCCACCACAGCAGGTGCGGAGCCCATTCCTGCCTGCATCGTGGGCGCAGTGACCCTCCCGTCCCTGCCTCTGTCGTGGACAGGTAGAGTGCGCCCACATGGGAGGGTCGGGAGGGTCCTATTGTCAGTCATCAGGAAGGCATCTCATCACAGTGAAATGGGTGGGCAAAAATTCGGGACGTTATTGCATGAAAGAGTGAGACTGTAGTGAGACACTGGACACCATACCCAGAGGAAGGAGAGTGTCCTGGGCAACTGCAGCTCCTCTTCCTGAGTTGTTGGGTCTTCACCAGCACCCTCCATTGAGCTGGCACGGTTTGCTTCTCAGCCCCACTGGCAGGGGCGCCGCACCAGGTGACACCAGCTGTCTTTGGTTGCTGTTGTCTCTCTCTCTCTGTCTCTCTCTCCCTCCCTGTCTCCCTCCCCACCGCGTCCCACTTTTGGATCCATCCTGACTCTTATAGTCCCACCCTTTTCCCTTCATTATGTCTCCATCTTCTGTGGCGAAGTTTGTGGACCATAATACTTCAGCCCACACCGATTTAATTGTTGCAATTGGCCCTGAGAGAATCAGTGAAATGAGAGTGGCTCCCACTGCCTGGAGATGAAGCCAGCGAGATCATTCAGCAGCTCAGGCCTGGCACGCGCCCTGCCAGCCTCTGCAGAGTGGCCGCTAGCACACACTATGGAGGGCAGAGGCCTAGGTGTCTGGGGCAGTCACCTGGATGTGCTGGCTCCAGGGAGGTGACCACTCCACACTCCCACTGCTCCTTGCAGCATGATGGGGCTGAGAGCTTGTCCATAGCTGGCTTCCTGTGCCTGGGAGGGATGTACATCTCACCCAAGTGCTGCAGTGGGCCAGAGCCTTCCGAGGGCCTCAGACACTCCAGAGAGGGGCCTGCGAGGTCAGCTCTCTGGTCCCAGGTGCAGGTGAACACGTGGTCCTATGCATGGCATTTGGAGTCAGGAGACTTGAGTCTAGCCCAGCCATTTGTTTCGCTCACCTCAGATGGGTCCCTGAGTGCCTATTTCTTATCTGGTGATGGAGATGCATAACTGTGTGCACCTCTAGTGTGAGTGTGGGGTTCAGTGGGAAAATCAGGACAAAGCCTTCGGCAGATGCCTGGCCCACAGCACTCTCAGTATGCCTGGTGCTGCCTCAGTATGAGTGTTACTCGCTGAGCCATTTCCATCTACCTCCAGGCATTGGCCTTGCTGGGACTCCTATATTGGGCTTGCCGGCGTCCGCTGCGGCGGTCTGGAGCCACCAGGGAACTCAGGCACTTCAAGGTGGCCGAGTGATTTCATGATTTCCACAGGATTGTCCACCAGGTCTTGTTTGTTTGCTCATTAAACTCATGAGGAATCATTGCATCTTGTGTCAGAGCTGGAGGTACGTCAGGCAGACTCAGGGAGGGAGTGGAGAACATACCTGCCAGGGTCACGGGGGACGCAGCTGGCCCTGAGAATGTACCAGAGTAGAAACCAGAAATCTGAACTCAGCCCCAGCACTTAACCTCGTCACTTCACCTCCCCGCTGTTTCCTGTCCTGCACAATGGGTGGTGGTGTACTTTCCCTGCTCCTCACGCTGGGCGGATGGGAGGAGGGAGAGTTGAGTCAGAGTGACCCTCCACCATCACAGAGCACCCTCCCAGTGTGTCCACAGGATGGCGCTGACAGAGGTCAGGACCTGGGACTGACCAGGGTCAAAGCCTGCACCCTGGTCCCACCTCTGGTCAGGTCAGCATCACGTGGTGGAAATAAGGTGAGGGGAAACTGCAGTTGGATATTGATTCCCCCCACTCTGCCCCCCAGGTCAGCCCAGGGAGAGCCTGGCTGTGGGTTTGGTTACAGAGACTTCCTATCCAGTCCCAGCTTAGGGAGCCCAGGCAGGTCAACCATTTCCTCGTCTGTGAGGTGCCCACCCATGTGACCTGGGTGCCTCTACCCCAGACTGTGAGGTGCTCGTGGACCCTGCAGGCAGAGATGCTGCCCCGCTGGGTACCATGGCCCCTGGTCTCCAACACCCTCTGCCTGCTCTGCTTCCCTCGAGCAGCTGTGTCTGCCCCCACTCCCTGCACACTGGCTTCTCGTATGTTCCGTCACATGGTGGCCCACGCTGCCAGCAGCTCCCAAATTCACGTTACCTCCCTGGATGCCTGGAGATGCTGGGGCCTCCCCTCCATGTCTGTCTGACTATCTCCCTCCTCTCTCGTCTCCCTCTGTGGTTCTCCCTCTCATCCCTTTCAAACTAGTCAACAATAGCTGGGGACAGACCACTCATCCAGGTCACTCCCTTGCAAGGTGGTGTAAAGCAGGAGATGGGAGTCACCTCCCAGCCTAGAGGGGCAGGAAAGGGGCAGGGTCTCCACTGGAGCCTTGGATGCCCACCCTCTCTCCTTCCTCTCTCCTCCCTCCTCTGCCTCCTAGGGCACTTGGGCAAAATGCTCCCCTGCAGCGCGGCCATCAGCCTTCCCAACTGGAGGAATGCCTCCTCTCTCCCTCCCGCAGTTCCGCTCTGCTTGTTCCGAACAGATGATAACAGAGATGGAGCATATGGGCCCCAAAGTCACCGGGCATTCTGGGAAAGTGACACCGCTACCCCAGGCTTGGTGGGAGGGGCCCGTGGGCTCCTGAGCACAGCTTCTCCCTTTGTTCTTCACAAGGGCACAAGGTCGCCTCTCCCGCCTCTCCTGCGCCTCCTGAAAAGGAAATGCACATGATCTGACTTCGGGAAGAATCCTCTCTATCTAGGCAGCAATTTAGGAAGGCAGGTATAGGTTGGGCACAGATATGAGGGAGGGGACATGTGGAAGCCAAAATAGAGTCCCTTCTGGGCCTCTCCTGCCTCAGCCTCCCCACCTGCTCCCTGTGGGATACCCACCGAGCCTCATCTCCACCACCTCCCCTCCCCAGCAGGAGTCTGAACCAGGGGCCTGCTCCCTTGGGGTCCTGCAGGTATGTTGGGATCCCCCACAGAGTGCCTTGGGCAGATCATAGAAGGCCTCAGTGAGTCCCTGCCTTGGGCTGGGTGCCCCCAGCACCCTCAAGCTGATTTTTCTCCTGCCCGCACCTCTGACAGGTTCTATGTACCTCTGAGCTAGACCAGACCATGCAGGGTTCTCCAGGGTTGGTTTTCCTTGCCTGAATTGGGCTGGGTAAAGGGTCACAGTGTCAGCCCAGGGTGAGGAAGCCTGGGCTTCCTTCCTTCCTGTTGAAGACATCTCACGTCTTACCAAGCAGCCCCTTCCCTTCCCGTGGCCTGGTGTCTGGGCATCTGGGCCATCCGAGCCCTGGGCCCACATCCCTCACAACCACATAATAAGCTCATTTGGAAGCTTCGAGCATGTGGCCAGTGGCTGGCTGTCCCCCATGCCTGCAGGTCAAGACTGGCGTGGATTGGGAAAGCTGCCCCTGAGAGCCCAGCTCAGGGCAGGAAGAGGCCCAGGAAGGGCGCAGAAAGCAGGAAGGGAGCAGGGCAGCTGGAGCTGGAAGTCTGGAAGAGGGGGAAGGAGCTGGGGGAGTGAAAGGCACAGGGAGGCCCACTTCTCTCTGCTTACCCACGCTGGCTTCTTGGGCATTAGGCTACCACTTTGGTAGGTGGGGAGGGAGGGCAGAGCTGCCAGGTGTGCATTCCTTAGCAGAGAAGCCACTGCTGAGGAAGAGGGGAGAGAAGGCTTTTCTGATTTCCTTTTACCTTTGACCTGTGGCCAGGGTAACCCTGTGGCTGGCCTTGTTTTTTTTCTGGCCTTCTGGCCTTCCCTGGGAACTCCTAGGAGGCCCTGAGATTGTGGGTGTGAACCTTGATTCTTTAGGGCAGCAGGGAGGGTGCTGGCTAAATATAACCCAGCCTGCCTGTGGGCAAAGTAGGTTAGAGCCAAGGCAGGCCTTGGAGACAGTGTTCGCCCTGCCAAAATCCAGCCCCCAGCTTCCCACCAGGAGCCACACATCTGCACACACCAGCACATCCCTCTCCCTCTGACACCCCTGCCTTCCCTCCACTCATGGACTGTGACCTATTCATAGAGGTTTAGGCAGAGAACTGGAAGGATTAACATAGCCTCTGACGAGTGGTTCCGTGGCCTCCCGGCAGCAGCCAGGCTGATGCTGGCAGCTCGGGAGCCAGGCGTGGCCACAGCTGCTGGAGTGATGCTGGGCCGAGGAAGGAGCAGCAGTGTGGAGTCCAGACAGGCCTCACCTGTGGGGAGCTTCAGGCTGGTTGGAATTTCAGGAGCAGGTAACCAAGCTCCAGGCGGAGTCCGAGGTGTGCTGGGACGGGCATGTCGCTGCTCTGCCTTGCGCCTCACTCACCCAGCTGTGAAGTGGGGTTGCTCGCTGCCCTCGGAACCTCACAGGGCTGTAGGGGAGAAGAAATAAGGTCCAGGCTGAGAACGGGCCTGGGCAAGCATAATGAAGTACGGAGTCTGGGATTCTGTCACAGCCCGCTCCTCTTTTCCGCAGGGCCACCCGTTCATCATGCAGTTCAACGATGGAAACGCCACCGTGGTGTCCATGTGGGTGTGCAGGGCACTGGAGGAGAGGCGGAGCCAGCAGGGGCCCCCCTGAGGCCTCAGAGGGGTGCTGAAAGCCCAGGACTGGTCTCCCAGGGGAAACCCCACCTGTCACGCCCCTTCCCAGTTGCTGTCTGCAGCAGAAGAGCTTTGCTGGGCCCGAGCTTCCCTGCTCTCACCTTCAACTCTGCCAGCAGTGCCCTTGCCTGGGGAGCCGTCACGGGCCAGCCCTGGCCGGGGTGAAGCCCTGCCCCCTCCGGTCTGGAGGCACTGACTGAGGGAAGGGTAGAGGGGTGGAGGCGTTGAGAATAGAGGCTCCTGTGCCCCCACCCCTCTTCCTTTTTCCTAACATTTTTATTTGGAAAGGGTCAAGCGCCATCAGCATCACTGATGGGAATAAAAGTGTTACTGCTTTGTGACTGCCTTCCCCATGAGGAGTGTACTGTTCAGGGTGTCTGTTACCCATGCAAGGCTGGGGCGGGGCGGGGGCTCCCACTGCCGCAGGGGGCCTGGAGCTGCCCTTCCCCGGGCACCTCAAGCGCCCAATGCTTCCCGACATTCTGGGATGAGGCCCACAGCCCAGACCACCGACAGACCCAAGCCCAAGGCATGGAGGTCCTCGAACCAAGTCCCTGGCAAGGCGTAGCTGAGCAGCAGTAAAGACGGGGTTTCAGACCCCTGACACGTGCTCCTTGCCTGACTCGGGTTTGTCCCACGTGTGAAGGCTGGGCTGTCCCAACAGCAACAGAGGCTTCATCCAACACAGTGACTTGACCGTGGGGTGTGGGGCTGGGGGAGCAGGAGCTCAGGAGTTGGGAAGAGGCCCTGGGGGTTCTGAAAGGCCCTTCCCCCACCTTCCCCACCACCGGCCCCATTCCAGCAAACTGCCTCCCACTGCCCTTGGCCCCCACCCTGTGAACCTCACTCACCTCAGGCCACTCACAGCCATCCTCAGGTGATCTTCTCAACCACCTGCCAGGTAAGTGTCGTTACCCCATTTTATAGACGAGGAACTGAGGCTCAGAGGGGCTCGGGTTTTTCTTTGGAGGTCTGAGTGGCATCCAGCCCACCCAGAAACTACTGACGCCACACACACCGGCACCTCCAGCACCTTCTCATCTCCTTCCTCGGGCCCAGGCTCCTCTCTCTCTCACAGCCACTTCTAGCCCACCTGGAAGTCTGCGTCTTCACCTTCAAATGTATTCATTTCGCCACTTCCTAGCCTCATCCAAGGTCCCACACCCGGACCAGCAAGGCAACAGCCCCCTAGCCGGCCCTTTCCACCCTGCCGCACCCCCACCCCACAGCCTGTGCTCCACACCGCTGCTAGAGGGAGCCAGTTAAAATGACAGCTAGCCTGTCATCCCCAAATCCCAAGCCAGGGGTGGTGGGGAAAAGGAGCAGGTCCATGCCAGTGCTGTGCTGAGAGTTTGCTATCAACTCCTTTAATCTTCACAACCAGCTGGTGAGGCAGGTGGTGGTATTCTGCCCATTACAGATGCAGAAACTGAATCACAGAGAAGCCAAGAGACTTGCCCAAGGTCACTCAGCCAGTAGCAAAGCACAGTTGGGAACTCAGAACCCCACCTTTAACCACAGCTGCAGAAGTCAGCTCCTCAGACACTATGTGCGTGAGCACACACACGTGCCCCATCCTTCACCTCACACAGAGTGTGCATGCAAACTCTGCTGTGCAAAGATATACCTTTGGGAATGGGGCCTGGGGAGCTGCTTCCTCTGGACATCCAGGCCAAGCCCTAACGGTGTTGTGAAGCACTGCTCTGGAGGCACCTCGAAGCCCTGGGCGGGACACCAGCTTCCAGGTTGACCTCAGACAGAGCATATCTCCACCTGGACCTTGGTTTCCTCATCAGTAAATGCAGGGCTTTGTCTCCCTGAGTGCCAGAGCCCCTCCCAGCCCTGATGTTCTGCAGCAGGAGTGCTCACCCCTTGGGGCCATGGACCCCCATAAGCATCCCACAGGAGTGACAGCCTTGCCCCAGAACAACATACACCCAATACACACACACACACACAGGTTTATTCACAGCTAGGGATCATGGAGCCCAGGTCAAGAGCCCCTGCTTTGGGGCAGCCCCTCAAAGTCTACATTTCCCTCTGAAATCTTTGGAAGATGGGGAACTGTGTGACCCCTGAGGGATTGTGTACAGATCCCTCTGGCTGGAAGGCAGAGCCTTCTTTGGCCTGTTTAGGCTCAGTGATCCCTCCAGTCACCCTTGGCAGCCCCAAGGCAAAGCTGACCTTGCCTTCAGGGACCATGAGTAGGCTGAGACCTGGAACAGAGAGAGGCAGGAATGAACTCTTCCCTCTGCCCTGCATGCCACCACCCCTTCCCATCTTCACTCTCTCCATGCTGCCAATTCCCACTCCTCCCTTCAGGCCCCCAGGTCACATTGGGAAGCAGGTGCCACCCTGGTTTGGAGGCATGGAGTCCCCTCAGCACTCAGCCCACTGTCCCTTCCTGGTTCTGTCCCTTGGTTCTCCCATCTGGGAAATAAGGGTTCCAGAATCCCAGGGCTTTGGAGATGCTCTAGAAAGGCAATGGGTACAGGAGGGCAGGTGGGTTAAACAGTCCTTGTGGCCCAGAGCAGTGACCCAGAGCCCCCAACCTGGGGCCCAACCCAGCTGGGGGGTGGTCAGGCCTGAAAGGTGAGCTGAGAGCTATAACCTGGTCACTATAACGTGGCCAAGTGAGGGAAGCTACAGGTGTCCTGCCTGGAGGCCAAGGGCCTGAGCCTTGTGCTCAAGCTGAACAGACCCACATCTTTGGGGGAGGCATGTGCTTCCAGACTTCTGCACACTCAGGGCTGAAGGCCAAGTATGAGCTCAGCATGAGGCCCCAGGGGGTCCCAGGCATGCCCCTCTATCACACACGTTGGGAATGAACAGCTGCCTCCACGTGGGGCGGGGGAGCCCGGAGAGACTGCCATGCTGCCCCAGAGACGCCTTCCGACCCCACTGACTGCTGCCCAGGTTCCCCACTGGAGCTTCATCCTTTAGGTCTGGGCCCTGCCAGGACGGGAGCCTCTGTTCTCAGTCATCGCAGAGGGAGGCTGGCGAGGCAGAGCAAGGACCGAGGTCCTGGGTGGGCAAGGGAGGCAGCGCCAGGCAACCCTTCAGAGGGGCAAGAAGGGAGGCAGCGCTCGCAGCTCACAGCAGCCGGGCAGCCAGCAGCGTGACTGTTCACACTGGGGCCAGGTGGGCTCCCAAGACTGCCCCTGACCAGGTCCCAACTGCCACGTCAAAGGGTCAGGTGTTTTCACGTCAAGCAGCCAGAAGCAGCTCCATCCAGCGGCAGGAGGGAGGCTGGGGCCAGCGGCTCCCAAGGGCTCGCGGAGAGGCCAGCAGTGGGGTGCCCTGGGGAAGAGTTAGCGGGGGCCCCGGGCAGGTGAAGCAGTAACTGGCTCAGGATGGAGCCCAGAGCCTGGTCCTTCGTGGGCACTGGCCTCTAGCAGGGGTGAGGGGAGCAGTAGGGAAGTGGGGGAAGGTGGGGGTTGAGGGGAGCAGTAGGGAAGTGTGGGAGGTCAGCCGGCCCTTGGAGGCAGGGCTGAGCTTCAGTGGCACCTCCTGGCTTTGTTTTGACTCCTTTCAGGTAGAGAGAAATTTTGTGGCTGATGCGCCAGAGATGCTTATGAACTAAGGTGCAGGCAGGTGGGGCGGGGCTGGCAGTAGGTGTGAACCCTCAGTGGGAGTCAGGGGGAGTCCCCAGAGACAGCCTGGACTGGCCCAGGCCACTGAGATGGATTATAATGTGGTGCGAGGTTGGGAGGTGGGGGGGTGGGGGGGGTGGAGCAGCAGAGCCCAGGCCTCCTAATGACAAATTTTCTGCTGAACAACTACAAATATTCACTGTGACTTTGGACAGGGTCTGAAAAAGACTTGGCTTCCTCCCTTGGCGGTATCATTTGTCTTGTTTTGAAGCCGGGAGATTGCAGGCACGAACTTATAGACTAAAGTTTGTCTTAATTGCTGTGGTGTCACCACCTCTCTGGCAGATAACAGCACAATGAGCGAGTCGATGGGGCTGAGCCCTCCAGGTCCTTCTTCTAAAGTGAGACAAATCTCCCTCCTTTGAGCCCAACAGTCCATCGGCAGCTCTGTCATTTATTTATCTCCCTAACAGTTTGCATTAACTTGCAAGGGATAAAAAGTCTCTCCCGCCCGCAGACTTAGTTAAAAACATCCAGTTGAGAGGAGTCAGGCTGTCCTGTCCCAGCAGGCAGACTGGACGCCAACAACGTTCAGGTGGCTGTGCTGAAGTGATCTGAGGCTGGAGGGAAGGGGGCCCTCACGCATGCTGAGCACCTACTCTGTCATCTGCTTCGTGCAGGGCTGTGACGGGGGAGAATTTTCGGAACCCTGAGAGTGAATGCCTCCTTAAATTTTGCACCCTAGGCACCTCACTCTAGTCCCTGGCCCGGCTAGGTGCTGTACCCTTAGCACCTCACTTAATCATTGAGACGTTCCTAATAAGGCCCATATGACTACTTTACAGATGCAGGTTTGGAGACAAAGCAGAACTGGGATTTGAACGAACCCAGGTCTTGCTGGCTCCTGAGCCTGTTCTCTTTCCAGCCCTCCCCACCTACCTGACAGGACCCATCCCTACCTCCTAAGAGAACAAGGCTTCAGGGCTCTGCCTGAGTAGCCTTGCCTGAATCTGCGTGGAAGGTGGGAACCCCAAGACCTCCTAGATGTCACTGGGGAACACAGAGCCTTCTACTCTGGGAGAACCAGATTGGCCACTAGACACCAGGGCACCCTTCAGTCACTATGGCCACAAGTCAGCCGGGACCAGGACTGCAGCTCACAGCTCTTACACTCAAATGCTGTTCACTCATTCATTCAACAACCATGTTGAGCACCTACTATGTGCTAGGCTCTGTTCTAGACCATAGGAATATTACAGCAAACAAAACATCCCAGTGGGAGAGACAGAAAACACTCCCAAATGAATCACTAATCAGGAAATATTAACCAGTGAACAATCCGATAATGAAAATAAACAGCCTGAGACAGAGGGGATGGAGTACAGGCCAACAGGCAGGCTCAGAGGAGGCTCTGTGCAGTCAGTGTCCAGGAGCAGCCTCTGCAGCCTCTGAAAGGCAGGCACTGAAGAGAGAAGTCAAGGTAGTCTGCTCTGTGGGGCAGAAGCTTCTAGGTGCCATTCAATCTTCTTCATGTGTTCCCTTGAGTTGTTTGGAAATTTCAAGGTGCCCACAGAGCCTCCTCTGTGCTGAGGACTTTGAAAGAGACTGTGGCTAAGCTGGGGCTGAAGGGGGGAGGGGAGAGGGCTTGGGTGGCCAGGTGGGTGGGTGGGTGAGCTAGGATAGGGGCAGGGACCCAAACTAGAGACTTGGGGGGAGGAGGAGTCCTGGGGCCAGCAGAACTACTCACCCACCCTCTTTCCCAGGTCTTGGGGGCTTCTATGTCTGGCTAGGGCAAAAAAGTCTGGTCCTGGTTTCCTCCTCAGTCCCTCCAAGCCTAACTTGTTCCCCAACTGCAGAGAGAGCCCCAGGATGGGCAGAGCCTGTCCCCACGACCCTTAAACCAGTCCCAAGGCCTCCTGGCTCTGCCTTTCCCCCCAGGCTTAAGAGACCTACACAACCAGGCTGCCCCCTCAGGGCTCCAGAAGAAAGATGTTCATCTGCAGGGCTCTTGGGCCTCGGGGTTGGTCAATCCTTTACTTCTACAAAGTGCCAATCAGTGGATCCATCCTACAGATGCAGGTGTTTCCGCCTAGTCGAGGTCCCCGTTACTCAGGTGCTCAGTAGGAGAACTGCTCTGGCGGAGACTTTTCTCCCTCCTCTTGATGTCCTAGGAGCAGGGAGCGCCCGCTGGGAGGAGCGTGCGCCTGGGCAGCTGGAACCCGAGCGCGCCTCGGTTCAGCCCCGGCCCCTCGGGGCCTCTGCTCCCCTGGGCGCCCCGAGCGAGGCGCCGGGAGCCCCGAGCGCCCCGGAGCCCGCCCGCCTCGCTCTGGGGCGGCCCGCAGGCCTCGCCCGGCCGCCTTCACTCGCGGGCCCCACAGCCGCGCGGGCCCTGGCCTGTCGGGCCCTCGGATTAATATCCAGATATTAAGTAAACAATAAATTAGCAAAACTACAAGAAAATTTTACAGCCCTTTGCATTTGGCAATCATTGAGTGTTAATTAGAAATTCATTACAATTAAAACCCTGCCTAAACAGGGCCTGCGCGCCTTAATTACATCTGATTTTTAATTCAGAATACGTGTTTACACAGTAAGCGCTACGTACCCCATGATTATCCCCAATCCTCTTTATACTGTACTAATTATGTAAATTAAACCTAATTAACTGACGAAAACTGCCGTTAATTCAACTGGTAAAAGATATGTGCTCGCGGAGGAGGCGCGGTCGCCCAGCCCCAGCCGGAGCCGGAACGCGCGCGGGCCGCGGGGCCGCGTGGAAGTGACCCCGGGACGCGGAGGCGGCGCGGCCCCGGCGGGGCTGCGGGCACGTGACCCGGAGCCGGGCCCTCGGACCCGGGCGCCGCCGGGGGCGGGTGGAGGAGAGACTGAGCCGCGGGGTCAGGGAGCCCGGGGCCCGACTCCCGCAGGCCGCGCAGGCCCCAGCGCGCCCCCGGAGGAAGGGCCCCGCCCCGCCTTTCGGAGCCCGAGCGCAGGGCCCCGCGCGCCCCGCGCCGGCTGCCGAGCCTGGGCCGGTGGCCTGGCCGGGCCTGCTGGCCCCGCACGGCGCGTGGGGAGGGTGGTGGCGAAGGCTCCCCTTGCCCCCTCCCCTTCGCTAAGAGAGGCCCCCGGCAGCGGCAGCCTGGGGGCGAGGTATTTAGGGCCTGGGAGATCAGCCTGCGTCCTTTATCGGCCGAGGAACCTGCGTGGGCTCCCACTGCCTGGCCCTCAGTTTCCCGCCTGTACAATGGGAATAAATGATACCTACTTATCGCCGGGGTCGTTGTGAGAACCGGCTGCAAACTGTAAAACGCGGTTCGCGCTGACACTGGTCCAGAGCACCCCGAGGCCACACCCCAAGGCCCGCTCTCCCGAGGCCACTACCCCTGTGCCTCCCGAGCCCCTCCCCACTTGCCTTCAGCTCAGACCTGGGTCCGAGAGTTGGGTGGGCGGGTGCGCGGGCCGCGCAGGGAGCTGTCCGCAGCTTGGTGCTGATCCGAGTCGCAAGCGCGACCCTGCCCGCCCCTAGTGCAGGAACCCTGAGAGGGAACATTTGTCCGAAAAGTCCCTGGGGCCCCTGGGCCAGGCTGCTGGGGACGCCCCGAGGCTGGCCCCGGAGGGGTTGTTGGCCCTCACGGTGCAGCCCGGGCAGGACAGGCAGGGCCCGCCCAGGGGGACCCTGCCCATCCCTTCCCACTCCCACCCCCCGCCCCGGGGCGTCCTGGCTCCGCGATCGTTGTCAACCACCACCCCGGATTCTGAGATGCCTTTTAAAAAATCATTAGGAGGCTAAGAATAATTACCGAACGGGATTGTAATTATGGGATGGGGGGGCGACGGAGGGAGCCGGGATGAGCAGGTGGAGTCTGGGGGCGCCTCTGAGAGGGAAAATAGGTTCCAGTTTTTCTCAGCGGGGAGAGGGGAGAGAGAACGCAGAGTTAGGGACAGGGCAGGGCCTGGGAGAGACCGAGGGTCCAGAGCCTGAGAGAGAAAGGGCGGGGCCGGCTCCGGAGGAAAGAGAAGGGCAGGGAGACCCAAGAGGGAGAAAGGGAAACCGAGGGAGGCGAAAGAGCAAGAACTCCTCAGAGAAGTCAGAGCCCTCAAACTTGGGGGCAGTTTTCAGAGATCCCTTAGCCAAGGGGAGAAGATGGTGGGGAACGAGTCCTCAGGCCTGGCCTGGCCTGGCCGCCCCCTCTCTCCGAGGGCGAGGCCTGGGTGGTCCCCTCGCACCCCCAGGGCCCCTGCGAGCCAGGGGAGAAGAGAAAAGCCACGGGGAGAAGTGGAGAAGGGAGTCGAACCCCAGAGGGGCTGGAATGCAGGAAGGGAGAGGGCCTGGAACCAGGAGGGAGAAAGAAAGTGAGGGGGCGGGGTGAGGGCGACCCGGCGCTGCTGGCCTCGGAAGATTGATTGCGCTGCCCGGGTTCCAAGGACGCGCTAAGCTCGCCGCCGCTGCCGAAGTCCGCAGCCGCACTGGCCGCTGCGCCCCCTGCCCGGGCGGCCCGCCGCGCCCCAGGCCATCCCTGCCATTATTAACTTCTGTTTGATTAGGGTAATTGTTCAAACTTGGGCTGGACAGTATGATTAATTACAGTTTAATTAACGTGTCCATTAAGGACACTTAATACTACTTGGGAGAGGGGAGGGCGAGGAGGTGCCCGGGTGGGGGCCAAGAGGGAGGGAGCGCGACTGGTGATTCGAACGAAGTGGAGACGGAGATTGAGAGGAGCACGCGGGGACCCGACGGGATTGTGGGGGAAGAATGGTGAAGACAGAAACCCACGGCAGAGGGAGGAGGGAGGAGAGGAACGAAGCTGTGGGAAGAGAGACTATGACGAGGGGTGTCTGCAGCGTCAGAGGGCCAGACCCCCACCGCAGGAAAACTCAGCTAGCAGGAGAGCTCGAGAGGAGCCCAGCGGTCAACTAGAGAGCAGTCTCCCAGCGAGGCGCTGGCTTCCGCCCGGGGTGCCCCCCACACACGCACAAGCGTCCCCGAGTCCACTGTGGAGTGAAGGAGGCAGGAGGCCGCCCTGCCCAGGCTGGAGCTGTCCTGACACCTCGGATCCCAGTCAGAAGCAGGGGGGGAGTTGAATCTGCCCCTTCCTAGCGGCTACCCCCCGCCCTCCGCCCCGGCCGCCGGTACCCCTACTGGCTTCCCAGGGCCACTCTCAGGCTCCACCGCCCTGGCCCGAAAGTGCGGTAACCCTCCCTGCGACCCTTCTGCCTGAGCTGCCCGTGGCCCCGACACCGGGCCTGGGCCTGGACCTCTCCTGGCGCCTGGGAGGGGAGCACCTCCCCACTTCGTTCTCGGGGGCAAACTTTGCGGCCCCGAGCCCTTTCTTTCTCCCTCCTGGCCCCTTTGGCGAGCGCAGGCCGCAGGTGCCGAGCGCAGGGCGCAGGTGTGCGACCGCTTACCTGGGGCGCGCGGGCCAGCGGCTGCGGGGAGGCGGCGGGCGCAGCGCGTGGCCCGCGGGCTAGCGGGCCCCGGGAGGCGCAAGGGACCGTTCGGGCGGTGGGTGTGGCGCCCCGGCTCGCAGCTGTCAGGCGCTCCCGCCCTGCGCTGGCCTTGCCACTCCGGCTGTCACCGCGCGGTGCCCGTCGCCGCGCCATGCGCTCCAAGCTCCAGCCTCCACTCTGGGCCCTGCCGGGGCCTCAGGGGCAGCGACGCGGGGCACCTAACTCCGCGCCCAGGGCCCTAGCGCCCCGCACCTGCTGAGACCCGGCGCCGCGCGGGAGGGGCTGGCGGGGCCGCGGGTGTGAGCGCGGGGAGCCCGGGAGCGCGGCTGTGCGCGCGCGCGGGGAGGGGCCGCGCCGTCACCCGGAGAGCCCGGCGGATCCCGGACTCCGCCGCGCACCTCCGCTCGCCGCTCGCCCGGCTCCAGCCGCCGCCGCAGGGTGAGTATCCGCGTCCGGTCGCCCGTCGCCCTCGCACCCTGCCCCTGCGGCTTCTTTCGTTTAGTTCGGATTTGGTTCTTGCGGCTGTTTTTATGATTACACCTAAAGACTCCATAGCCTCACTCCCACAGCTGCCCGCCTCCCACCTCGTCGCCCACTCCAAGCTCACCCCTCAAGCCTCAGGAGCGGGCGAGGGCTCCCCGAGCTGCCCTGGCCGCGGCTCCTCGTCGCTGCGTACAGTCCTTTACCCTGGCTCTCTGCTCTGGACCTCGAAATTCGGTTCTTCTACCAGGGCCCCCTTCTCCTGGCCCCAGGGCCCCCTCCTTCCATTCGGAAAAACCTCGCGGGGACCACAAACCCTCAGCTTGGGGAGGAAGACGCGCTCGACTCCGAGCAACCCCTTCACTGCATGCGGGCAGCGCACACTTGCCGATTTCGGGGAACCAGGAAGACGTCGTCATTTCCCAGCCCTCCACCCCCACCCCACACCCGGCCACCTCCCCAGCCCGTCTGAGAGCCCTTCAGGGGGGTGCGAGGCTTGTCTTGCTGGCCCCTCCGCTGGAGACTTAGGACCGTGTTTTTGCCTCCTAAATGTTACCAGGGACTTCAACGCGAAATGGGGGGGTCACTTGTTTCAATTTGATCCACAGAGATCAAGATGAAACAGACAGATAGCAGATAAATAGCTTGATACTTGAAGAAGGTATGAAGACAGATGGGAGAAAGAGGAGGGAGCTGGGAGGGACAGACAGCTTAGGGACGATAAGATCGACAGACGAGGGACACCTCGACAGAGAAGGAGGGAGACAGACAGAAGATCCCAGTCTTCTAGATGGAGGCTTTTGAACTCGGATCCGCTGTCCGGCTGGAGCTGCCCCTTTGCCTAAAAATGGGTTTTCCTTTCCTACCGAGTTAGAAGCGGGGCCTTCAGGGTGGGGCTGCCTGGGCGGCAGGAGCGCCTGCAGCAGCGGGCCAGGTGGGAGCCTCCGAGCCTGAGGACAGGTGGCTGGCCCGGCCACCTAGAGAGCTCCAAGCATCACTCCCCTGGTCCTCCCGCTGCTAAGGTCCAGGCCACAGCTGCCTCCCTCCCTGGGCCAGCGAGCAAAGCGTGGGATGGGCGGCAACTTTTGACCTGGACCCTTGTAGTGGCTTTGGAGACCAGCCAGGATTCCCTTCAGCCCAAATGAGCCAGGATAGCCCAGAACGAAGGATACCCAAAAAGGAGATGCCCCCACCCAGAAAAAATGAGAAGCCCAGAGAGACTGCACTTGGCCTGAGCGAAAACGGCGTATCTGAAGGAGGAAAACTTAGGGAGAGGGCAGTTAAAAGCGAAGGAAAAGTGGCTCCTAAGAAACTTCCTTGAGAACCTCTCCGTCTCACATGCTGACCCGGATGGAAACCAGCTTTGGCCTGGAACGCAGCTAAAAATGCAAAAAAATGTGATTAGGAACTGGGTGACCCTGGTCTCACTGATGGCTGGAAAGAAAGCGATTCCTATTTCCAGCCGGACTCTTTCTGGCGGGGCTCCGGACCTGACAGGAGAAGCTCGGGTTTGTGGAAACCAGCGCTGTTATCGGCTTGGCACCGAGCTGGGTGACCTGGGGGCCGCCCTGGGGCCGGGCGCACAGGGCGTGCTTTGGAGAGAGTGGGGTTCAGCACTGCGAACAGCGGTCGCCTCTGCCTACTCGCAGCCCCCACCGCCCAACGTCCAGACCCTCCCTTTCTCCCCCCCCCCCCACCGCCCCCTGCTGTCTGGAGCCGGGCAGTGACCGCCCCTCCCCCAACCCCTCCACGCGATGCCCCCGCCCGCCCGCGTGCGTGCACTACAGAGCAGAGGGGAGGCCGGTCCCCGAAGTCCGGGCTTCAGGACCTAGGCGGGTAGGGCAGGCTGAGGGTGGCCGAAGGCGCACGGATCCCGGCTCCCGAGAAGCCTGGGTTCGGCAATGTCTTTGCTGTGTGGCCTTGGGCAAGTCACTCTCCGTCTCTGGGCTCCATTTCCACCCCATTCCGAAAACAGGATTTCGTTCCCAGCTGCCGGGGCATTCCTGAGGTCTCAATTACCCCTTTTGCTCACCCAAACCCCGGGGGCTTTTGTTCCGGCGCCAGCATGCGCCTGAATAACAAAAGGCGCCCGTCTAGGGGGCGAGTGAGCTAGGACTCCCCACTGCCAAGATTCCCCCGCGCGCCCGACTCGGCGCGCCCCGCTGGGCGGGCCCGAGCCGCGGCCGCACTGAAAATGGCTCATCTGCTCTCCGCTTTCTCTGTTTCGCAGGAGCGGCGGCATGGAGGCTCTCACCACTCAGCTGGGGCCGGGGCGCGAGGGCAACTCCTCGCCTAACTCAAAGCAGGAGCTGCAGCCCTACTCGGGCTCCAGCGCTCTCAAACCCAACCAGGTGGGCGAGACGTCGCTGTACGGGGTGCCTATCGTGTCCCTGGTCATCGACGGCCAGGAGCGCCTGTGCCTGGCGCAGATCTCCAACACCCTCCTCAAGAACTACAGCTACAATGAGATTCACAACCGCCGAGTGGCCCTGGGCATCACGTGCGTTCAGTGCACGCCCGTGCAGCTGGAGATCCTGCGCCGGGCCGGGGCCATGCCCATCTCGTCGCGCCGCTGCGGCATGATCACGAAGCGCGAGGCCGAGCGCCTGTGCAAGTCGTTCCTGGGCGAGCACAAGCCGCCCAAGCTGCCCGAGAACTTCGCCTTCGATGTGGTGCACGAGTGCGCGTGGGGCTCGCGGGGCAGCTTCATCCCCGCGCGATACAACAGCTCTCGTGCCAAGTGCATCAAGTGCGGCTACTGCAGCATGTACTTCTCGCCCAACAAGTTCATTTTCCATTCGCACCGCACTCCCGACGCCAAGTACACCCAGCCCGACGCCGCCAACTTCAACTCGTGGCGCCGGCACCTTAAACTCAGCGACAAGTCGGCCACAGACGAACTGAGCCACGCTTGGGAGGACGTCAAGGCCATGTTCAACGGCGGCACCCGCAAGCGGACCTTCTCGCTGCAAGGAGGCGGTGGCGGTGGCGCTAATGGAGGGTCCGGTGGGCAGGGGAAAGGTGGCCCTGGCGGCGGCGGCGGGGGAGGCCCGGGGTGCGGCGCGGAGATGGCCCCAGGCCCGCCGCCCCACAAAAGCCTGCGCTGTGGCGAAGATGAGGCCGCCGGGCCTCCTGGGCCGCCTCCCCCCCACCCTCAGCGAGGACTCGGTCTGGCAGGGGGCGCCGGCGGCCCCGCGGGCCCCGGAGGGCCTGGCGGAGGCGCCGGCGTGCGCAGCTACCCGGTGATCCCAGTGCCCAGCAAGGGCTTTGGCCTCTTGCAGAAGCTGCCCCCGCCGCTCTTCCCTCACCCCTACGGCTTCCCCACGGCCTTCGGTCTCTGCCCCAAAAAGGACGACCCGGTGCTAGGGGCGGGCGAACCTAAGGGCGGCCCAGGCGCCGGGGGTGGCGGGGGAGCGGGCACCGGTGGAGGCGCGGGCGGCCCAGGAACGGGCCACCTGCCCCCGGGCGCCGGGGCTGGCCCGGGTGGTGGGGCCATGTTCTGGGGTCACCAGCCCTCTGGGGCAGCCAAGGACGCCGCGGCCGTGGCCGCAGCCGCCGCCGCGGCCACTGTGTACCCGACGTTCCCCATGTTCTGGCCCGCGGCGGGCAGCCTCCCGGTGCCGCCCTACCCGGCCGCGCAGAGCCAGGCTAAGGCCGTGGCGGCCGCTGTGGCGGCGGCGGCGGCGGCGGCGGCGGCGGCGGCGGGTGGCGGCGGCCCCGAGCCTCTGGACGGCGCCGAGCCGGCCAAGGACGGCGGCCTGGGCGCCGAGGAGCGCTGCCCGAGCGCGCTGTCGCGCGGGCCGCTGGACGAGGAAGGCGCGGACGAGGCGCTGCCGCCGCCGCTGGCGCCCCTGCCCCCGCCCCCGCCGCCGCCGCCCGCGCGCAAAGGCTCCTACGTGTCGGCCTTCAGGCCCGTGGTCAAGGACGCCGAGAGCATCGCCAAGCTCTACGGCAGCGCCCGCGACGCCTACGGCGCGGGGCCCGCTCGGGGGCCTGGGCCTGGCCCGGGGTCCGGCGGGGGCTACGTGAGCCCGGACTTCCTGAGCGAGGGCAGCTCCAGCTACCACTCCGCCTCGCCCGACGTGGACACTGCCGACGAGCCCGAGGTGGACGTGGAGTCCAACCGCTTCCCCGACGACGAGGTCACCCCGGACGAGACCGAGCCCGGCGCCCCCGTCGCGCCCAGCGCAGGAGGCGGCCCCGACGGGGAGCAGCCCGCCGGGCCCCCGTCCACCACCTCCTCGGGCGCCGACCGCCCCACAGACTCTCCGGACGGCAGTAGCCCCTGCCCCCCGCGCCGCCCGGGGCTACCCCCAGCCAGCCGGGCCGTATTTGGGGACGTGGCGGCCGACGACGTGGTGCGGAGACCAGAGAGGAGCCCGCCGAGCGGTGCCTATGAGCTGCGGGAGACTTGCGGGCCGCTGGGGGGCCCCGCGCCGGCCAAGGTGAGCCCCGCGCCCACCCCGCTGGTGGCGCCTCCCTGCCTACCCCTCGGCCCCGCGGGGACGTGGGGCCGGCCCTGGGCGGGTAGGGGGCCGGGATTTTGTTCTGAGCGGGCGTTTGAGCGGCAGGCCTCGGCTGTTCCGAGCAGGCCCGGCTCCGGGAGCCCCGTGGAGCTGGGCTCGCTGGGACCCCCAGCCGAGGGTTTCGGAAGATGGGGGCGGGGGGCCGGCCTGAGAAACGCGTGTGCTGTGTTTTCTTTAATGGGAGTGAGGAGGAGACAGGCAGGGACCGTCAGTGACACAGAAACAGGAAAGGACAAGTAAAAGGGGTGTGGAGGAAGAAGGAGGGGGGCGGGGGGACCTAAAGCCGGAGAAAGGCGCTGGTGAGGCCGGGCCGGTTCAGAGCCCCGGGGAAGAGCAGCGGTGAAGAGAGGGCGGCCTCTCCCCAGAGCCGGGCCACTGCAGAACCGGGTCCCCGGGATCCCCAGCTCGTAGACCCCCAAGTCTCTTCGGATTCCCGCCTTGAAAACCACAGGGTTCGAGGTGGGGAGCTGTCCAGACGGTGTGCGGGGCGGGAGAGGGGCTCTCAGGTTGGTGGGGCCGCTTCGGGTGCGTGTGGGGTGCAGCTAAGCTGGAGCTGTTGGCCACTGGAAAATGGGCGCGCACACTTGTACATTTCCACTCGGTCCATTAAAACACGAGTCGTTAGCCAGATTCAAAAGGCGTCATTTATGCTCGGGGCCGGCGCGGGCGGAGGGAAGGTGCGGAGGAGGAAGCGGTGGAAGAGCGTGGGGGCGGCTTTGACCGGCCCTCGGCTGGGAGCCGCTTTGTGTCGGGTCCTTTTCTCGCGGGCGCCAATAATTAGCCCGAATCTACAGCAGCGACGCGGCCCTCAAGGGCTCAGGGCTGCGCCGTGCGCGTCGCCGCCGCCCGGGGCGCTCCAGTCCCTCGCCCGGCCGACCCCCGCCACCCCTCGGCAGCCCCTCGCGGCCGCGACGCCCGGCCCGGCGGCTCCCGGCCACGGCCGGGCGTCCCCCTAACCGCCTGTCCTTTCTCGGCCGACCAGGTGTACGCGCCCGAGCGGGACGAGCACGTGAAGAGCGCGGCGGCGGCGCTGGGGCCCGCGGCCTCCTACCTCTGCACCCCGGAGGCCCACGGTAACGCCCCAACCCCCTGAGGAGGTCGCTGGCCCGTGTGATGGGGGACGGCAGGCAGCGGGCCGGGGCCAGGGGAGGTCTGCGAGGAAGGACGAGAGGAGAAAGAGGCAGAGAAAGCGACAGAAAGGGAGAGGGAAAGAGAGACAATGAAAGAAAAAAGAAGCTAGGCGAGAACTTCCAACAACTTTCATCGTTTGGTTCCCTAACAGCAGACCTCCCTCTCCAGCACATAAACACACGCTCACGTACACCTGCTACACTGGGTTAAAACCTTTTAAAGATCACGCCTGGCACCCCTTTCAAGTGCTTTCATTTATAAAGCAAGTGTTTGGGGGCTTCAAAGTACCCCCGTGGTCAGGCGAGGGCCAGCGAACGGTGGGGGCGCTTAGCTGAGCACTAGGGTAAACCTGCAGCGCGGTGGTGGCTGCGGCCAGCGCGGTGGGGGGTGGGGGGAGCCCTGCGCGTGCCGAGGGACCCACGGCTCCCAGATGAGAGGCTGAGGCCGAGGGAATCCGGGCGGGCCAAGCCCGGGAGCGTGTTTCCCCCGCCACCACCACGCCGCGGGCACGGCCGGAGCCGCGGTTTCGGCGGGAGCGGCGCAGGCAGACCGGCGGCCACGCGCGCTCGCGGTGCCCCAATATCTGCGTGCGATGTAGGTCGCTCGTCCCTGGTGGGCTCGGCTGCTCCTATTGCTCTTTTCCGAGGGGCTGGGGAGGGGGCGTGGAGCCCGAGAAAAGCAGACCGCGCGCGGGGGAGGGAAGGCCCGGCCCAAAGCCTGAGGGTGCGAGCCCAGGCGCGCAGCAGGGAACAGCCGCGGCCGCGAAGCTTTTAATTAGGGCTCGGGCTCCCGGACTGCCGCAGCTCCGGCCGTATCAGGGTCACGGTTTCTTTGCCTCTCCTTGAAACTCGGTTTATTGCCTTTAAGAGCCAGATAAGGAAGACAATCACTCGCCCGCCGACGATTTGGAAACGAGGAAATCCTATCCAGACCAAAGGAGTATCTCCCAGCCAAGTCCTGCAAATACAGACCGAGGTGAGCCCTGGGATCCGCTCGCACCGCCCCCCGTCGGGAGGTGGGGCCCCCGTCGCCGAGATTCCCACCGGCTGTGGCTTGCGAAGGCTTTCCAGCAAGGGTGGCGGCTGTGGGTCCCCTTCTGCGGCTGGCAGATAAATATTTAAACAGCGCGGGCAAGGTGTAGGCCAAGTTTTCTGAGTTGCTTACCTCCCTGGTGGGTTTGGAGCTATTCAGGGTAAGAGAAGGGGACATTTTAGAAGAAAATGAGGGACACCATCACCCACCTAAGACAGGTCAAAGGGCACTTCCTGCTCTAAGACAGCCTATCTTCCCTGGGTCTCCTGCAATGGGTCACTCTAAAATGATGGCTCCGAAGGTGGGGAGAACCAGATGCCTGCAAATGTCTCCTCTAATGGCAGAGGGTCTGGAGTAGGTCCCTGACTTAGCCCAGTTCCCAGGAAGCTCACCCATCCCCTCCCCTCCCTTCCCCTCCCAAGGCCTCTCCCAGTACAGAACCTCTCCTACCTGCCCTTGTGTCACAGGTGAAGATGGGCTCACCCTGGATGTCACAGCAACTCAGCTAGTGGAGAAAGATATCGAGAACCTGGCCAGAGGTGAGGTGAAATCTGTGAAATGGGGCTACACTGTGCTTGGGGGAGATGGGCCCTTCTTGTAAAGGGGTGTTTGTTACTCCTGTCAGAGTGTGTGTGAGAAGACAGGGCTCTTGGGGAATCAGTTTGCACTAAGTGGAGAGGATAGGGCCCCTGGACACATCGTCCTGGCACAGAGGTGTGTATGTGAGTAGGGGGTGGCTAGAGGGAACCAAACCCCCAGAGGTTCATTGGAACTTTAAGTTCCTAAGGCCGGGTCTGTCTAAATAGCCCAGTGAGAAGGAGAAATGAGTAAATATCCTAGGACCTTGATGCATGTGGACAATCAGACAGGACAATCTGGGTCTCCGAAACTCACTGGAAAACATGACTTTCTGAATAGCAAGATTCCTAGGAGGCATTTACTTTAGGACTGTCCCAGAGGTGAACTTTTCTCTCGGCATTAATGCATAACCACTCACCCCAACCCAAATGAGGTGGGCATGCAGCTTGTTTGCAGAATAAGGTCCTGGGGTTGTTGCTCAGCCTGCAAGGGGGAGAGTGTGACTTCAGGCATAGAAGAAGGGAGCCTCTAACCCCACTTTGCTCCTCTAGCTCCCATTTTTTTCTGCTTTTGAGCACCTGCTACGAAAGGATAGAGAACCTCCCCATGGGGAAGACCCAGATACCAGTAGCCCCGTGCCACTTCTCGAGCTGGTTTCTGAGGGCACTAGCAGGACTTTCCGTACCTACCTGCTCCCCTCTCCCCAAACCAACCCGGGGATGGGCTAGGAAATTGGTGTGGGAGAGAGGAAGGCATCCGTGGCCTTTCTCTCTGCCTAGTTGCAGATTTTCCAGGATATGCAATTATCTTCAAAGTCATTGGTGCTTTATCTGAGTGTTCTTAGCATGGATTTGGGGTCAGGGACTCCTGAAATTGTAAACAAAGTGTTGTATGTCTTTTTCCAGGGCTGGGGACCAAGACTTTGACCAGATTCTCCCTTCTCTGTATTATTAAAGGGAGGGGTTAGGTCTGACTCTTGAAGGGGTAAATTGAGTCCTCCTGGGCTAGTCTCTAAGGGTAGGGAATTAGGAGTTGAAGCAGAAGCCACTCCGCTTAGCGCCTTGAGCCAGGACTGAGTAGTGGAAAATGCCTTCTACCATCCAGATTTGATTCTCCAGAGCAATTTATCTCCTAGCCCCTTTTCCTAACCCAAATCCTTTGGAAGCAAATGGGTAAACTGAGTGCTGAGGGCCTCTTTCTACTGGCCCCACCGCCCCCAACTCCCGTCTTGGGACTGTTGCCCAGGTCAGGACCTGCTGCCTCTGGGCCTCCTGAGCCCTGCACAGCCCTCTCCTTTACCTCCCACTCTTGCCCCCTCACAGACGAATTGCAAAAACTGCTCCTGGAGCAAATGGAGCTCCGCAAGAAGCTGGAGCGAGAATTTCAAAGTCTCAAAGGTACCCCCATCCCTACCCACCTCACCCCGCCCCACCTCGTGGCCAGAACCTTCTTCCCGCGCGCCCAGCCTGATTCCCGGACCCGGCGCGAGCAGCTGCCCTGCGCCCCCGCGGAAGCCGCCGAGCCCTCCTCTCCTGGGGTTTCCCACCAGGCCGAAGACTGAGGGGGTGGGGTGCGGCTGGGGGAAACGGGGGCCCTGGGAGGGGGCTGTGCTTAACAGCTCTCACTTAATCAATTTGCACAGATAATTTTCAGGATCAAATGAAGAGGGAATTGGCTTATCGGGAAGAAATGGTGCAACAGCTGCAAATTGTCAGAGGTAAGACGGGAGTCAGGTGAGCGCGTGCACGGGCCGTAACTGCCTCTCGTCTGGCAGGAGCCGCAATGTTGGCTCAGTCATTTGGATTTAAATTGAAGGTAATTTAACAATTATTTTTTTTTATTTAATATCCTTTGTATACTCTGATTAGCCTCAGAATGGCAAGCGAGCCCAGCAAACGGCTTGCAGGCATCATTACATGGAGTGATTGAACTTCTTATCGCGGCAATTTCCATGGTTTCTAAATTAAAAATCGAGGCGTAAAATTACCTGGGAAGTAATGCCTAAGTTTGCTTTAATTTTGGTTAGATCCGTCTGCCTTTAAGCACCATCCCAGGCCATTTCCTCCCTCCGCCAGGCTGCAGTTTGGAGCGTTGAGGCCCCCTCCCTCTTTCTCCGACTTGTTTTTACCGAGGGCTGAGTGCTGGGAAGAGGGTGAGGCCGGGGCGTGACCCCGCAGGCCGGCGGACAGGTGGGCTCATTCCCTCCCCGGCCCCTCCCCATGTCTTCCAGACACTCTGTGTAACGAACTGGACCAAGAGCGAAAGGCGCGCTATGCCATCCAGCAGAAGTTAAAAGGTGGGGGAGCCGAGGAACAAAGATAGGAGGGGTGCCAGTCGCTGGCCGTGCGGGAGAATGAACGAATGAATGAATGAACGAACGAATGAATGGACGAATGAATGAATGAACGAATGAATGACGGGCCTAGGGAGAGGGGAGGCCAGGTCCACACGGATCAGAAGCAGAGAAGAGGAAACTAGGATTTGCTTTTACTGAGGAAATGATTTCAGAACGGATGGGATAGGCAGAAAGAGCCCCTTGGGCTCTGGGCTCTGGGCAATCTGCCCTCAGGTCCAAATCTTGCCTTGGGCAGATGGACCTCCCTCTTTCTGTGCCTCAGTTTCCTCTTCTGTGAAATGGGGCTACTGAACCAGAGCAGTGGTTTGAGTCGCCAGGATCTCTCTTCTGTTCCCCTGTCTCCTTCCAATCCTCTCCCTCAGAACCCCTGAGCCAGAAGAGGGTGGGTGAGACCCGGGAGGGCGGAGGAGGGGACCCCGGCCAGGGAAGCCAGGCAGGCGAGGCACCCAACGTGGCCCGCCTGACTGTCTCTCCAGAAGCCCACGACGCCCTGCACCACTTCTCCTGCAAGATGCTGACTCCCCGCCACTGCACAGGCAACTGCTCCTTCAAGCCCCCGCTGTTGCCCTAGGGCCGCCCGCTGCGCCCACGCGCCCTCAAGCCATGCTGCTCTCCTGTAAATACCCGCGGCCCGGCGGCCGAGAGCGAGGAACAAGCCATTCGGACCCGACCAGTGTAAATACAGCCCCGCCCGGCGCCCGCGCCCAGGACCCGTCTCCGTTCCCAAGTGTAAATACCACTTCGCCCCGCGGTTGAACCCCAGGGCATTGGACCTCGTGGGGTCAACTGGACAGAGAGGGACAATAAAGGGAAGAGGGGGGCCTCTCTTCGCCCCAGGACAGCCTCGGACCCCCGTTGTGATGACAGTGTAGCAACTTCGCTGGCCCCGCGCTCCCCGCCCCGTCCACTTCTGAAACTTGTTCCTAATGACAAAGTGGCTATGTGCAATGGATGTCAGTGTTCTGTGAGTCTCTTGGTTCAGTACTGAGTTTCCTTTACTTACGCGGTCGGTTACTTTGCTTTCTTCTCCCGGACCGACTTCCTTCCCGCTCTGCAGGCCCTTTCGGGTTTTGCCTTGTTTTTTGTAACCTCCTGATGTAACAGCACTTTAAAAAAGGGCGACAACTGACTCACGAGATGGAGACCACCTTGAGCCTGTTTGGGGAGACCACCCTGTATCCGTGACTTTTGTTTTGTTTTTAATAAAATAAAATAAAAATCTGTCACTTTCTGAGGCTGTGGAAGTGAGAGCGGGGGGCCGGGGAGGGGGGCCGGAGGCAAGCGAAGGGCAGCGCAACAGGTGGGGGCGGGGACGGCGGCGCGGGCTCTGGGCACCGGGGCTGAGAAGCGCGTCCGCTCCTGCGGCAGCAGCGAGCTCCAGACCTCCCCCCCCGCCCCCCCCCCCCGAGTCCTCAAGACACACCTCGCTCGCCCCACGGGCCACACCCTCCCCGCGTTTCGGACCCTCCTCTGGGCCCGGGCCTGCCGAAGCGGGCAGGCACGGCCTAGCTCCTGGGGCCCTGGCCTCTCACTCCTCTCGAGCGCTCGCAGGGGACGGAAGAGTTAATTCGTGCCATTTTCAGCCTGTCCCACCGAGGAGGTCACCACCTGGGCGCTCAGAGACGGGGTGCTGCCCGGAATCCCAGGCTCTACCAGAATTGCCAGGCGCTGGGACTCGGGGTGCCGGGTCCTGGAGCGCTGGGGCGGGGTGGGGAGTGAGGGACGCAGGATGGGCCTGGGAGAGGCAGGCCTGGAAAGGCAGGGGAGCCTCGACGCTGGGGCGCAGGCGCCCTCTCGCCTGCCCCGCTGCTCCCCAAAGGGAAGGAGCCCTGGCAGGGTTTCATATTCCCTGTGTGTGCGTTCACAGGTGCCTGGGTCGCTGTGCTCTCCAGGCCGGACAGGGTGGCGGTGGCGGGGCGCACGGGCCACGGTTACTGAGGCCTCACCTGGGGCCTCCAGTCGGTCTCAGTTTCCACAGCGAACCTGCTGGTGGGCCTCTAGGTAAAGGGTGGAAACTGCAGCGCGCTTTTTGCAGTGGGGTAAGAGGAAAGTGTAAATGCAGCGGGGAAGTGCACAGTGTAGAGAACCGTGCAGCCCTGGCGTCCAGTTTCACCTCCTCGGCTAAGTGGCAGGGGTGCCCTGTCGTCCCGAGGCCTCAGTGTCGGCCTCTGTAGAATAATATTCAGGCCCCTGTACCCGTGGAAACGCTCTGGGATGGAAGCAGCGCGCAGGGCAGCAGCAGTCCCCCCGGGGGACCAGCGCCCCGATGACCAGCTCCAGGCACAGCCAGGCTCTCCCTGCGTGTGCGTCTTGGGGCGGCGCAGGGCTCCCGGAGTGGAGGCGGTCCTGCGGTTCCGCGCGGCCCGCGGAGCAGCTGGGGCCGGGAAGTTGGAGGGAGGGCCGACTTGAGGGCCCGCAGCGCAGCGGGCGAGCGGGACGCGGGCTGGGAGACGCTCCGAAGGGGAGCGGGCCGAGAGCCCCATCGCGCGGTCAAGGCCGGGAGCCAGTCCCCAGGGCGCCCCGCACTGAGGCTCGGAGGCCTCAAGCCCCGGGTTATTCCGAGGGCCAGACAAAGAGGGGCCGCGAGGGAGAACGGCGGGGAGAGCGCCGGGTAAACGGTGAGGCGCCGCCGAGGGAAGCGGCCCCGGGACGCACCATCTCCCAGCAGCGACCCTTCGGGGAGCGGGAACATTTCTTACGGGTGGGACAGACCAGACACGTCTGCGCTGTACCAAGGGTGGGGCTGGGGTCCGGAGAGGAAGCGACCGGCGTCCCCGGGGCGGGCGCGGGGCGAGCGGAGCTGGGACGCGGCTGGGCAGCGCCGGCGCTGGACGGTGCGCGCCTTTCCCCCGCGGCGTAACCGCACCTCTGGAAGCCGCACTTTCCTCGGTAAAAAGGGGGAAACAGTGTCTACCTGGGCAGGAAGTTTAGCGCCTGCGGCCCACACCGAGGAGCCGGGAAAGCTGTAGGCAGCTCGGGCCTGACGGAAAGGGCGCCCCATCTGGGCCGGAATCTCTGAGGATTGGAGGTGTAGGCGGATCCGACCCAGAAAGCTCCGTCGCAAAAACCCTCCTGGGCTCCGTGTCCCTTCAGAAGTGGTTTGTTTTCCCCCCCAAATGTTAATAACCAAACGATCGGTATGGATGTAATTATCAATAATTATACGAATTATTGCTGATTGCGGGGCTCGTAGCTACTTTAATTAGTTTACCAGATTCTAATTAAGTTAAATGAAACATTAATAGGGAAAATATGCTTTGGAAAAAAAAACCCAGGATTTTTTTGTCTATTTCTCGCCACAATGTTGCCACCTTGCGACACATTTTAGGCATTACATCCAGTGTCCGAAGGCCCCAGACTAAGGCGCCTTGTCCTACGGAGGAAAATGTAGGGGCTTGGGGAACTGGGAGCGGGCTGGGGGACACAGGATGTCCTCCCGGCTGTTCTTGCTGGGTTTGGTTCCTCATCCCGACCCCTGGCTCTGCCCACAGGAAATCTGGCTCTGGAGTCCGAGGTCTAAGGGTAAAGCACCAGGTAAACCAAGCTCCTTCCACCTCCCGCCCCCTTTTTCAGCAGAGAAACTGCGGTCTCCTCACAGGGAGGCCTGCGGGACAGGTGGTCTCTGTCATCACCTGTCCCAGCAAATCCGGAGTGAGAAACTGAGCGAAGCTAAAGGAGCTGGTGGAGACAGCAGCTGGTTGCTGGATTTTTCACTCCCCTGGGAGAAACCAGTAGGTTGCTCAAAAGACACCTGGAAGCCCAGCTGATGTGGTTCAGTGGTTGAGCATTGACCCATGAACCAGGAGGTAGCAGTTGGATTCCGGGACAGGGCACATGCCCAGGGTTGTGGGCTCAACCCCCAGTAGGGGGCATGCAGGAGGCAGCTGATCAATTATTCTCATCATTGATGTTTCTCTCTCTCCCTCTCCCTTCCTCTCTCTGAAATCAACAAAAACATTATATATGTACACACACACACACACACACACACACACACACACACACAGCTGGAAGACCCCTGGATCCCTGGGACTAATCGCTGTGTTTCCATGGCACTTGGTTCCTGAGGCTAACAGGGTGTTCACTTCCCTGAGTTACTCTTGGCTGCGTGTCTATTTCCCATAGGACTGTAAGTACTCCTGCAACAGGGGCCACATCTTGCTCTTGCTTGTCACCTCCAACACAAGGCCCAGTGCATTACAGATGCTCGGGTTGTCTAGATGAGTGGGTTCTAAGTTGTCTGAGGGAAGGAATCCCTAAGTGCTTCTGGACATCTACTGGGAAGCAGTTAAGCTCGTGTGCATAAGGGTAATTAAGCACAGGTTTACTGCTCAGAAGATCCTTCATCAATAGGATTAGTTTGGGGGGCAGGTGTCACGTAAGTGATTAGCAACCTAGAAATAAGAAAACTTTCTTCTTCCAACCGCATTACAAAGAGGGTGCTCCTTCACTCTTTCACATTTTCCAGGTCACTGGGCACATACCAGTCCACCCATTCCCAGCTACCCTGATCTAAAATAAAGCCGCCATTCTTTGCAAAAAACGTGAGTCCTGCCTTTGAATTCTGAATACCAACAAAGGTAGCATGGACTTGAATGCTCTTTCCCTTAATTCTAAACATCCTTATGTCCCACTCTTCACACCCCACCCCCACCCAGGTGCATAGCGTAGGTCTCAATCCCCTCTCTGTGACTGACTAGTTGTGTGGCATTGGGCAGGCTGTTGAATCTCTCATTGCCTCAGTTTTCCCATCTATAACGAGGGGGAAAGGGTACCTCCTTCATAGAACTGTGCAGAGCCAGGAGAGTCAGCCAGGTCTCTGGCTTTTCCAGAACTAGGAATTCCCTGTCTTTCCTAATTTCTGCTCTCAGACAATGATCATGCCAAAAATGATGTTTCTTTATAAGGAGAGAGAGCCGCACCAACATTGGTCTCTTGCTTATTTGGCATCCCAGAAAGAGACATTTAAAACCACTCACCCAATGCCCAAGTAGCCTCAACGAAGAACCACAGGCATCTTTGGGGGACCAAAGGAAAACCAGATTGTCCTCTAACTCCAAGCACTGGAGGCCATGAGCAGAGGAGGGGGAGAAACGAGAGAAGCTCCAGACGCCTGTCCCGGCTATTACCTGGAAAGGATCATTTCACCTCTACTGAAGGGAACAGAAATGGATGCCTGATCCACCGCCGCGTGGCAGCTCCGGGAGCCCACTAGGAGAGTGCCCGCCGCTGCCCTGTTGGCCACTGGGGCTCGCCTCCGACCGCCTGCCTGACGCAGAGCCCGGGAGCCCCGCGACCCCTGGAGGCCCCTGACTGGGCTCCCAGTCACTGCAGGGCCTGCCGGGGGGGCTATGTGCGTGCTCATATACCAGCAAAGATTAAGCACCAACACTTTTCTCCTAGACAAAAAATTTCTATTAAAATTTTCTTTTACAAAGTCATCACAGGAAACATGAACTTTGTTGGACTTGTTATTTTTCTTCTCATCTTTAGGAGTGTGCTTTTTGCAATTGAATTACCTGGGGGTAGATACCCAGTCCTTTCAGAGTCTGTGTCTTTAAGTATCTCAGGTCTTGCCTCAGCCACTGACTGGTTACATAATCTTGCCCAGGTTACTGTGCCTCTCTCCTATCTCCTGTGAAATGGTGACAGTAACACCCATAGGGCAGGGCTGTCAGAAATATTAAAATGGGATATTGGTGAAGCCCCTGGCACGTGGTAGATGCCCAATAAGGAGGACTTTTATTTTTTTAAAGAATCAGGGGCAGCATAAGGAGTCAGTCTTGTTGCAAGTTTCTGTTTTAGATCACTTTATGTTTATCGTAGCACTAAAGTTCTGTTATGATTTGGACCTGAAATGGATCAACTTTGGCAAGGCCACTTCCTTAAGTGTAAGGTACCGGAGAACTCAGGATAGTGCTGAGAGAAGCAGAGGCAAGATGAAAAGAGAAGACTGGGGTCCAAGGGCCAGATGGAAAAAGTAGGGCAAACCTTAGGAATCTGACGAACCCCCACCTCCTCTTATCTCATCTTCTGGGGCTAGTTTCCTTTGTGCCAAACAAAAGGTATGGCCTATAGATGAAAAATGTTTGCATCGGGATGCACACTGTGTACCTGGAGGTAAACGCAGGGGCAAAATATGGAACGCTTCACGAATTTGCGTGTCATCCTTGCGCAGGGGCCATGCTAATCTTCTCTGTATCGTTCCAATTTTAGTATATGTGCTGCCGAAGCGAGCACAAACGCTCGTTCTTGTCACACAGTATATAAAGCCCAGACTTTCAAAACGTTTACAGTTATGGTGACTATATTGTGCACTTTTTTAAGTTCCAAGATACTCAAAAAGTTATGGGTTGCTGTGTAATACCTGCTGTAATTGTATCTTTGTAATTATGTACAAATTAAATCTAATTGTCTACCTAACCTTCTTACATTGTATATGCAAATGAAGGGACCATGGGAAATCGGCATTTTACCCGCCCGACCTCTGTGAGGCTTGAGGGCGGCGCTGGTAGTCACGCTCGGTCACGTGGTCCGCGCAAGCGCGCACCGCTGCCGCGCGGGTCCAACTAGCCGCGGAGGAGTCGGTCCTGGGGCTCCTTCGCGACCGCGGCGAAGAGAGCGCGGTAGCGCGGTGGCCCGGAAACTACGGGACGCAACTTGTGCGCTGCGCGAGTGCGTTTTTTTAGCGAGGGCCTATGGTGCCCGTGAGATCCCCACGGAAGTGCAGTCCGAGCCCCAGAAACTGTTGCGAACCGCTGGTCCGGCCGGTCCGTGAGCGGGGACCGTGACCCTTGGTAGGGTCGGAGCGCCCGGTCGTGACCCGGAAGGGGCTGGGTAGGGGCGGCCGCCACCCCGGAATGGGCCCCGGCGCGCCGCCGCTTCCCCGCCGGGCTTTCCTCTGTGTGAGTCGCTGGTGGTGGCTGTGGGAAAGGTCACCGCCCTTTGCTCCAGCACTGGGCCAGGCACTTAGCACCGTCCCCCTCATTTTGAAGGTTAAAAATTGAGGAGCCGAGAGGTTAAACCACCAAGGCCAAAGTTACCCTGCCAGTGGTGAAAAGAAGTGGGGATTCCGACGCAAGTCTGGTTTCAAACACTGATCTTTCCCCTTTCACAGTGGAACTCAGAAAAGACACGGGGCCCGGAGTGGGCCTCCCTGCGACACCCCCAGGGCTTATCGCCGGCTCGGCTTCCCGCCTTCAGTCTTCGCCAAACCCCAGCACCTGCGACGTGGGCGCCGGGCCGCGGGGCCAGCTCACAAGCGCTTAGTTAGGTTTGCTGTGGAAATGGAGCCAGGAAAGAGCTTTCTCAGGGCTAAGCCCGGCTAGGAAAAAATATGGGAGATAGAGAGTGGGCGGGAATGAAGGCCACTTTAGTGCGTGGGCAGAAGAGCTGTCATTTGACGACAGGGACCAGCCCTGAGAGTTCCCGGCAGAGGAAGCCCTGGGGCCACCTGGGTCGTGTCTCCCATCTGGGCGAGCCCTCAGCGGGGGCACTGTGGAGGCACTGGGTGCGCTCTGAGAGCAGAGGGACTCATCCAGCCTCAGCCAGGCTTCTGGGGCCTTTGGAGGCCCCCCCCCGTCCCGCCGTCCCCCCGTCCCGTCCCGTGTCCCCCGTGTCCCCCGTCCCCCACCTGCTTTTAGTGAAATGGAAATCAGGCCTAGGCTGCCCGACTTCCCATCTGACCTCCCTCTAAATAAGCAGTAAGCAAACGCAAACCTCGGAATGCTAATACGGCCTTCATTGAGCGAAAAGAGCTAATTTGGGCAATGTTGTTTCCCTCGGATTTACAAAAGGGAATTGCAAGTAAGGAAAAAGCGTATTAGCATTGATGGGAGAGGATGCTAATCTTCAATTACATTTATTTAGAAGGAGAGCCCTTGGACACAGTCGATGCACACACGCGTCATGGTGACAGGTACATCTTGTGGGTGGTAACTGCCTTCCTGCAGAAACCAAGAGGAGAGGGACCCGGATGGTCACCATTCCTGGGACACAAGCATGTGTTATTTTGAGCCAGAGGTGGATTTTTTGTTTGTTTTTTCTTCATGAGCAATTGTGGTACAGAGAAGAGAGAGCTGACTTGTAGTTCTGTTATAGAAATAGATTTGTGTGTGTATTAGAGTCAGGAAGATAAGTTTGATGTATGTATTAGACTTGAAATAAGTAACTCCATTTTGTGTGACTGAGTGTAATTGTGATGCCTGCGTGCCACAATAAGATTAACACTTTGTAGCCCCAGCTTCCAACCAGGCCCCAGGCTCTGTAGGACCCTGATAAGACACACTGAAGATGCACCACACCCTTCAACTGAACTGTTAAAAGCAGGAGCTTTTATGCCACGTCCTTGGACGCTTGTCTGCCCTCCACAGACTTCGTCTCCAGCTCCGGGAAAGCTGCCCCTGCCTTGCTCTGCCCTGCCTCTCTCTGCGAGAACTTCTAGAGGGCTGCAGTGACCAACGTCCTCACGGTCGCATCCTCAGACCTCGTGTGTGTGTCTTTCGGCGGATCCTCCAGGTGGCCCTGCTGGTGCTGAGAACCATCGGGAACTGGTAGATAAACCCTGTGTGATTTGCTTTATGTTCGTCTCTGTCTCCCTTCTTGAAACTTGAGTTATTGGCTCGGTCTTATTGAACCAAAGTGTCTCTCGACCCTCACGGTGGTATATCCACGTATTGGGAGTTAGACCATCTGCGTATACGTCTCCAGAGAAACTGGGACAATTGGCATAGTCGGCAGGATACACAGGATTTTATTTTTACAGCAGGATATAACCTGTTGGTGTGTATTACAGATGAATACACACATCAAACTTATCTTCCTAACTCTAATACACACACAAATCTATTTCTATAACAAGTTCCCATCCCTCCTTGCACCTATCTTTGTGACCTTGGCCAACTCCCCCCAGGTCCTCTCTGGTCTTGTTTGTCTTCTGCAAAATGAAGAAATTTCCCTAGAGATGATCTTTAACATCTCTTTCAGCTTTGACATGCTGTGATTTTTGTAACTGGGGAACTGAAGAACTTTTCTGGAGACTGTAATTAGCAAGATGTAAAAAAAATAGCCTTAGCAGGTTTTGCACAGTGATTAGAGCTACTGCCTGTGACAAGGGTCCTGGCCAAGGGCACACACCTCGGTCACAGGCTCCATCTGGCCTGGCCGGGGTGGTGCATGAGTCAACCAATCGATATGTCTCTCTCACATTGATATCTCTTTCTCTCCCCCCTTCCACTCTCTCTGAAAACAATGGAAAAAATATCCTCAGATGAGGATAAATAATTTAAAAATTTTTTAAAAAGAAAACAACACTTTGTTTTGTATTCTAGAAGGGTAGGGCATGCTGGTCCTTCTTGGGGCTTGAAGACCCCAGGAACAGTCCACCAGGGCTGTTATGGACATAAGATCAGGACCTGCTGAACCACACCACACTTGCCCCTGAGCCCTGAAGGCCCAGTATGGAGGAAGTGGGTGGGAGGGGAGAGGGGAGGGAGTGGGTTTTATGTGCCATGAAGCTGGAAGAGAGGAGACAAGTGGAGGGACTCAATAAGGAAAAGCCAAGGGGATCATGATTTCCAGGGAAGTCCAAATCCCCACTGACCCGCTAGGGGCAGAGGCTAAAGGAGTGTATTGGTGCCAGAGAGGACTGGCATTGGTCAGCAGTCTCAGAGCTGTGGTGGAAGCCCAGCTCCTGCCAGCTCTCAGAGCTGTCAGCTTCTCTCCACTCTGTAGGCCTGAGGTGGCCTAAGTTCCAAGAGTCTTCTCTGAATTTCCTGAGCTGCAGCCCCAAGAGATGAGGAGTGGTTTCCGTAATACTGTCTGAAGTGGTACTTCCCACTATTCTAGTGGTAGAGGACAGAGCTGACTTTAATTTGATTTTGAACAATGAAGAACTGGGTTTCATAGTGGAAATATGTCAGTGAAAACATGAGATCTTAGGATTCTCTAAACTGGTAGTATTTCCTCTACAACCAGAGAGCCTTGTTTTATCATTTCATTTGAAGCAAGAAGGGCCCAGGACTAGAGAAGCAGCCTTGGCCTTCTCTGTACTGAGAACTTGGGGTGAAAGACATTTGTGGCTTTCCCAGATTGTAGGGCAGGGACATGCCGAGTTCACGGGCCTGACCCAGAAGCTCCAAAGGCTCCAGCCAGAGCATGGCTGGAGGTGGACTGGGTATAACTGAAGACCCACACCCTAGGCTGCCGGAAGTCCCTTTGAGCAGCTCATAGGAGTACAATTTCAGGGATCTGAGAAGCTCTCTTTCTGTTGCCGCAAATCCTGCCATTGATATATGATTATTTTGAGCTGTTGCTATTTTAAGAGTTCACTGTAGTTTAGTTCAAGTCTTTTTTTCTCTGGCATTCTCAGGGTAGCCTAAGAGCATGAAGTGCTTTGGTTTAGGTTGTGGAAGGTACACAAAAAGGGGGTGCAAAAAGAATTGCCAAGTATGAACTCTGCTACTTGGTGTCTCTGTCAGTTTCTCTATGTGGGGTTGCAGGGTAGGAGGAGTATGACACCTGATCCAAATCCTTACTGCCCTGAGTCCAGATGTCACTAACCCCCCAGGTTACACTGACAGCAGCTGTGATATAAGTAAAAACAGCAATGGCTTTGAGCCAAGAAGGGCCATATTTATGGCCCAGCAGTAAGACTCAGTTTCCTCATCTCTAAAATGGAAATAATGATTTCTCTACTTGCTTTTTAGGGTCGTGAAGCACAATGCAAAATCCCACTGGGAAGTACTGTATGGCAGAAGGTAGGAATATTGGATTGTTATACACCCATTCTAGCCTCAGGCAATTAAATGCTTCCCTTACCTGGTGAGCGAGGCATGTGCGCCTCAGGAGCAGACCTACAAAATATGAGCACCAAGATGAGCCATCACATTGTATTAATATTTTCACACCACTTAACTCTCATTAAAATGTACTTTGCTGAATTTAATATGTGATTTCAAATGACACAACATATTAAGTGCTTAATATACTAGAAATTATGAAACTATTATCGTCGAATCCATATGAAATAATTAGACTGAATTAAACTTTAGCAGCCAAGTGAAGGAAAGACTTCAACTTATAATGTCTTAAAGTAGCTTAAGCCACCACTGTAATCCCCAAAATTAATGTCCAGAAATTAGGATCTTTAAATAAAAACTGAAACTTAATCTGTACTTACATCCAACTCTTTTGGGCTTTGGTGACCCGACTGTTGTTGCCTTGGGGAGATGAGAGGCTCCGGGACCCACCCCAGGGCAGGGTGTCGGGGTTAGGGCTTCAACAGCCTCTTCCCTGGGCCTGGCTGGGCAGTGGCTCAAGTGACTTGAGAAATGAGTAAGGCTTCTGCTGAAGTGACAGATTGGTCTTCTTTGCTCCAAATTAGCTTACTGACAAAAATAAAAAGAAACCTACTTTATTTACCATTTATCGAGTGTTAATAATAAAGCATATGTAATACCAGGCATTTTATATGCACGTTCTCATTTAATCCTCATAATACATCCATGTTATAAGCCACTGTTTTCAGATGAGGAAACCGAGGCTCAAAAAGATTAAGTGAATCATCTAAGGCCTCACAAGCTGAATCCAGTGTTCACTCCTACATCACATCGGCCTCCTCATTAGGGCGTGCATGTATGTGTACATGTGTGCACATGTGTACACCACTTTCTATTTTAATAATGATTCAGTGGCCAAACACATTAACCTGCTATCTGACAGTGACCTACCACCTATATCTCTATCACATTCCAGTCAGGGAGGGCAGGGACCGTGATCTGGGAGTCTCACTTTGAACTGGATGCAACCTGGTTAACTTATGTAGGACATTCTCTGTATTTGCTGCTAACTCAATTCAAAAAGAATGAATTCATTACCTCCTGAGTATCCTAACATATACCTATGTGTAGCTGCTATAAACAAGTCAACTTCTTAAAAAGAGTAAGGAATACTTTCTATCCTAGGGAATACTAATTTCCAAGCTATTTAAGATGCCGTGTCTCAATGACTCTGATATAAACTTGAAAATACTGATTCCAAGCTCTTTGAAAAATGTAAATTTGAGTGTGGAGACAAATATATTATCATTTACTGACCAACAAAAATGATTTTAATGGAAGCAGGAAAACTTACCTCAAGCAAACACATGTTTATATTTAACCGAAAACATGTATTTTCTTTAAGTATCAGGATTAGGTTCTGCTTCATATAATAGAAAACCAAGTAGCAGTGGCTTTAAGATGACAGAGGTTAATTTCTCTCTTGCATGTCATAAGTTGTCTTTCATGGTCTGGTCTGATGGCTCCACTGTGGCACAGGGCCAGGCTCTGCTATCCTTTTTGGCCCATGGGCCTTATACAGCCCACAAAATCATTTGGCCTGGCCCTGCCAGGGCCTCACCAAAGAGAAGCAATTCCAGCCATCACATTAGAGGTGAGTTAATTAAATGTTTGACCAAATATAGCAGGCTAATTTTTAAGTTGATCATTTTGTATGGCCCGCAAATGATGTTATAAATACCCAAATGGCCCTTGGCAGAAAAAAGGTTCCCCACCCCTGATTTAGGGCAACCACTCATGGTCCAAGATGGTTGCTAGAGCTCTAAGGTCCAGGCATCAGGAAGGAAGGAGTTGGAAAAGGCAAAGGACACACATGACTGCCCTGAACAAAATCTGTAACTAAGAAAGAAGAAAACGGCAAAGAATGGGCAAAGAGTGGTCCTTGGCATATGGCTGGTGCTCAGGTAGCAGTCAGTCAGTGTTACTCTTAGCTGTTGCTCTTCTTCCTTCCTGCAGAGCATCAGAAAGGAGGAAGGGATGTAATGTTTACTAATGGCTTACAGGGTTCCAGGGACTGTCAGGTTCTACCTCAGCACTTCAGCTGAGCCCAGAACCTTAGGAGGAACACCCTCCCCTTGTGATGTCTTAGGAACTTTGTAATCTAGGGAAAGCCACCATCCTTCTGAGGTGTGTTTCTTCTTTAGACTGGGGAAACCTCACTAAATGTAAGTCTCATACTCTTGCCAATTCAGGTCTCTGCTCAGATGTCACCTCCTCCAGGAGGCCTTCCCTAACCACTTCTTAACAATAGCACTCCCTTTCATTTTTTCCCTTTAATTTTTCTTCATAGTACTTAATACTGGTGGTGTTTATCACTAAAATTATGTCAAATATTTATTTGTGCACGAGGAGAAGGATTTTAGTTTCATTTACTACTGCATCTCTAATGACTAAGTGTGTGGCACATAGCAGACACTCAGTAAATATTTGCAGAGTTGTGAAGATTAGAATGCTCTGGAGTGCCAGGCACGGAAAAGGTACTCAGTCAGTGCTAGTTCCCTCCTCCCCTTTTAGCTGAGACCCCGCCCACGTTTCCTGGGGCTGCACCCAACAAGCACCTGCCCCAGCCTGGGACTGAGAAAATGCCCGCACTTGCCCTTCTGGTCATTAGCTCTGTTTCACCTTAGGTAACTGTCCGAAGCCTCAAAGTCCTCAGGGCTGGGGTCTCCTGCATGATGCCTCCTCATCCTGGCCCTGAACCTCCAGGCAGGAAGCATGTAGGAGGAAGGTCTCACCCTCACTCACTGCTCAGGGTTGCTCAGCCAGAAAACTGCACAGCACCTCCTGTCCCGCAGGTATGGCTTTCTGAGGTGGTCACCTCTGTCAGCCTTGGCCCTTCCATTAGACTGAGTCTGCCCACACCCATCTGGAAACTAGCACTCAGCACCTACTGGGCAGAGAGCAGCGTTGGACTGGCGAGCGGGCCGCCTGGAAGGTTTGCTGGCCTAATGTGCAAATGCTACAGATGGGAAGAGTATAGTTTTGTTTAGCTGTATCTTGCATACGGCAGTTATATGGGTGTACTGTAGTAATTAAATTGTCTTGATTTGGTTGGAGGGTCTTCGGCTTTTAGGAGGAGAGTACGGTGCATTTATATTTATCGTGACAAGTTTGGTCTTATTTTCATGTTTGGGCTTTATTTTCATGTTTTGGTCTATACTTCCTCTTTTTTAGTTTTTTGCCTTCTGTGGTATATGCACAATGATTTGTTTGTTTTTATTTTCTGTGAGTTAGAAGTACAGCCTATTGTTTTAATTCTGTTGACACCTTCAAAATTGTAAAAAACTTTCTTGAACCCATGTTTCTCTAACTATCAGATCCCAGCTAAATCTATAATTTTTGCCTCCTTACAAGATAAGGTGGGGAGTTTTCCAGCTCTCTACTTCCTTGCCTCTCTGTTAAAGGCTCAAGTTATATCTTTTTTTTAAAGCTATATAGGTCTTCTTTTTTCAAAAATTGGTTTTGAATATGACATTCAAGTTTTCATCCTGTTTATAATTATTTTTATTGAATCGTCTGTGTTTAAGTGGTTTTCATGCATACTGCATGTTTCAGTTACTATGGCTACACAAATTACCCCAAAACATAATGGCTTAAAATAATAATCATTTATTATCTCTTTCAGTTTCTATGCATCAGGAATTTAGATGGGGTACAGGAGGGATGGCTTGGCTCTCCTCCACAGTATCTGAGGCCTCAGCAGGGAGATTCAAAAGCTCAAGTCTCCAGCTTGGCTTTAGTCATCTGAAGGCTTATTCACCTGTAGTTGGTGCTGGCTGTTAGCCAGCTGGGGGCCTGGCTAGGGCTATGAACCAGAACCCCCCCCCATGTATGAGTTCTTGTGTAGCCTGGCCTTGCTCACAGTGTAGCAATGTAGTAGAGGCTGAGTTCCGAGGGCAAGTTCCAAGAGCAAGTTTCAGAGAGAGAGAGAGAGGAAGCCAGGTGGAAGCCATATTGCCTTTTATGTCTAAAACTCAGAAATCATTCAGTGTCACTTCTGCTGCATCTTATTGGTTGGGAGAGTTAAAGTTCTGCCCAGATTCAATAGAAGTATGTCAAATTCACTTTGTAAGATCAACATGTGGGATGCTCACACACACACGTACATGTACGTTTGTTGTTGTTGTTAATCCTCACCCGAGAATATTTTTCCCTTTTAGATAGAGTGGAAGGGAGGGAGGGGGAGAGAGAGAAACATCTATGGGAGAGAGACACATCACTGGTTGCCTCCTGCACACGACTGGCTTGGGAATCTGCAACCCAGGTTGACCAGGAATCAAACCAGTGATCCTTTGGTCAGTGGGCTAATGATCCAACCACGGAGCCACAGTGGCCAGGGTGCCCATTCGTCTTCCTTGATACCTTCCTCATTAATGAACATTCTCCGTATTGGAATAGTCTGAAAAAATATCTTCTCCTTCATCGTCTGGTGCCTTTTGCTTTCACAATTACCAGAGGTGGTTGTGTCAATTGGGTGGGTATCCAGAGTCCCAGATTCCAGTCTTGGCTCACTCATGCCTGGCTTCCCCTTCTGGCAGGCTTGAGGTCTTGGATGAGGGCTTGCTAAGGGCCCCTTGCTTGCAGGATGTGTGAGCGGCAAACTGAACCCCTCAACCCCCTTGCGGAAAGGCGGGGCCGGCGAGCAGCTGTAACTTTTGCACGCTGCCACCAGAGGGCGGCAGGTCTGCGGAGGAAAGCCTCGCCTCTGCACCATCTCGCTCCTCGCTCCCGCAGAGCTTTTAAAATGCGCTTTGGACACTACGCAGTGTTTTCAACCCTTCCCCGCTTTCCCCAGCTGCCTCTACAGCTTTCTCCGCCCCCGCCCTTCACCCAACGGCTGTCATAGTGCTCCCGCACCTAGACATACTTCCTCTGCCCGTGCTTCTTGGGGGGGGCGGGACTCAAAAGCCAGACTCCAGCCTGGAGACCTCTAGTGCTTATCTGTTGACAAGGCCCGTTCCCCTCTTGTGGTGCTCTGGCCCCCTTTTGGAGACCTGACGAATTCCTGAGGCAGCTGGGGAATGGAAGGAGAAGCCCCAAGAGTGCTGCTTTGGGTGCAGCACTTAACCAGTCACGCCCATCATACATTTGGAACACCGCAATGTCCCCTCAAAGTGGGCAAGGCAAGAACTGTTACCCTTCTGAAAGATGGAGAAACAGCCCCCTGAGAAAAAGTGATTACCCTTTCTGGTCGCACAGCTAGTAAATGGTAGAATAGGACAGGAATTCAGTTATCCACATCCCAAAGCCAGAGCCCTTGGGGTGACAGACAGTCAGCACTTGGCAAAATTAAACTTGGGCAGCTCCAGGAGAAAGGAGCCCAGGACATCTCTCAGGGCAGAGACCAAAATGCAGAGGCCTAAAGGTTTGAGTTTTAAATATTGACGTGGTAAAATGATCACATTTGTTTTTTAAAGTGTATATGTCTATATACACATTTTAAAAGCAAATATAAATAGAAAAGCCAAACTGTCCACTGTGGCTGTCTCTGGTGGTTAGAACAGCAGTAGTCGGAAGAGGATTTTCATTTTCTCTGTATTGTTCAAATTATTTATTCCTAGAATATATAAACCAGAAAGAATGATTCAGTATTTCTGCTTGGCAAAAAGTAATCCATCCTCTTTAAAGAATTGGAAAACACAAAAGAGAACGAAGGAAATAAAATTCATCACTAATCCTCCCCATATAGATTTGGATGTTTTTATTTTCAGTCAGTTTCTTTCTCTGCAAAATGTAAATAACAGTATTAACTGTACAGGAATGTTGTGAAGGTTGAGTGAAAGAATGTATATAATAGCTAACATTCCAGAAGTGTTAGCTATTTTTATATGGTACATGCTGCTGTTTTCACTTACATCATTGCTTCGTGAACAGCTTCTAATGTCAACTATTCTTTAAAAATTACATTTTTAGTGATTGCCCAAAATTTCATCTTCTTTAAGTACCATTTATTTAACCTGTCCCTTACTGTTGAACCTTTAGATTGTTTCCAATTTCTGCTGTTAAAATAACAGTGAGATTAACATCTTTAAACATCTCTCCTCGTCAGCATTTCTGATTGCTTCTTTAGATGGATTTCTAGAGGCAGGATTACTGGGACAAAGGGTGCAAATATTTTTCAGGCTTTTGATTCAGGTTACCAAATTGCTTCCCAGAAAGATCCTGCCAATTTGCGCTCCCACCTGCAGTGTGTGTGAGAATGCCTGTCCCACAGCACACAAAGGAGGGATTTGGGGAGGATGAGTGAGATTTGATTATGTTGTTGGACTGAGGAAGAGGAGTCCTGTAGGAAGAGAGCATTTAAATTTCAGGAGAGAGGGGACGTCTAAAGGAGTGTAGTTCCTGGGAGAAAGGGGGAGGAGGGTTGGAGCACATTTATAGGCTTGCCTTGGACTTGAGAAGAGACAACTCCTTTTCTGAGACTGGAAGGAGGTGTGATTGGATGTGGGTATACAGTCACTGTAAGTGGGTAGGTGAGATTCCAGAGAGCTAGTCCCTAGGGATCCCTTTACCCAGTGACTCGGGAAGCTGAGTCATCTGTCCCAGGGTAGAGGGAGGGCTGAAGGGGAGGGACCTGAGGAGAGGGATGAAGCCTTTCTGCTTACGGATTGTAAAAGGGTTGACAGTGGGTCGAGGTGCTTGACGTTGTTTGTGGTGGCCCCATTCTTAAGGGCTGTGTGTGTACTTTCTCTACAGGTATAGGCATCTGGGGAAAGAAACAGGCTCACACTTATTAATTTAAACCAAATCTTTCAAAACGTATTAATAGTAGAAAACAATGGGGTTGGGGGAGTCAGAATAGTGAAAAGTTTATGAATTTCTGGAGTTGTACCAAACATTCAAGAAACAGTTCATTCCCATTTTATGTAAGTTTTTCCAGAAAATTGAAAAAAGAGCAAAAGCTGCCCAGATTATTTTATGGAACCAGTGTAATCTTGATTCCAAAATCAGTAAGGACAAAGCAATAAATGAAAAAAAGCGCTTCACTTTACCTAAGTTCTAGATACAAAAGTCCTAAATAAAACATGAGTTAACTAACACAGTTATATATTCTAAAAAATAACTTTTGATCAAGTAGGGTTTATCCCAGGAATTCCAAGTTCGCTCAATTTCAGAAATCACCTCATTAATAAGGGACAAGAGTCATACAACATCTCAATTGATGAAGAGAAAGCATTTGATAAAGTTCATCACCTGCTTACAATTAAATAATAGCAAACTGGACATAGGAGAGACAAACTTAAAACAATCATTACACTTAATGAAGAAACTTTAAGTGCATTCTCTTTGAAGTCTGGAATAAATTAGAGAATCCAAATATACTGCTATCATTTGGTGTATAATAATTGAAGTTCTAGACTAAGCTATCAGGGAAGAAAGAATAAAAAATAGAAGAGTTAGAAGAGAAGAAATAAAACTATTATTATGTGAGGATAATGTTTTCATTTGCTTTGAAAAACAGAGAATCAACAAATAGACTTAAAACTATTAAGAGAATTTGGTAAAATCATTACATACAAGATTAACCTAAGAAAATAAATCCATAACATTTCTCTTCACCAGCAGTAACCAACTTCTATTCACAACAACAAAAAAGCATGTACAATATCTAGTAATGAACTTAGCCAAGAATACAGGAGAAACCGATGAAGAAAACTTTTAAACTCTAATAAGGATGTAGGAATTAACCTGAATAAATGGAGGGAAGGCTTATGCTGTTAGAGGGAGTGATTTCATATTATAGAGGAGTCAGTTCTTTATGAATTAATCTATAAATGCAATGAAATTCCAATAAAAATTCCAGGTGTACTTTCCGAGAACTTGATAAACTCATTCTAAGCTTTATATGGATGAACAGGACTAAGTCACCCTTAAAAAAGAAGAGGAGCAGCGCCCTGCAAAGCCATGGAAAAGCTGAGAAAGCAAAACAGCTACACTGTTTTGGCAGCAAAACAGACCAATAACCATGGAACACAACAGGAAAGTCAAAATCAGACCATGAGTATATGGTGGGAGGCATCACAAATCAATGAAGAAGGGGCAGATGAAACTAGCTTACTGTAAGGAGAAAATAAAACAGGATCCTTGCCTGACACCAAATAAAAAGATACAGTCTAAATGATGAAAGACCTCAATATGAAAAATAAAACTCTAAAGTTAACAGAGAAAATACAAGGGAGTATCTTTGGGACCTAGATTGGGAGAAAAACTCCTTACATAAAACTTAAAAAGCACACACCAGCCCTGCCCAGTTTGGCTCAGTGGTTAGAGTGTCGGCTGCAGACTGAAGGGTCCCAGGTCTGATTCTAGCCAAGGGCATGTACCTCAGTTGCAGGCTCGATCCCCAGACCCGTTTGATGCATGAGAGGGAGGCGACCAATCAATGTGTCTCTCTCACATTGACCTTTCTTTCTCCCCCCCCCCCCCCCTTCTCTGAAAAGCAGTGGAAAAAAGTATCCTCCGGTGAGGATTTAAAAAAAAACATGAGTGGCAAAATGAAAAAATGGATACATTGAGCATCATCAAAATTACACACCTGTGCTTTCCAAAGGACACTTAAGAAAATGAAAAGGCAAACCACAGCCTTAAAGAAGTATTAGCAAAACACACATATGTTAAGTAATTTTGTGCCAGTCATCAATTTATTGCTTCTCCGCACCAAATTCATCCTTCTTTGCCTGCTCTGTGATAATGGAGGCGGGCCGGGTAAACATTTCACCTGTGACTTTGGTATGATATTATGGCAGCAGAGGGTGCTGGAGAGACACTGAGGGAGGAAGGAATTATCTCTTTCTGCGTCCTGCAGCCAGCTCTCCTGCACTGGGCTCCTGCAGGGCACAGCTTTCTCCATTGCCTGGCTCCAGCTCCCCCAGCTCCCAGTGCTGGTAGCACAGGGCAACCAGCAGTGCCCAGCCTCTAGAAGCTTCCCTCAGCACCTTTTCAAAGTGGTGTGCCCCAGTATGGCACCTGACTGTGAACTGCTTCTCTCACAACCCCTCAGGTGACTATGCAGCAAGTTCCAGGGTATGGTATGTCCCTGTGGACAACATCTCCAAAACCCTAAATGGCAGATTTCTAGTATCCACAGGTGAACCACGCTGTGCTCTTTCCAACAGGTCTGGAGCTCCACCTCAGACACTCTATCTCAGCCCTGCCAGTAGAGGTTGCCCCTGTCCTTGCCATTTCTGTATTTGCAAAGTTGTCTTTAACACGAGTCAATTCCTCATTACTCCAATCTCCTATTAATAATTCTCCTGATTGGCCCCTGACTGATACTGACTTATATCCAGAATATCTGAAGAAACCTCACAACTCAATAATAAAACAAACCATACACTTAAAAAACAAAACAAAAGATTTGAACAAACATTTCACCAAATAAAATACATAGATGGCAGATAAGCACATAAAAAGATTTTCAATATGATTAATCATTAAGAATTGCAAATTAAAACAACAATGAGATACTACTACATCACAAAACAGCTCAAATGAAAAACCTGACAATACCAACTACCATTAAGGATGCAGAGCAACTAGAATGCTTACTTACGGCTGGTGGGAATGCAATGCAAAGTGGTTCATCACTCTGGAATACAGTTTGGTAATTTTGTATAAAGTTAAATACTGATATGTACCTTATTGTTTTCATTTGGAATTCCTTAATGACAAATGATGTTGAGCATCTTTTTGTATGCTTATTTGCTGTCTGTTTATCTTCATGGTGAGGTATCTGCTGAGATGTTTTACTGGTTTTCATATTGGGTGGTTTGGTTTTTTTACTGTTGAGTTTTAAGAATTCTTTGTATATTTTGGATACAAGTCCTTTATCAGATAGGTGTTTTGTAAATATCTTCTCTTAGGCTGTGACTTTTTCAATCTCTTAACCATGTCTTTTGCAGAGCAGAAGTTTTTAATTTTAATAAAGTCCAACCAGTTTTTTGTTTCATGACTTATGCTTTTGGCGTTGTATCTAAAAAATCATTGCTAAACCCAAAAGTTACCTAGATTTTGTCCTGTCTTCCTCTAAAAGTTTTACAGTTTTGCATTTTACATGTAGGTCTAGGACGAATTTTGAGTTAATTTTTGTGAAAGATGGAAAGTCATGTCTAGATTGTTTTTTCTTTGCAATGGACATTCAGTTCTTCCAGTACCGTTTATTGAAAAGACTATCCTTTTGAAATGCCTTTGCTCCTTTGTCTAAGATCAGTTCAACTATTACTTAATGTAAATTTTACTTCAGTAAAATTGACTCAGAAATACAGGCACACACACAAAATACATATTTTTTGAAAATATAAACAAAAGTATGTACTTTAAACACAGTAAAGTGATTGCCAAGGTACATGAGAGTGTGTGTGGTTTGGCTATAAAAGTGAGTGAATGAATGAATGGAAACAAGTGAGGGGCCTTGCACAGACCATTGATGATAATTTTGGCAGATTGATGGCTAAACTCTTCTCTTCTTCCTGGGTCCCAGGCAACTCTGCTAGAAACTACATTTCTCAGTATTATCACCCCCATCATCCTCCTCCCCTTACTACTTACTGCATGTGACTAAGTTCTGACCAATAGGACGTGAGTAGAAGTGACCCTACAATTTCTAATTTCATATTCTTAAAGACACTTGCTCTGCGCTCTATCCTTCTTGCCTTCCTGCTCATCAGAAATGGTCACAAGTGGAGCAGACTTTAAAACCATGTATGGAAGGTAGCAGAGCTGCCTCGCTTGTCTGGGTTCCTCATGACTTTGAGGAGCAGAGCGTAACACTGAGGAAGTCAGACCACTCTTCCTGGAGGGTGAGACTGCACCAGCACCCGTGGGAAATGCCAAAGTGGGGGGAAACTGGGGCTGAGTGACATCTAGAATCGTTCCTCCCTGAAAACAACCCTTCCCACCCAGTCCTCCCATGGTCTTCACTCTGTTTTGTTTTTTTAATTGATTTGAGAGAGAGAGAAAAACATTGATTTGTTGTTCCACTCATTTATGCATTCATTGGTCAATTGTGTGTGCCCTGACTGGGGACTGAACCCACAGCCTTGCTGAATAGCGACAATGCTTTAACCTACTGAGCTATCTGGCCAGGGCCAGCCTTCACTCTTAATGGCTATGGCAATAGTTCCTGGCCTGATGTCTTGGAGGCCCAACAATCTATTCTGGAATAGTCGTTGGCATCTGTGGCCTTCTCTGGCCTCAAGGGTATGTATCCAAGTTCCGGTTGTGGTGCAAAAGATGAAAGTGAGCGGCACCCTCCTACTGATCCTCTGCACTAGCACATGCACCCACCACACACTCACTGGGCTCCTGGGCACATAAAGGCGGGGAGGGCAGTCTTGAAGGAGTGAGGGGTTCAGCATGAACAATTTGCTAATACAGTCAGGTTCATACTTAATCATTATATCCTGGCGTTCTACTAGAAGTTATTTAGCACTGCCACCATCCCCAAACTGAAAAGCAAGCACCACGGTGATATTTCTAATGCGTGAAGTTAGGGTTACAGTTTTGCATTGTGATTTTTTTAACCTTTTTGTATTATCTTGTTTAGGTGTATCTCTTATAAGAGGCAAATTATTAGGGTGTTTTTTATCCAAACTTTGAGTCTTCATCTTCTAATAAGTGGTTTAACTCATTTACATGTATTGTTAAATTATGTATTTGGTTTTTGGTAACCTTGCCTATGCTTCAAGCTTGTTTATGATTCTAATTACTTTTTCCCTGTTTTTTATTGTGCAGACTGTGTTTGGTTTACTTTTATCTTGCTGTGATTTGGAAGAAAAATATCCTCTTTTAAATTCTACTAGGTTTAAGTATTTAAAAAGATATTTATTTCAAGAGGACCCACCCATTATTATTAAGCCTGTTCTAAGCCTAATATCAGTGCTCTTCTAAGAAATATATTTCTTTGTATCTGTACCTTAGCAAATCACCACCAAACGAGATGACACATGTTTTCTGGCGTAGGGGTAGTATGGTAAGGATTCTAGACTCGGTACATAATAAATGTGTAATTCATCACACATGCTGCTACTCAGTCCAGCTGCGATCTTCTTCAGTGACCCTTTCAAATTGCAGCTGATCTTATTATCAGTTTTATTAGAATTTATTGATAATGTTCTGAATTTTCTTTTGTTTCTCAGACTATTTACTCGAATGACATCACATTCTCATGTACATTGTCTTTGAGGAATAGTAAACATTTTGTAGAGAAGTAAAATAAATAGCCCGTCATACTTTCTCTGGCATGATATCTATAAAAGCACTTTGTAAACATATGAGTGGTAAAATCAGCCCTCTAAAGGATTTTTCAAAACCGTGTCATTTTATAAGGAAGGTACATAATTATGACCAACTTGATTTTTTAAATATGAAGCTTTATTTAAATTAAAATATATCTTTTAATAAGTTTCACTTTTCCCATGTCTTCACACCACAGGTAATATTAGGAAAGAAACAAGTATGTGCTGTTGCAGAATAAACATGAGTTAATCTTATTTTACTATTTAAAACTATAACAGAGTTCAAACATGCATATCCTTGTGACTATGATTATGACAAACTGCACTTGCACCATCAGTTTGCTTTTCACTTGGTGATCGTCACTGCCACGTGGTTCCTAATAGAAATGACCCTCAGCTAATGCTCCTCCCTCTGCCTTCTAGATATGGGTGTGTTTTTTGTGTTTCATACATCTCCCTGCCTCCTTCCCTATTCTAAAAATAAGAACTTTTTTATGGGTAAAAGACGAAGAAAATGAAAGTGAGTATAAGAATTACAACTCCCAGCCCTGGCCGAGTGGCTCGGCTGGAGCATCGTCCTGTGGGTTCGATTCCCAGTCAGGGCACCTACCTAGGTTGGGGGTTTGAGGGTCTGTAATGGAGGCAACGAAATGATACTTTTCTCTCCCTCCCTATCTTGCTCCCTTCCTCCAATCACTCATGACTTCTCTTCCCAGGAGAGGTGGCTCTGGCTACACTTTCTTGTGTATCCTACTAGAGATATTCTACATAGCCAATAAGACATATACACCAGTTAGACTGCATAAAACAGAAAGCCACTATCCTGGCTTAACCAAGTACACACTTCTGTTTCTCATTAGCGAGAAATCTGGAGGCAGGCGATCAAGGTCAGGCAGCATTGTCATGACATCATCAATGTCCCAGCTACTTTCCATCTTTTGACTCAAACTTAAGTGTGGCTTTTGCTTTCTTGTTTATTGTCTCTTAGTCACAAGTTGACCACTCCCCCTTCACTCTCACATCTGTATTTCAGAAGTCAAGAAGAAGTAGGAAGAAAGAGGGAAAGTGATACTTGTATCAAAGCAAAACATCCCCAGAGGTCTCCAGCTGTCTTTTATTTATATCTCATTGGCCACAGTGGCGTCACCTGGCCACTTGGACGGAGCCTGGAAAGTGGAATATTTTATCTGGGCCCATTGCCATTCTCAACAAAATGTCTCTTAGCAAAGAAAGGCAGCAAAGAATTGCATACTATACCCATCAACCCTACTTTGCTTTTTTCACTTAACTCTGTGATTCAACATGCTTTTCCTTCTCAGAATACAGACTTGCAATATCAGTTAGATTCACTTATTTGTTTATATTTATTTAACAAATAAGAATGTGTTGCTCACTTAGGTGGCTGAGACTAATTGCCTTTCAATATCCATTTCGGCTGTTTTCAGAGCCACTGATTTTTAGATGGACAGAAGGCCACCCAGAATAAGACTAAATTTCCAAGCATCCTTTCAGCCAGGTGTGGCCATATGATGAATTTCTGGGACTAGAGCCGAAGTAATAAGTGCAGTTTCCAGGTCCAGCCTTTGAAGAGGACACGCATGCCTTCCCCTCCTTCTGGTTGCACAGATGAGATACTGAATGTAACAGCAGCCAAATCTCCATCCTAAGTAATACCTCCATCAGTGTGCCAGACATGCGCTAGGGACCCAGGATACAAAAAATGATAAATTAACTTTCTGCCTTCGAGGAGCTCAAAATCTGGTAGGGAAAACCAGCGTGTAAACAAATATCCTTGAAATCATGTTGTCAGTGGTGTGGTGGGCCCAAGGACCTTTGGAGCCCAGCAAATTCAATCATTTGTGCAGCTCTCCAGCCATCACACATTTGTTCATTTACCCACTTCCTCACAGAACAATTCACCTATCATCCACCCATTCTTTCTTCCAGTCGTCCCCCTCTCACACACAGCTCATGAGGACCTTCAAGTTTTTTTTTTTTGTAGAGAGTTATGCAGGACCCAATCTGATGTGCTTTTGTTAGAATCAAACCAATCTGAACGGCGCCTTTTACTATACTTTTAACAAATGCCAGGTACCAAGATCATCACACTCATACAATATAATGATGAAATTTCATATTCAAACCAATGTAGTAAATGCTTATTTGTTCACATTTTTAGATTTTCCTAGATAATAAAAATTATATATTCATAGACAGTCCCTTCCACTTCTGAGTCAGATGCGACACCAGCCGACATTACAGCCAACCCTGGGGAAATGCAGGAAGAGAAAGGAAGGACAAATTCAGTGTTTGCTGTAGTCATTTGTAATGCTATAAAAAAAACTAAGGGCCTATGGTGGCAAGTGGGTACTAGACTTATCAGGGTGATCACTTCATAAGTTATATAAATGTCTAATTACTATGTTGTACCTGAAACTAATATAATATTGTATGTCAACTGTAATTGAAAAAAATGAGTTAAAGTATGTTTCTCAAAAACACATACAGAACACTAAGGGTAATCCCTAGCTGTGTATTTCCCTTACTCTGGAAGGCTAGGGGCCTTACTCACCTCCCAGGAATAAGACTCATCCTCTCCATTTCTTTTTCACCAGTTGAACAAATTTCTAAAAATTCCTCCTAACAGTAAAGAGAAATCAAGGGATGCAGATTATGACAAGATCATAGTCAAGGTACAGAATTTTCTGTTTCATTTAATGAAAAAATATAAGTGTCATGTTAAGAAATTAAATAGTTCACATATTGACCCCCATTAAACAAATATTAAATGTTATTCATAAAATTCAATGAATTTTTTTAGCTTAAATAATTAAATATCAAACTTAAGAAGTTAAATCTAATATTAATGGAGATGAACTGGGGAGAGAAGAGGGCAAGGTGGGGGAAAGGAGGGAGGGGTATGTGAAAATTTTCTTTTTGAAATCTGAAGAGCCCTGGAACCTGTAGAAATGCAGCCCTGTTCTTGGTACTGGGGTGGCTGGATACAAAGAATGAGACAGGAAATTTACCATCTGCTCAGGTGGATGAGATACACAACTGCCAAGTCAAATAGCAGAATGGGGTGATATCACAAGTGACATCACCAAAGGCAGATGATATGGCAAATGTTGAATAAACAGCACGAATAAGAAATACTCATTTCTCCACGGGGGCAGGGTAGTCAGAATAGGTTGGAATGGCCCAGGAAGCTCCTCCTGCCTTCTCTTCCTTTCCTTCCTCCCAGTTCCGGGCACTGGAGGATAGAGTGATGAACTAAACAGAGCGAAATCCCTACCCTCCTGGCACTTATCTTCTAGTGGGGCAAGACGGACAATAAAATGAATAAAAACAATGAAGTATATAGGATAGTGGTAAGTGCTAGGGAAAGAACAGAACAGGGAAACGGAATCAGGACTACTGCAGGGTGTAATCAAATTTGGGGTCATGGAAGGCCCCACAAAGAAAGTGACAAGTAAAAACTGATGGAGGTAAAGGAAGGAGCAGTGTAGGTAATGGAGGAAGAGCATTCCAGACAGAAGGAACATATATGCAAAGCAGTTATTCAGTGCCTACTGTATACCCACATGACAACAGCAGCAATATGTAGTTATTTGCCAAACCATCTTCCAGAAACATTTTAATGCCCATTACAAAGAATGAGAGTTTTAGAGCATTTGAGATTTTGCTCCCCAGGATATGTCATCAGTTTGGCTCAAATAAACTCTTATAAAATTCCACCCCCCCCCCAAAAAAAAAAAAGAATGAGAGGTTTTTTTCTTTCCCAGAGGTGGTAGGTTCAGGGTACATGGGGGATCGATTGCAACATTTGCATTCTTTTAAAAAAAAAAAAAATACTTTTTTTATTGATTTCAAAGAGAGGAAAAGAAAGGGAGAGATAGAAACATCATGGATGAGAGTCACTGATTGGCTGCCTCCTGCACTTCTCCTACTGGGGATGAGCCCCAACTCAGGCTTGTGCCCTAACCAAGGATCCAACCATGACCTCCTGGTTTATGGGTCGAAGCTCAACCACCGAGCCACATGGGGGGGTGCCACATGCACAACATTTGCATTCTTAAAGGGAGACAGCCCCTTAACCCAAAGGCTGGGGAAGGTGCAGAGTGTCCAATAATGACTTTCCAGCCAGTGTGATGGAGGGATTGTAAAGGGAAGGGCACATAATGATAACAGGACAGGGAAATTTTGCTGCAGGGCGCTCCATCATCACATCTTAGGGCAAATGATCTGCCCTCTGCTGAGATTCTGGGTGAAGATGCTTCTACAGGTGCAAAGCAGCAGACCCAAGAGAGAAGAGCAGCTCCCAGCTGGTTTTAGATAGCATCAAGACTCATTACACTCTCAAAGCTCCTCAGATTACCAGGCAAAGTTGGCTCTGACAAAGTCTGGAGAAGGAAGGCCTGTCCTTCCAGGCTAGCCTCCATAATCAGAGTCTGGAGGAGTCTGCCTCCCTATAAAATACTACATAAGGGGGCAACAGCTAAGCTGTTGTGGGGCTCTGGCTTCAGGATGAATGAGTTTTGCCCCCTAGAACTGAGTGACCTCTCAGGGCCTTAGTCTTTCATCCCTAAAATGGGAATCATAATAGTAGCACCGATTTTCATAGGGTGTTGCAAGAATCACAGAACTCACTAGTGATAACTCATTACTTAATATGAATAATTATTATTAGTAATACTTCTCTCAGAATTGTTGCACGGACTGCAGTATGTCCAAATACACAGATTTTAAGGTTCTCCTGAAGCTAGTTAAGGAGAGTGGGTCTCATCCTGACTGGGTTTACATCCAGAATGGACTCTTAGTTACTGTGTGCCCTTGGGCAAGTTACTTAAATTTCTGAGTTTCTCCTTTCTCATCTATAAAGTGAAAAAAATTACAGTGCACATGTCACTACCTAGAAGGAGGCGGAGCCCAGCTTTCCGCGGCCAGAGTATCTGTGTTGTCCAAAGGGCCTGGGCGGGGAGGGATATTTATCAATAGGATAATTATATTAACAGCACCTACCTCAAAGGGTTGTGGAGCGCTTTATAACAGTACCTGGCAATAACCAAGCGCCATTATTATCATTATTATCCCTGTTTTGTAGATGAGGAAATTGAGCCCAGAGAGGTTAAGAGGTCAGACTCAAGGGCACGCAGCTAGTCAGCTGCAGGGCTGGCACTGGAATCCAGGGGTTCTGTGGGTGCCCCGCCGCTGCCCAGCCTGAGAACTAGACACCCCCACCCCCCTGCCCCGCTCCCCTGGCAGCTCCCTGGGAACGGAACGCTGGCTGCCCTCCAAGACCCGGGGGCCCTGGAGCCCTGCCCCCGCTCCCCCCCTCCCCCCTCCCCCCGCTCCCCCCTCCCCCCCTCCCCCGCTCCCCCCTCCCCCCGCTCCCCCCCTCCCCCCTCCCCCCGCTCCCCCCTCCCCCCTCCCCCCTCCCCCCTCCCCCCTCCCCCCTCCCCCCTCCCCCCTCCCCAGAACAAAGTTCGCTGCCGCGGGAACATTCCAGCCCCCACCCCCCGGAGGGCGCGGGGCCCGCCCCCAGGGCCGCGCCGGGGGTCTGCTCCCGGGCCGAGCCCCTGTGCCGCCCGCACGTGCAGACGCCCGGGCGCTGGCGGACTCTCCCGCGCTTTCCTCGCCTCGGGGACACCGAGCTGAAGGCCCGGGGTGCGGCGGCGGAGCAGACGCCGAGGACGGCGCTGGCCGCGGGCAGGGCGAAGCTGCGTTCTCGGTGGCGCCGGCGCTGGGCTGGCCGGCCCCCTTCCTCTCTTCGCTCCTGTATATGAAATTAATGCATGCTTTTGTTAAGAAAATAAGGACAAGTAGAACTAAGAGAAAGATCTCATGAGTCCTACCACTCTAAGACAACTGCTATTAATTTTTATTCTGTCCTTCCAGACTTTTCTATGCCCCAAAACACAGAGGCATAGTGACAAGAAAGGGATCGTGCTAGTATACCGTTTGTTTTTAATAATAGACTAATATTTTAGAGCAGTTTTAGGTTTACAGAAAATCGAGGAGAGAGTGCAGTTCTCTTACCCCAACTGTCACCACCCTCACGGTTCTCCCTGTTATAAATATTTTGCATTAGTGTGGTTGGTTTGGTACAATAGATGGACCAGTATTGGTGCATTATTAAGCCCATAGCTTGCTTCGCTCTCTGTGGTGTAAAGTTCAGTTTTGATAAATGCATGATGTCGTGAATCCGCTGTTACAGTATCGTAGAAAATAGTTTCACTGTCCTAAAAATCCCCTTTCTCTGCCTGTTGTCTTTCTCTGACTGGTGCAACCACTGATCTTTTTACTGGCTCTCTAGTTTTGCCTTTTCCAGAATGTCATGTAGTTGGAGTAATACAGTGAGCAGCCTTTTCAGTCTGGCTTCTTTCACTAAACAATATGGTTTTAAGGTTCCTCCATGTCTTTTCATGGATTAACACTCATTTCTTTTTATCACTGAACAATATTCCATTGTGTGACTGTACCACAGTTTATTTATACATTCACCTTTGGAAGGACATCTTTGTTGCCTCCAGTTTTTGGCAGTTATGAGTAAGGCTGCTATAAACATTCGTGTGCAGGTTTATTATACTGTTTTCTAGCTTGCTTTTTTCAGTTATGAATGGCTTTCAGTATTATAAATATAGATATATATCGTCTTTATGCTGGCGACACAAGATTCTATCACAGTTTATTTAACCAACCGCTGTTGTTGAACACATAGATTGTTGTCTCTGATTCTGACCTCATAAACCTGCCCCAACTAGTCAGTCTACACTTGACAGTATCTTATATTTAAGGCTGGGCTGCCTGAGCCCTTTGTTTGAATCTCAGACACCCTACTAACTCACTGTGCAACCATGGGCAAAGTTTTTACTTCCCTATGACTTGGTTCCTCATCTGCAAAATGGCAATAATAATTGTCCTTATTGGAAGGATTAAATGAGCCGATATATCATGTAAAGTGTTTAGACATTTTAGAAACTGCCACATACAAACCCATAAAATACAGCTCTTATTATTATCTATTGGATATCTCCTGCGTGTCCTAAGCTAAGCACTGTGAAAATTATCAAAGACTAAATTATATGTGTAATCTTACCCTCAGAGAACTCTGATTTAGCTCCCGCTGGGGGTATAACACAAAGCATAGTAATACTGACTCTTTGTTTTCTCTGTGCTCTGTGTTCTGGAAGTGACTGTTTGGAGAAGAGGTTGAGGATTTAGGGCTTTTTGCCAGGGGTGGACTATGAGTTCCAGCGTCACAGTGGAAGGATGAGGGAAGTAGGAAGAAAGAAATTGAATTAGATTCAGGGAATGCATAAGAGTCTGGGTGAGGATGGATGATGGTCACTGGATATTGAATTTATTACTTTTCCTATTGAAAATTTATTATATGATTATTCTTTATCTCACTCATATGGCAGGTTTTAATGATAATTTTTAAATTTATACCAACCTTACATTCTTGGAATAACACAGACTTTCAGGATGTATTATCTTTTGTGTATATTGTTGAATTCACTTTGCTGTTATTTTGTTGAGGATTTTTTGCATTTGTGCTTAGAGAGATTGCCTTATACTTTTCCTTTCATTTGTTATCCTTGTTAGGTTTTAGTAACAAGGTTATGCTGGCCTCATAATTTGAATTTGGGTATGTTTCCTTTTTTCTATTCTCTGGAAAGCATGTATAATCACAGTATTTGTCTTTTGTAAGTATTTATTAGAATATGCCAGAGAAGCCTTTTGGGACTGGAGTTTTCTTTGTTGGAAGATTTAAATTATAAATTCAATTTCTTTTTTTTAATCCTCGCCCAAAGATGTTTTTTCCATTGCTTTTCAGAGAGAGTGGAGAGTGGAAGGGAGGGGGAGAGAGAGAGAAGGAGAGAGAAAGAAACATCAATATGAGAGAGACACATTGATTGGTTGCCCTTGGCCAGAATCGAACCTAGGACCCTTCAGTTCACAGGCCAACACTCTAACCACGGAGCAACCAGCTAGGGCTATAAATTCAACCTCTTTAATAGATATGGCACTATTCCAATTTTCTATTACTTCTTTTGTTGGTTTTTGTAAGTAATAGTTTTCAACTCACTTAAATTTTTAATTTATTTGAAGACATAAGGTTGCTCATAATTTTATCTTTATAATGTCTTTAGGATCTGTAGCAATGTCCTTTTTTCATTTCTAATATTGGTAATTCATGCTTTTACTCTATTCTTTATCAATTTTCTTAGGGGCTTTATATTTTATTAATGTCTTTACAGAATAGTCTTTTGACTTTAACCATCATTTGCATTGTAAGTTTGTTTTTTGTCGCACTCATTTCTGCTCTTCTATTTATGGATTCCTTTACATTAAAAAAAAATTAATTTGTTGAAACATAGAGGTACTATGTGACCTAGAATTCCACTTCCAAATATACCCAAGAGAAATGGACACATACAGTCCAATTTAACATTTTTCACTATACAGTTAGCCCATTATTTTGGTCCTGCTTTTAAAATCTTCACATTCTACAAGGCTGTGACTGACGATGTTCTCTTATGTTTTCTTCTAAGAGTGCTTTTGTTTTTCCATTCATATTTAGATCCGCAGCCTGTTGGTATTAATTTTCATTTGTGATGTGAGATAGGGAACAAATTCTTTTTTTCATATGGGCATCCTTGCCCCCAATGTACTGCAGTGTTACCTTTGCTATAAATTAAGTAACCATGTAAGTATGAGTCTGATTCTATTTCTTGGTTTATTTGTCTGTTAGGATTGATATATATTGTCATTCTATTTCTGCCTTCTATTAGCTTGAAAACTGTATGTTCTTTTATTATTCTGTTAGTGTATATCCCAATGATTACAAATAAATCTGTGACTTACTGAAGTGTAACATTACTTTGTAGTTTTACCTCCTTCCCAAATAATGTAAGGGATTTAGAATACTTTAACTTCATTTATCATCCACCTCAATTCACTTGTGATGTTTTAAAAATACATTTTAGTTTCATATATATTTTATACTTCAAACAATATTCTTACTGTTTTTCACAATCAATAATCAATTTGATATATCTATATATCTACTTATTTTGTTGCTCATTTCTTCCTGCATCTCTGAACTTTCAACTGATATCTTTTTCCATTTGCCTGAAGAACATCCTTAATGTTTCCTTTGAATTATATCTGCTGGTGGTGAATTCTCTTCATTTTTATTTGTTGGAAAATGTTTTTATTTCATCTTTAATCTTGAAGAGTGTTTCTGCTGGATGTAGTATTCAACACTCTGAGGATATTATTGCATTAAATTTTGAACTTCTTTGTTTTGTTGAAATTTATATGTCATTCTAATTATTACTCCTTTGAAGGGAAATTGTTTTTTGTTCTAAGATTTTCTTTATGTTTGAGGTTATGGTTTGTCTAGGTGTAGTTATCTTTTTTACATTCTCGTTGGGAGTTTGTGGGAATTCTTGCATCTATGACTTGATATCTTTAATTAACTTTGGAAAATTCTCAGCCATTATCTCTTTAAATATTGTTTCTGCTTCATGTCTCTCTCCTTCATGCATGGGACTCCAATTACACATATGTTAGGCCATTCTTCCCCCAAGTTTGCATTCTCTTTTATAACATAAATGACAAACCAGGCCATGACCTAGGAATCAAAAATTATATAAACTTCAGAATTTAAGACCAACAAACAAACTAGATCACACATATTTTGATCAATAAACTGATATTGGGGTATTACCCAAATAAAAAAATATGCACATGCTCAATTATCACATTTATCTCAGAGAAGAGGGATTAAGGATTCATGCATAAGTTTACTTACAAATACATCTAGTAGGCTGAGTTCAACATTTTGATACATTTTTCAAAGAGATTGTACCTCTTTTTATTTTTTTAAATATGTCTACTAATTTCAGAGAGGGAGAGAGAGAGATAGAAACATCAATGATGTGCCTGGCCGGGCGTGGCTCAGTGGTTGAGCATCAACCTAGGATCCAGGAGATTGAGGTTCGATTCTTGGTCAGGGCACATGTATTCAGCTCGATTCCCAGTTGGGGGCGTGTAGGAGGCAGCCAATCAAAGACTCATCATTGATGTTTCTACCTCTCTCTCCTTCTCCCTTCCTCTCTCTGAAATCAATGAAGTTATATTAAAATAAAATAAAACGTCCTTGAAAGAAAGAGAGAGAGAGAGAGAGAGAGAGAGAGAGAGAGAAAGAAAGAAAGAAAGAAAGAAAGAAAGAAAGAAAGAAAGAAAGAAAGAAAGAAAGAAAGAAAGAAAGAAGAAAGAGGGGGGAGGGAGGGAGGGAGGGGGAAAAAAGAAAGAGAGAGAGAGAGAAAGAAAGAAAAAGAAAGAAGAAAGAGAGGGGGGGAGGGAGGGAGGGGAAAAAAAGAAAGAGAGAGAGAGAGAGAAAGAAAGAAAAAGAAAGAAGAGAAGAAAAAAGAAAAGAATCATAAATAATGAGTCATTGATCAGCCACCTCTTCCCCCCCCCCCACTGTGGTCATCGAACCCACAACCTGGGCATGTGCCCTGACAGGGAATCAAACCGCAATTTCCTGGATCATAGGTCAATGCTCAACCGCTGAGCCACGCCAGCCAGGTGAGATTGTACCTCCTAAAAATGCTTCTTTTCATTTTTGTTTCATGGGTTAACTAAAACATCCTATTTCTTGAGCAGTTAGTGTCATAATTATGATAAAGAAAGCTGCGGTATATCCAGATCCAAAGTACATAGTCATCATAACTAGTAACCACCACTTGTTTTCCACTGAAAATGGCAAATTCAGTGCCCTCCTCGTAGTGGCTCCTATGGACCACAGAGGTTGTGGAATTCCAAATGCAATATCCCAACATTGCACTGTTGGAAGCCCTGTGAAAGGTGCAGATACTGAAAGCGGAGGAAATCTAGTCTTTCTTAATGTATTGCTTGCTTTTACCTCTATATTTTATTTATTTTTGACTGCCCATACAATCTGGATATTTCTGTAGTTCTATTTTTTAGTACATTAATTCTGTCTTCAGCTTTGTCTAATCTATTAATTCTACACATTGAGTAGTTATTTGGTGGTTATGGCATTTTTCATATCTAGAATTTCTTTTTGGCCCCCTTTTATGGTTTCTAGTTCTTTGATAAAGTTATGAGGGAATACAAAAAGTTATTTAGTATATTCACAAGCAGGTAGACTCTTGCCTAAGACTGGCTTTGAAACCATCTGAGGAACTGCTGGAGCCTCTTGCAACATGGTTGGTGCCCTATAAACAGCTCTTTATTGACCAACAGAGAGCTTCTTAGTTTATGGATGGAAATTCCAAAGTGAATGGATAGCATCTGCTTGGAAGGCTGCCACTCTGATTGAAAAACGGTCAAAACAACCCAGCTCAGCCCTAGCCAGTTTTGCTCAGTGGTTAGAGCATGGGCCCACGGACTGAAGGGTCCCAGGTTCAATTCCAGCCAAGGGCATGTACCTCAGTTGCAGGCTCAATCCCTGGCCTTTGTCGGGGTGCGCATGCTGGAGGTAACCAATTGATGTGTCTCTCTCACATCAGTGTTTCTCTCTCTCCCTTCCATGCTCTCTGAAAAGCAATGGAAAAATCTCCTCGGGTGAGGGTTAAAAACACACACACAAAAAAACAAGTCAGCTCAGTGGACTGAGTTGCCTGTTTGCCCCTATGTTTGAGTTTTTATTGACTCATGGGCACTGGTCAATTGCCTGGCCATATGGTCAGGCAGAAGGGAAATGAAAAACTGTCTGATTAAAGGGATGCCCATATGGAAACCACCATGGGAGTTTGAGGGGTGCATTAAAGCAGGACATATCGATGCCTATCTTATTTGTGCCTGGATTGTAATCTATAATGGTGACTGAGTGATGACACTTAGAAGCTAATGCCATTGAAAGAAGATGGTTATTACTTACATTTTCTGAGAGGAGGGGACATGTTATACCACACAGGTTCACAAGGAGAAGCACCACTGTTGGTCAGAAGGCAGAAGGGAAATGAGGGGAAGACCTAGGCTAGAGGAACAGCCTAGGGAAAGCATGGCAGGGCAGGGGAAACAGTTCAGGATTGGCTAGTTTGAATGGTTCTGGTGGCTTTGGGGCATAGAGGCTGTCCTAGTTGTCTGGTACCTGCCCTAGTTGGTTTAGGTCAGGGGAAATACTGGTTTGGACTGTGAGAGTAAGGTAAGGAGGTGGGCCCTGGCCGGATAGTCCAGCTAGAGAGTCATCCCAATGCGCCAGGGTTTCAGGTCCCATCTCCATTCGGGCACATACTAGAAGCAACCAATGAATGCATAAAGTAGAACAACAAATCAGTGTCTGTCTCTGTCTCTCTCTCCCCCTCCTCCCTTTTTCCCTCCCTCCCTCCCTCAAAAAAAAAAAAAAAAAAAAAAGATGAAGTGTTTCAGAGTATGGGCTCTGGATCGAAGTGGAGATGTAAACAACTTTGGCTATGAGTTTGGCCCTATAATTAATGGGTGCCAAACAGACAAATACAGACTCTAAGAAATCACTAAACACCATTAGAGGAACCTCTTTTCACTATCAAAAGGTCATTAAAGCCAGTGAGTGGATATCCTGGTTACTCACTTGAGGTGGCCACCTAGGTTCATGAAATGAATGAATGTTGGGGGGCTACAACAGTGCACATATGCGCTGAAATTAGACATCTTCCTTCACCCTGGGAGGCATAAAATGCTAATAACTGAGAGGCAGAGACCACAGATGGCTATGGGGAAGATTCCCTGGGGAGAAAGCCCTGAACATTGCTGGCAAGTGGGACTGATGCTGGTAGCACTGGGAGGCTACAAATGGGTCCTGACAAGAACAAGACACTTGCTTTGGACTGGGCCTTGCATACCTAGTGGTAGATGCAAACACTCAGAGTACTATGAAAGAACTGGAACTGAAGATGTTACACCAGTTTGGACCTCCAGGTCACATTTCTTCAGACCAAGGAGCATGCTTTATAGCCCCTAGTGTTCAGCAATGGTCAGAGAGAGATCCTCCTCAGAGCAGTAGTTTGACAGGGCATTGGAATGGGCAATTAAAACATTGACTAGACAGAGGCACGAAGTGCTGGCCTATATGGCTTCATGAATGTGTGTAAGGGGAGCCAAGGCAGTGTCCCCACTACATGGATTCCTCTGTTTTTCTTGGTGAGTTTGGGGAATGGGGTGAGGTGGATGCTGGTGTGACCGTGTAGTTCTTTCTGTGGGGGAAAGATGGTGATATGACTACACTTTTTTTCTATCCCACATCACCTCAACTTCTTTTTCGTACCTGATGACGTGTTTCCAGGAACATGGCTGCAACCATAATTGCCAAAAGAAGGGATGATTTCTAAGAAGTGTGGACAAAAAAAGGACCACATACTAAACCTGACAAGCTCAAGGGAGGTCAGCATAGCAGGCCCTGCAAACTCAGGGACTGAAAGTTACCACATAGGATGGTCTGAACATAAAATTTCCTAACTGAAAGTGGATCCTGGCAGTTAGTCACATTCCAGGCCTGTAGCTTCTTTGACAAAGGTTAATCTTTACCTTAAGTAAGCCTGTCTATTGTCTTTTTGCATCTAAGATAACATGTCTTTGGAATGTCAAAGTAATCTCCTTTTCCAGACCTCAGGACACATCCACTGCAGCAGAGCACCGAGACCACAGAACCCCTCACTGTTATCTTGGTCTCCCACATACCATCTCTACGTGCTGTAAATGTTCATTGCTAACCATCCTATACCCACCAATGTAAAAAGTGTGTGTCTCTCCGTTTTACTCTATTCAATCTCAGATATTTCCTTGTTTTGCTTTTTCCTGCCTCCCTAATCTAAGACTAGCGATGAATTTCATGTAAACCACCCCCCCTTATATCTCCTCCTTTGATTCTAATGTATAAAATAAGTTATAAAGCTACTGTTCTCTGGAGCATTTTTTCAACCCACTGAGATTTGCTTCCTGGCAATTGTCAGTTTGGCTCAAATAAACTCATAAAAATTCTCTAGGTTTGGATGTTTCTTACATCAACAGGAGGAAACATAAAGATTTTAAAATTCAGTTATAATCAGAAGTCCTAGGGACTGAGGAATAGAATGAAGAAATAAAATGGAGTCACTATAGTCAACCTGCTAAATTACTATAATCAAGTAGGTTGAGACATGAGGAAAAGATTCTGTTCTTGTTTTAACAAGCCTGGGAACGTAAACTGTTGAACTTTCAGTCCTGTGTTAATACCTGAATATACATAAAACCTCCAGACAACCCTCTGGTTACCCCAAAGTTCTCACATATCCAGATCACCTGACATCCATTACCCAGAGCATCCGACGTGACCAAACCACTTGGCACTCATCATCCAGACTGCTTGACATCTAACTGATAACCATCCCGGACCAATCCTAGGGCTAAGAATGCAGGACTGATTATTACCCTCAAGAATGCACTTTTTACTGTAAGAACTCTTAGCTTTTCTTTCTTCTTCAGAACATTTCTGATTTTTTGCCCAGCTGTGTTTTTGGTTTGCAAACCCTAAGACCTTTGAATAAATCTTTATCATTTATTTATAGCCAAAGCCTCCGGACTTTTTAAATTCATTTGACAGGCCTGATGGAACAGGCTGTTCCTTCATCTGATCTGGCAAAATTGAGGTTAACAGTGAATGCAATTATATTGCTTAGTGGTAGAAATAGCCCACTAGTATTAAGAAGTACAAATTGGTAGTTACAAAATAGTCACAGAAATGTAAAATACAGCATAGGGAATATAGTCAATAATATCATAATAACTATGCATGGTGCCAGGTGGGTACTAGAATGATCAGGATGATCACTTCATAAATTATGTAACTATCTAACCACTATGCTGTGTATACCTGAATCTAATTTAACATAATATTGAAGGGCTACCTGTTCAGTACCCCTCTCGCTGCGGCAGGAGCTTTTGTCTCTGCTCCCCTTCAATAAACTTTTGCTTTCCCTTAAAAAAATAAAATAAAATAAGATAATATTGAATGTCAACTATAACTGAAAAGCAAACTTTTTGAAATTTCTCTATCAAAAAGAAAAAAGAAATAGCCCACTAGTTCTGTACCCATGAAACCCTGTCCTGGATAAATGAGAGTAAACTGAGAAGGGGCCCTTGCTACACTAGCATAGCTGCCTGCGATCTAGACCAGTGCAGTGGCCCAGCCTAACATCGCTTCGGAGATGGGAAGGTTGGTAATAATGAAGCGAAAGAGGAATAGTAGCTGACAGTAAAGGAATGAATGAGTTCAATGGGGGAAATCCAGTACGACATTAATACCTCAAAAAAGGGTCAGAGCAAGAGATAATATTGTCTCTTAGCTCAGTTATACCAAATACCTGAAAAAATGAAGCCATATACTTTCAAGACCATTGCTTCTTTTGGAACCTGACAAGATGGAAACCTGCAAACCTGAGTAATCTTGCCCTAGGACACATTTTGGTCATATGCATATTACGATAATGGATGACATTAATAGTCAGTAACTGAAGGGGAATCTAGTAATGTGCCAATAACCTTTTACTCTTATTTTTCAGGTTACATCTACCATAATGTGAAAATGATATAACATTAGCATTTTTGGCAAAGTAATAATACTGATTGTGATGGTCAAATGTATTAGGAAATTGAGTTAAAATCCTCCTAGTCCTATCCCACACTGGCTCCTCTAAATATTAGGCATATTTATGTTGGACTGTTGCTATATATGTTGTATAAACGTTCCACCAAATTTAGATGCTCTGACAGGGTTGATCGTTTTGTTATAAGGGAACCATGGCCAAAGACCAGAGGGTGGCCTGTGTTTATAAGAAAGAATCTGGTCTTTGTCCTGGGTTTCTGAACAGAGCTTCTAAAACACTTGGAATTTCCCAAGTGATCAGTGTGTCTTTGTGCCCTTGGGGATCACACCTGAGTTTGTGCTGATGAGATCACTCTTGGTGAGACCTTAGATAACTTCAGGACGAGAAGATTTGAGCCTGGTGAGATCAGCCTGATCTCCCAACCCCAGGGAGAGGTTGGAGCTTGGAGATTGAGTTTAGTCACATGACCAGTGATTCAATCAAGCATGTCTATATAATGAAATCCTAACAGAAACTGTAGCTCTGTGGAGCTTCGTGGTTGGTGGACATACTGAGATTCCAAAGAGTGATATGCCCTTATTCCATGGAGAAAGGGCACACAACCTCTGCGTTTGAGAACTTCCCAAACCTTGCCCTATGTGTCTCTACATTTGGCTGCTCCTTTATAATAAAACTGCAATCATAAACATAGTACTTTTCTGTAAAGTGCAGCATAGAGAATATAGTCAATAATATTGTAATAATTATGTATGGTGCCAGGTGGGTACTGGAAATATTGGGGGGAACACTTTGTAAAGTATCTAATTGTCTAGCCACTATGCCATATGCCTGAAACTAATACAAAATAATATTGATTGTAAACTGTAATTGAAAAATAAAATTTTAAATATATATAGTGCTTTCCTGAGCTCTGTGAGTCATTCTAATGAAATATTGAACCTGGGGGACTTATGGGAAACCTCAAATTTGTAGCCAGTTGGTTAGAAGAGCAGGTGGCCTGGAGACCCCCAAAGCGTGGCTGGTGTCTGAAGTGAGGACAGCCTTGTTGGGAACTGTCTGTGCCCTTAAACCTGCGGAGTTTGATGCTAACACCTGGTGGTTAGCATCAGAATGGTAGCAATATACCAGTTGGTATCAGAACAGACTCCAATTTGTATCCCTAGCCCCAAAAGGCTGACAGATACTCTGCTCGGCTTCTCAACCTCTCAGTTGCCTCTTCTGAACTCATCAAGTGCCCACTGGGGAAAGGCAATACTGAATAATGAGCTTGCTTCTCTAGATTTCCCTTTTCTGAATTTTGGCCGTACTTTTTTATTGCCTTGTTAGATCTTCAGTCCTCCAATCCGATGTTTTTCATACACTGTCCAGATCTTCTCATTTTCTTTAGTTTGTTCTGCATTATCCAGTCTACCTTAATGAATACATAAATCGCTCTTTTCATAGATTTTTTTTCTTTTTTTCCCCATTGTGGTTAAATGCACATTAAAATAAATATATCATTTAAACCATTTTAAAGTGTACAATTTAGTGACATTGTTGTACAATCATCACCACTATCTGGTTCCAGAACATTTTCAGCACCTCAGAAGGAAACCTCTGATCCTTTAAACAGTCATTCCCCATTCTCTTTCCCTCCAGCCCCTGGCAACCACTAATCTGCTTTATGTCTCTGTGGATTTTTCTATTCTGGATATTTATACAAATGGAATCATCCAATATGTGGCCTTTTGTGTCTGTCATCTATCACTTAGAATGTTTTCAAGGTCATAGATCTTTATATGTGGTGTTTTGTTTCTAAGTATTCTACAGTTACTGTTTTAATTTCCTTTTTGACACAGAAGACATTTAGGATACTTTTCTAATTTTTATTTTATTTTTACTATTCATTGTCAGTTTTGGTGCATTGTATTCAGAGAATAGGACTGGTTCTATTTCTTTTCTTTTTTCTTTTTCTAATTGATTTCAGAGAGAGGAAGGGAGAGGAAGAGATAGATAGAAACATCAATGATGAGTCATTGATTGGCTGCCTTTTGCACGCCCCCTACTGGGGATCGAGACCACAACCTGGGCATGTGCCCTGACCAGGAATCGAACCTTGATCTCCTGGATCCTAGGTCACTGCTCAACTGCTGAGCGATGACAGCTGGGCCAATTTTATTTCTTAACTTATTTCAGCATTGTGATCTATAAATTAATCCTTATACTTTCTATATTTTTACTTTAAATATAACAATGCTATTATTTATTATAATGTTTCTTAGCTTTGTTCAAAAACAAAGTTCAGCTGAGTAAATTTGAAAATCTAATTGGCTTTATTAAGCAATTTGTAAACCAGGCAGCATCCCATCTAGCAACTCCAAGGAGTTGTACAAAATGGAAGGACTTTATAGGAAGAAGGAAAGGTAGGGCAAGGAAGATATTAGGGAAAGAAAAGAAAGGGTTATGTTGTGCCAGGGAATCTTTTCTTTGGGGAAGAAGATGGGAAAGAGTTTTCATTATTACATTGTCTCTTATTATGGGAGATGGAGAGGGTCCACATGACAGATAACCTTACCGATGCTTGACCAGAAAATTCCATACTGTTTGATTAAGATTATGTTTTTGGGAGAGCTTGAAATTGCAATTAGATCAGATGTAAAATCTAGTTTTGGTATCATGGGCTTTTAGCATGAGTGACGCTGTTTTGGGCCTGTGTGTGTGTGTGTCTGTAACAGCCTGAATTCAGTTTGCTATTATTAACAAAACTTTTGCCTATTTTTGTTTGTATTTGCCTGCAACATGTTTGTTCCTCCATTCATTTCAACCTTTCTCTGTTCTTTTGTTCTGGTATATTTCTTGTTGATAACATATAACTGGCTTTTATTTTCTTTTAAAAAGTGAGTTTATATTAGTTTTATTCATCCATCTATCAGATAGGGCTAGTTTACTGTCATAATTTGTGTTCTCTGCTTTTATTCTTCTGTGTGGTCTGTTTTTGTTTATTGCTTTCTGGAAATTTGGAAGATATTCAGACTTTTTAGTTCTACTGGTGGTTACTTTTGTAATTTTAAATATGTTTAACCAATATTTCTCAATTTATCATCTTTGGGGAAAAAAAAATACCATTTACTCCCTCCTAAGAAAAATATGGACATTGGTGATTTTTTTTTTTTAATCCTCACTCGAGTATACTTTTTCCATTGCTTTTCAGAGAGAGTGGAGGGGAGAGAGAGAGAAACACTGATGTGAGAGAGACACATCGATTGGTTGCCTCCCGCATGTGGGCCAACTGAGGAACGTGCCCTTGGCTGGACTCGAACCCAGGACCCTTCAGTCTTCTGGCAGATGCTCTGACCACTGAACCAAACCAGCTAGGGCAGGACATTGATTTTAAAACAATCTTCCAGCCCAGCCAGCGTGGCTCAGTGGTTGAGCATCAACCTATGATCCACAAGGTCACAGCTCTGTTCCTGGTCAGGGCACATGCCTGCGTTTGCAGCTCAGTCCCCAGTAGGAGGGGTGCAGAAGGCAGCCGATCAATGACTCTCATTATTGATGTTTCTCTCTCTCTCCCTCTCCCTTCCTCTCTCTGAAATCAATAAAGACATACTTTAAAAAATAAAATGAAACAAACAGTATGGCAATTCTTTAAAAAAATTAAAGAATTACCATATGCCCCAGCAATCCCACTTCTGGGTACATATACAGAAGAAGTAAAAGCAGGGACATATTAACAAATATTTGTACATCCATGTTCAGAGCAGCATTATTCACAACAGCCAAAGCGTGGAAGCAGCCCAAATATCCACCAACAGATAAATGGATAAACAAAATGTGGGATTTGTTTATTAGTCAGCCTTAAAAATGAAGAAAATTCTGACACATGGTAGAACATGGGTAAACCTTGAAGAAGCCAGTCACAAAAGGACAAATACTGTATGATTCCCTGTATAGGAGACTGCTAAAGTGATCAAATACATGGAGACAGAAGGTAGAGTGGTGGTTGCCAGGGGCTGGGGGAAGAGGCAATGCAGAGTTAGTATTTCAGGGGGACAGAGTTTCAGTTGGGAAGATGGAAAGGTTCTGGAGATAAACGATGGTGATAATTGCACAGCAATGTGAATGGCTTAATGACATGAAATTGTACATTTATAAATAGTTAAAATGGTTAATTTTATGTTATATATATTTTATCATGATAAAAACAAGCATTCATCTGTTTTCCTTCTGTTCTCTCCCATCTCCTTTCTAAATGACAATTTTGGTTTTTGCCCCATAACCTACTATCAACAACAATGAACAACATCAAAAATTGTAGGTTTGTTTTTCAAAATAACTATAACAATTTTTATTATTTTTCTGTTGCCGTTATATATGGTTAATTATATGTTTAAATAGATGTAATGCGTACCACCAGCCTTTTTATACCTTAATTCTCTCCTATGTAAGTTTTTAATCTGAATTCATCTTTTGGTGGTTTTTATTATGTCCTCAAATAGAGTGACTGCTTTCTGGGTGACAGAATGAACGGTAAAAATGCTACTTCTTGTGTGATGCCTTTGGAGGAGGCCCCTTGGGGCCGGGGCTGGGCACAGCCTCCCCCTGGGACTAGCTCTGCCCAGCCCTGGAGAGCAGCGCCCACCACCCCTTTTTGGCTCCCCTCAGCACTTGCCTGCACCTTGGCAGTGGTCCCTGCTTTGAACTCTCAGTTACTCAGCTTGAGGGGGCTTCTGTGTCCAGGGGGGCTAGGCTGGCGCGGCCTCTGCTTCCTCTGCCTCCATGCGCCCCCTGCCTCTTGTCCCCTTTCTCTTTGGCCATCCCTCAGGCCTCCCCGTCCCTGCTTTCCCCCCTTCCTCCTGCCTTTTGGAGCTAGGGGACAGGCGAGCGCGTAGGTTAGTATATCTTGCTCCGCATCGGGCCTGTGGTTGCCCTTGTCCCTGGGCGGTCAAGAACAGAGTCTTCCTTCTTTCTGCGCCGCTCAGGATTCTGGCTGATTTTCAGAATGTCCAGCCCCAGCAGCCCCACCCTTTGTCGGGGAGCAGCCCGACAAAGCTCCCACTTCTGTCCTGTGCTTTCTTCCTTATAGAAAACCCATTTTTATTTCCCAGTCTGACATCCTGGGAGGGTGGGTGAAACCAAATCTGTTACCTCAGTGTCTAGATGGAGCATTAGCTCGTTCAGGCCAAGACATTATGAGCTGCATTTTTATTGCTTTCCCAACCCTTGTGTGCAGATTTTATTGTGCTAGGAGCTTAAAATGTAATAAACAAGGAGAGAAAAAAAATTTTTTTTAAGTTACTCTGGCTAAAGACTTCAGTCTAAGAAATTCTTAACAGACCCTTGTAAGTCCTGTTGCTGGGTAGTATTTGTCCAACAGACCTGGAACAGTTTAAAAAAGGAGTGGGGGTTTGGTTAACATTAAAGAAACACAAAGATTTTTCATCTGGCTCTGGAGGAGACCAGAGCCACAGAGAACAAGAAAAGAAAGAGGGGATTGAGCATTTTTGCAAACAAATGATAAAACTGCCTTTTAAAGAAGTGGGGGCGGGGGACCCCTTGTCCAAACAAGACATTTGCCAGGGTAGGAAATCATTTCTGCAATTGTTTACAATGCTCAGGCAGCCCGTCCAAAGTCAACATGGCCTGGGAGCGTTGCCCTGGGGCCTCCTGCTCTTTGCCAGCCGCCTGCCAGCTCCGGCTCAGCTATTTCTGGGACTTCGTTCCCTCCCTTGAAAAACAAACTGTGGCCCTCACTGTCATCCCCAATAAAACCCCCAGTTTTTGCAGCCTTAATCATGTTTTCCAGAAGAGTTGTCCAACTGGGGGCCTGGACACAAAGTGCTGGGCTTGGGAGAGCCAGTTTGGGGGGAGGGGACCTTTCATGTGCAAGGTGCCAAGGTGGAAATTTCCAAGATGGCTTCACCTGTGGCCAAGGAAACCTATTCCATTTTCAAAGAGGAGACCTTGGCTAATGAACGTCCTGAAATATATGTCCTTTCCTACAGGTTGTTCCAAAAACCCAGAGCAAAGTTTGCTTTTACTAAAAAGCACATGATTATTACTAACAACCCTTTACATCTAGATATTACTTTAGTGTAGAAAAGACTTTCACTTTATCTTACTTGATTTCCACCTTGAGAGAGGCATTATTAATCTCATTTATTTAATTAACCTATTTATTTGTTCTTGTTTTGTGTTAATAATGCAGTCACATGGTCTGAAAATTTTAAAGCGAAAATAAAACCTCTCTTTCATGCCCTGCTGGCGTGACTCAGTGCTTGAGTATCGACCTATGAACCAGAAGGTCGAGGTTTGGTTCTGGTCAAGGAGCAGGCCTGGGTTGCGGGCTTGGTCCCCAGTAGGGGGTGGGCAGGGGGCAGCTGATCAATGACTCTCTCTCATCATTGATGTTTCTATCTCCCTCTTCCTCTCCCTTCCTCTCTCTTTAAAAAAAAGAAAAGAAAACACCTTCTTTCCTCTTTCTCTATCCTCCCAGTCTCCACCTGCCCACAGGTAACCACCATTGCTTCTTTTCAGAGATGTTTTAGGAGTATGTAAGCTTCTTGGAGTGGTGCAAGGAGACAGTGCTGCACTGAAACAGAAGAGTCCCAGGCACTAGTCCTAGCTCTGCTGTGCGACATTGTGCCTGCCACTTTCCCCTTTCTAGATCTCAGTGTGTCATCTGTGAAAATGACAATACTAATGGCTAACATTCATTAGGCTGGTATGTGCCTGCCACTGTGCTAAGTGCTTTCACAGGTATTAGTTGCATTAAGCTCACCACAACCCTATAAGGAAGCATTATTAACCCCATTTATCAATGACAAAACTGAGGCACAGAGAAATTAAGTAACTTGCCCAGGTCATAGCTAATTAGAGGGACTGCCTGAAGTTTATGAAGCTAAGCAGCCTAACATTAGAGCTCATAGCCACTTAACCCACTGTGCTATTACACTGCCACTCATTGACGATACTGACAATGCCGAATGAAGGCTTAAGGCAGGAGACTGGCCCAGAGTGTTTCCTCCCAAGTCTGATATCTACAGCCCTGTGTCTAATTTCTGTGAAACTCTGGCCAGGCAGCTCTGACTCACTCAGCCCCATTTAGATGGGATGGTGGACAGCTGGCAAAGAGCAGGAGACAGCAGGGCAAGGCTCAGGCACCAACCCTGATGTCAGCCCGGGGCCTCCCTCCCTGTCCCTCCAGGGGCATCAGGACAACTCCTTAAAAACAACAGTTTTAAATAGTAGTGCACATAATTTAAAAAGTCAGTAGTAGCCCGGCCAAGTGTGGCTCAGTGGTTGAGCATCGACCTAGGATCCAGGAGATCACTGTTCGATTCCCGGTCAGGGCACATGCCCCGGTTGAAGGCTCAATCCCCAGTCAGGGGTGTGCGGGAGGCAGCCGATCAATGACTCTCTCATCATTGATGTTTCTGTCTCTCTTTCCCTCCCTCTCTCTGAAATCAATAAAGATATACTTTTAAAAATAATTTAAAAAGTCAATAGTATTTGGAGGCAGAACAACCACTTTTAACCCTTTTGGCTACTTCTTCATATATTTACCTCCATTACTCTAAATTAGGGGTTTACTTTTTCTGTAAAGGGCCACATAGTAAATATTTTCAGCTTTGTGGACCATACGGTCTTTGTTGCAACTACTCAACTCATATTGTAGCTAGAAAACAGCCATAGGTAATACATAAATGAGCAGGAGTAAATATGTCCCAATACAACTTTATTACAAAAGCAGATATATTTACAAAAATGGATTTAGCCTGTGGGATATAGTTTGTTTACACCTGTTCTAATTGCTTAAATTCCTATTTCTTAATTGTCTTAATTTGCAGTTTTAGGCATTGCCCATTAATTTTCTATTATGCTAGATAAGAATTCACCTTTCTTAAACAGCTTCCCTCTCTGCAGTTGTTTGTCCTAAGTTATCAAATAGGGTTATATTGTCAGCTAAATCAGTGTTCAATGTTTGCATTGCTATGACTGAGTAAACACTGTTCTCTGCTGAGTCAGGTAGTATACCATGTGACACCTCCTTTCTCATACAGCTTTTGTTTTTATCTGGAGTTAACTATCCTATTCTTTTTTCATTTGCCTTTGACCTTCAACAGCCTCTCTAAGACAGTTTTCTACAAGGTTAAACAGATAGTGCATCTTTTCATTTTTCTTCCTTTTAATGCTATTGTTTTACTGGAGCCTCTCCTAGAGCCCTCCCAGGCTGCTGCTTCAATGTGGACTGGGTACTGAGCACAAGCTCAGGGAGTCTTATCCTAAGACTTCCTTTTTCCTAGAAAGGAAGAAGAAATCCACTTGGTCTCTTTTCCATGTTAGGTTTTTCCCAGATTTCTTCTTCTCTGACTTACTTCCTAATTTTGCTGGAGCACATCCTCTGTGAAAAAAGTATATGGGACATAAAATTTTGAAATTTGTTATATCTGAAAATATCTTTAATCTCCCATCACTCTTGAATGGTAGTTTTGCAGGGTGTAGAATTCTAGACCAAAAATCTGTTTCTTCTCAATATTTTGAAACATACAGGTTGTTAGAAGTCTGAGATGTGTGTGTGTGTGTGTGTGTGTGTGTGTGTGTGTGTGTGTGTGTGTGTGTGTGTAATTTATTTATTTTACTTTTGTGGTAGATAGGTATTTTTTGGTGATATATTTTTGCTTCTTAATTCTTTGTAAGCAATCTTTTTCTTCTTCTCCAGAAGTTTTTATGTACTTCTCTTTATTCCCAATGTTCTGAAATTTCAACATGATGTGCCTTGGCAAGGTCCAAATTCTAGTCATTGTGCCAAGCACTCAGTGGACCCTTTCAGTTTGGACATTCATATCTTTCAGTTCTAAAAAATTTCTTTGTAATATTTCTTTCATAATTTTTTCCCCTCTATTTTCTCTGTTCTTTCTTTCTGAAACTACTATTCATTGGCTTTTAGACCTCTTGGACTGATCCTTTAATTAAAATTGTTTTTCTATTTTCAATCTTAATCTTTTTTGTTTACCTTTGGAGTAATTTCCTAGGCTATATATTCCAACCCTTCTGTTTGAATTATTTTTATTCTAGCTATCATACTTTTGATTTCTTAAAGCTCTGTCTTGTTTTCTATTGCTTTTTATAGCCTTGTGTTCTTTTTACATGTTCACAGGATCTTCTCTTACTCTTCTGAGGATATTAAGTATGGGTGGGACTTTTGTATTTGTAAATGTTATTGTTCCCTGCATTGTCCCTGTTTACTCCAAGTTTCTATTTTTGTGTATGTTTTATTCTGTCTTTAATGTTGAAGGCTTTCCTCAACTTACTAGTAATCTCTGTCTATTCTTATTAAAGAATGAGACACAGAAAAGCTTTATGGAAGTCTGTATTCAGAGAGGGCTGTCAACTGGTGGGCCTCACTGAAGGAGATAGAGCAGGGAGAGTATTATGGGGAGGGAACCCCTAAATGTGATTATCAGCTAAGTCTCCTGTTTCTGGGGTCCTATTCACCTTCTGTGTTATGTGGTGCCCCAATTACCGAGCCTTTTTGGGTTTCTGCAGGGCGAACTGGCTTGCTTCTCATAGTATCACCAATGCATAGTCTCTTAAGAGTCAGCTTCTTCTACTCTGATAAGACAGATTAGATTCCTCTATCAGTTTTTCATTTTCCCAACATGATGACAATTCTTTGACCCTATTGTTTCCATTCTTGTACTCTTGCCCTTTGGGCTTAGAGTATGTTCTTATTACTGTGGACCAAAAAAGGGGGGTTCTATGGAGAGTAACCTCATAGCATGATCTGATCATAAATTCCTAACTAGGCAGGTCATGGTGGGTAGTCATACCCCAGGCATAGAACTTTTTTTTTTCCCCCCTAAACATTTGCTCTTTTTATATTTTAATCCTCACCTGAGGATATTTTTTCCATTGCTTTTCAGAGAGAGTGGAAGGGGTGGGGGGAGAGAAACAGAGAAACAGAGAAACATTCATGTGAGAGAGAACATCGACTGGTTGCCTCCTGCACGTGCCCTGACCAGGGCCAGGGATTGAGGCTGTAACCGAGGTAAGTGCCCTTGGCTGGAAACAAACTCGGGACCCTTCAGTCCGAGGGATGACACTCTAACAACTGAGGCAAACCAGCTAGGTTACATATAACTTTTTAGTAAAAGGTTTGTCTTTGCCTTAAGTGAGCCCTGTCAGTTGTTTCTATGCATCTAGGTTAACATACCTTAGAAACAAGTCTTAATGTTTTTCCAAAAGGGCACATAATTTTGACTATCTAGTAATCCAATCCCTACCTTGCTTTCTCCCATCCTCATATAATCTTCCTTAAATTCTCTCGTAATTTCAAATGCAAAAAAGAAGCTGCAAAATTGTTATTCTCTGGAGTATTTGGGATCTTGTTCTCTGGCATGTGTCGTCAGTTTGGCCCAAACAAACTCTTACAAAAATTCTCTACAGGTTTCGACGTTTCTTTCCTTTCTTTTTTAAAAAAATTTATCTTTATTGTTGAAAGTATTACAGTTATCCTCCCTTTTCTTCCCCATTGATCCCCTCCACTCTGCATCTGTCCCCACCCTCAGGCCTTCACTACACTATTGTCTGTGTCCATGGGTTATGCATATATGCATAGCAGTTCTTTGATTAATCTCTCCCCACCCACTCCCCGACCCCAGCCTTCCCACTGAGATTCATCAGTCTGTTCCATGCTTCTCTGTCTCTGGATCTATTTTGTTCCTCAATCTATTTTGTTTATTAGATTCCACATATGAGTGAGATCATGTAAAACCGAATCAGGAAGAATCAGAAAACCTGAATAGGCTAATAACAACTGATGAAATTGAAGAAGTAAGTAAAAAAACTCCTAGCAAACAAAAGCCCTGGTCCGAATGGCTTCACAGGGGAGCTTTCTAATTCTTTAAGTTGTAGGGTTAATTACTAAAAATTTTTCTTGCTTTTTGAGGTAGGCCTGCAGTGCTATAAACTTCCCTCTTAGGACTGCTTTCGCTGTGTCCCATAAATTTTAGGTTGTTGTGTGTTCATTTTCACTTGTTTCCAGGAAGTTTTTTATTTCTTTCTTGATCTTATTGGTAACCTATTCGTTGTTTAATAACATGTTTTTCAGCCCCCATGTGTTTGAATGATTTTGATTGTTTTTACTGTATTTGATTTCTAATTTCATGCCCTTGTGATCTGAGATGCTTGATATGATTTCAATCTTCTTGAACTTGTAGAGACTGGTTTTGTATACTAACATGTAGTCTATCTTTGAGAATAACCCATGTGCACTTGAGAGGAATGTATATTTTGCAGCTTTGGGGTGAAATGTTCTGTAAATATCAATTAAATCCATCTGATCTAGTGTGCCATTTAGGCACTGTTTCTGTGTTGACTTTATGTCCTGAAGATATAGCCAGTGAAGTCAGTGGGGTGTTCAAGTCCACGACTATGACTGTATTGCTGTTGATCCCTCCCTTAAAGTCCTTAAGGTTATTATTGATAAGTTCTTATTTATTGCCATTTTAATTTTTTATGCCTATGTTTCTCTTTCTATTTCTTCTTATTATTACAGCAGTCCCTTTAATATTTCTTGCAGTGCTTCTATTTCTACTTCTAATTACAGCAGTCCCTTTAACATTTCCTGCAATGCTGGTTTGGTGGTGATAAACTTGGTTAGCCTTTTTTTGTCTGAGAAGCTCTTTATTTCACCATCTATTTTGAATGATAGCCTTGCTGGATAGAGTAGTCTTGGTTTCAGATCCTTGTTTTGCATTACCTTGAATAGTTCATGCCATTCCCTTCTGGCCTGTAGAGTTTCTGATGAGAAGTCAGCTGACAGCCTTATGGGAACTCCCTTGTAGGTAACAGATTTTCTCTCACTGCCTTTAGGATTCTCTCTTTGTCTTGAATGTTTGGCATTTTAATTATGATGTACATGGGCGTCGGCCTCTTTGGATTCTTCTTGCTTGGGACTCTCTGTGCCTCCTGAACTTGTGTAACTTTTCCCTTCACCAGGTTAGGGAAGTTTTCTGCCATTATTTCTTCAGTTTCTCTAATCCTTGCTTACTTTCAAACCCCTCTGGTACTGCTATGATGTGAATATTGTTACATCGCATGTTGTCCCACAGCTCCCTTAAACTGTCCTGTTTTTTAATTGTTTTTTCTTTTTGGATCTCTGATGGAGTTATTTTTTCTACCCTGTCTTCTAATTCACTGATCCGATCTTCAGCTTCCTCTAATCTGCTGTTTATTCTTTCCAGTGTATTCTTTATTTCTGCTATGTCATTCTTAATTTCCTTCATAGTTTTCATATCTTTTTTCATGCTGTTGAGCATCCTTATCATTAGTATTCTGAACTCTTCTCTTGTTCTTTCATTTGAGGCTTGTTTTTTTGTCTCCCCATTTTGGCTGCCTATTTGGGTTTGTTTTTATGTATTAGGTAGGCCTGCTAGGACCTTCAGTCTTTTTAGATGGTCTCTGGGGCAGGCCAATGTCAGATGCTGTTTGTCACTGGCCCTGAGTACCCTGTTTGGAGCTATCAACAACCCACAGCTTGAGGTCCCCTCTGTTGGGGCTGGATGCATTTGAACAGGAGCAAGATGCACACCAAAGTCTGCTTTTCCAAGGCCCAGGTCCAGAGCAGATCAGGCAAAGACTCAAAGCACTCTGAGGTCTGCCTCTGCCCTCAGGCTGATTAATTTGATTCTCTTAATGAGCCTCAGGCAGTAGAAACTCCACAGGGTCGGGCAAGAGGTTTTCCAGCAGGGTGGGGCAACTGCTTTCCCCTCAGGCAAAAGCTACTTGGAAGGTAAATGTCTGCCTCTGCAGTATGGGGGAATGACTCGGCACAGGAATCTAGAGGGGTGCCCTCTGAGCTCTATCTCCAGAGCCCACAACCCTAGATTGTCCTCACACAGCTGCCGTCCACTCTGCCCTCCCTCTGTCGGAGCCCAAGGTGCGTGGCTGCACACGAAACACTGTGTGTTGGCTCTTTAAGAGCGTGCCTCCATTTCCAGCCATCTCTCCCTGGCAGACAGAAACCTGGCAGCTTTTCACAGCCAGATGTTATGTGGGCACCTTTCTCAGTTCTGGTGTTCTTGGCTGAGAAGCCCAGCTGGGGTTCAGGCCTCAAAGTCCTCAGTGGGAACCCCCCACTGCTGAGATGTCCCTCTGGACGTTCAGCTGCTGCCTGTGGGAGTCCAGCCAGCCCTCTCTTACCTTTGTACTTACTACCAGTCTCTATGTGGTCTCCACTTTAGGTCTTTGGTTATGAGGGTGCTCTCCAGCTCATCTTCAGTTGCAGTTGACTATTCAGGATGTTTTTTCTGTATTTTAGTTGTAATTCCAGTTTGGTCCCAGGAGAGTGTCAGTGTAGCTTCCACTCAGTCCGCTGCCATCTTTAATCTCTCGATTTCAACGTTTCTTATGTCGACATTACAATATCCTCTAACTGGTCTCTTGACTTCCATTCCTGTCCCTTTACGGTCTATTATCCACACAAGCAAGAGGGGTGCTTTAAACATGTAAGTCACATACCAAAATGTGGACATTCCATAGGACACTACACTAGCTTCTTATAGTCAAAGCATGATAAAAAGAGGAGTGGGAAATGGGATGAGAGACTGACTGTCCTAGATTTAAAATATTTAGGAGACATACTAAAAATTGCAATGCATGATCCTAAATTAAACAAACCAACTGTAACAGAACATTTTGGGACAATTGGTGAAATTTGAATGTAGATATGAATCATTAATTTTTTCAATAACCAGTAAAGTATTATGGTTATGTAGGAAATCTTTATTTTCTAGAGATGCATATTTAATCATGATGAAATGTCATGACATCTAAAAACTTACTTTTAAAACTCAGCGCAAAAAAAAAGATGAAGCAAACATGACAAAATGTTAATAATTATTAAATCCAGGTGGTAAGTATGCATTATCCTACTTTCCCTACTTTTACATGTTTGACATTTTAAAAAGTGGGTGGAGTAATATGCTATTTAAGCCTTTCTATGGCTTCCAAACTCCTTCAGGTAAAACCCAAAGCTCTTATTGTGGCCATCAAAGCCCTTCAAAATCTGGCCTCGACTGCCCCTGGATCTCAGTGCCACACTAGCCTCCTTACTGTTCTTACAGAAAACATCATTGATGCCTCAGCTCAGGACCATTGCATTTCTGTTGCCTCTGCCTGGAACATTCTCCAGGCACCCCCACTGTCAACAACCCACCCCTCTGCCTCATTCAGGACTCTGCTTCAATGTCAGCCAATCAGAAAGACCTTTCTTATCTAAAGCAACATTTCCTCTCTTCTGCATGGCATTTCCTATTCCCCTTTCCCTGCTTTTGTTTTTTTAATAGCATTTATTATTACCTGCCTTTTATAAAAATGGTAAAATTTACATAACATGAAATTTGCCATTTTAACCATTTTCAAGTGAACAACTTCATGGCATTAAGTACATTCACACTGATGTGCAAACATCACCACCATCCATCTCTAGAACTCTTCTGTCTCCCCCTGAAACTCTGTACCCATGAAATACTAAGTCCCCATTCCCCCCGCCCCCACCCCCCACTAACCACCATGCTACTTTGTCTCTGAATTTGACAAGCCTAGATACCGCATGTAAGTGGAATCATATAGTATTTGCTCTTTTGTGACTGACTTATTTCACTTAGCATATCTTCAAGGTTCATCCATGTTGCAGCATGTGTCAGAATTTCATATCACCTATCATTTTACATATTTGTTAATTTGTTTATTATCATCATTGTCTCCCCTACTCAGCTCCCACGAGGAGGTAAAGTCTGGGGACAAGAGCTTTATCTGTTTTGCTCCTTTTTATCTTGTCCATGTAAGAAAGTCCAAACCTGCAGAGAACTTGTATAAGAGTTTATTTGAGCCAAACTGACAACATATGCCATGGAGAAAGATCCCAAATGCTCTGGAGGATAACATTTTAGCACTTTCTTATACACATTTGAAATTAAGGAGGGAACATAAGGAAGATTACGTGATGGTGGGGAAAAAGCAAGGCAAAACTGAATTGCAGATTAGTTAAGATTATGTGTCTTCTTAAAGATGGCTATGCCTTCAAGGAGTATTGCTTTTGCATTTTTCAAAGGTGTGTTTACCTAGAGATGCACAAGATTAACCAAAGGATTTGTATGCATGTGGGCACAACCCATGGACACAGACAATAGTGCTGTGAAGGCCTGGGGAGGAGGCGGGAGCAGGGTGGAGAGGGGTCAATGAGAGGGGAAGGGAACATCTGAAATACTTTCAACAAGAAATATAAATTAAAAAAAACACACCCACAAACAATGGGCAGGGCTAGTTTAAAAACCTTTACTAAGAAAGTTATAGTCCTGTCGTGTGACTACCCACCATGACCTGCCCAGTTAGGAATTTATGACTTATTATAGCACCCCTTTTTGGTCCACAATCGAGAGCAATGCCTGGCACAGAGTAAGCATTCAATAAATATTTGTGGAGTAACTTGCCTCCTGTTGGGGTAATTTCCTTTTTTGCATAGAGCTGGCCTTCTTCTCTGAGCATGACTTGTCCATTCAGCAAGCAATTTTTAGCTCCCACTGTGCTGAGCACTCTGGGGGATAGAAAGATAAGACAGTGAAAGCCATGCGGCTGAGAGGCTAAGAGGGATTGAAGGGGTATCTGTTGTCTTTGAAACTAAGTCCTAATAACACTGTTTGAGCTCTTGGATCCAGCCGTGCCTGAGAGCAAAGATCCATTTCCTGGAATTTTCAGCTTCCTGAGCCAATACATTCTCTGCTCTTCCCCCATTGTTTGTTTATTAGTCTTTCTTTGATTTAAATTGGATTTCTATCACCAGTTACCAAAAGATTCCTGACCAATATAAGGGAGATGAACAAATGAAAAGTGGGTACAGAGAAGCTTCTGGTGGAGTTAGGAAACTCAGAGCTATTGTGCAGGAAAACTAAAGGACCTGGGGTCTTCACCCTGAGAAAAAGGAGCCTCTGGGATACAGGGTCATATCTTTAGATAAGTAAAGAGCTGTCATATGGGAAAGGAATGAGAGTTGGTTTATATGATGCAAGAGGAAACACCAGGGCCAGCAGACAAATGTTTTCAGGAAGAGATGTCAGTTCAGTTGAAAGAAAAATATTGAGGCCTCAGGAGCAGCCCAGAGGTACTTGGGAGTGAATGAGCCCAAGGGTGCGTCTTGTACAGTGGGAATAAAGGACAACCCTGCATGGATATCATTCTAGAAAACCCGTAGGTTCCCTCTAGTCTGGAATTGGACATTCTCTGTGCTGACTGATGCAGGCAGAGAATAAGTTTGTCACACGAAGATATTAAACACATGGCCCCTCCTCCTCGCCACTGGGCCCCGTATCGATGTCCCAGAAGATAATTACAAATTACAAGACTGTCTAAAAACACAATGAACATGGGCTGAAAGTCATATTGGTCCATAGGTAACAAGAGAAGTGGGCTTTTCCAGGGATTTTGAAAAGTTTTTCTTATTAGATTATCCTTTTCTGTAAAACAATATCTGGAACTAAAACATGTACTTTGGCTTTATTAAGAATTGTTTTTGAATTTGAAGAGTCTGGGTCATAGCCCTGGAGAGTTTCTGGATGGGAACTGCAACATAATCCTAAATTAAAAGATGCTCCCAATGTGCTGTATCCTGGAACCCCACACCATTCCCATGGAAACACAGGAGGTCTGTAAAGAGGCCTCAGACCTTCACCTGCCTGTCTCCTCTGATCCCACAAGCCGTGCTTTTGGACCAGCACCCAATCTTCAGAAGGTGTTTCTGCATAAGAAGAAAGGCTATAGTGACAAAATACATCCATCTAGCATCACTATGGTGTGGCAGGAAGAGTGTGATCTTTGGAGTTCGACAGAACTGAAATCAAATTCTGACTCTCACTTGTAAACGGAGGATAATGATGGTCTCTTAATGGGACATTTTGAGGATTAAAGATGATGCTATTAGGTGCTCAGTACAGAGGATGGATGATAATGGAAAGAATAAAAAAATTTTTAAATGATTGTTAGAAGACCAAAGGGCCTTCAAAATCCACAGGGACCCTTAAATGGTTGGTTTTCAGGTACAAGTAGAAGCTAGAGAGAGAGAGTTATTGTCTTGGGAGAAGGTCAAGGAGAGTATAAAAAATAGTTGGAAATTTTCAAAGCTTTGTGTGGGAGATTCTGCTAGTAACCCAGACAAATCCATCTCTCTTCTTTCCTGGGCAATTAGCTAGATTATATTTCCCAGCCCCCCGTGCAGTTAACGGTGGCCATGTGACTACCTATTTGTGAGTCATAATGGTATGTGGCATTTGGGGGCTTAGGCCTTAAGATCGTGAACACGTCTCCACCTCTTTTCCCCTCCCACCAGCTGCAAACCAGATGTGACTGCAAAACCAGCTTTCATCATGCAGATCATAAATGGGCTCTGGAGACAGCAGAGCCACAACTAGGAAAAAACCTGGGTCTTGACAGTGTGGAGGAGGAAGAAACTTTCCTCTACCTTTCAGGTTTCTTGCAGCTGGTCTAATAATTAAATTTACATGAGAGATTAACAAGAAAAAATAACCAAATTTAATTTCATATGTACGTATGGGAACCCCACATACCCGAGAGAGTCAGAGACCCCATATACAGTAGCAGTTCAGAGACGGGAAGAGAAAAATGAAGTATATGAGCTAAGGATCACCGTGGGGTTTCAGAGGAAAGGAAGCTTATTTGCAGGATGATGTTTGCCTTGCCATATAGACAGGTCAAAAAGGTTACCTCTGATAATTTCCCATTATGGGCAAGACCCCTATTTAAATTCTTCTAGTTAAGGGCGGGGGGGCAGAGGCAGAAATTTCATTTGAGACTCCAGGGTCTGGGTTGCCTTTAGCTTAAAATAATCTGCATACCATAGAGGCACATCTTGGGGTGACTCATTCTGAACTCTTACAAAAGACTGTGTACAGCAGAGTTGCCAGCCATCATGGACTATTAAATGAGAGAAAAATAAACTCTTTCGCTCCTTAAGCCATGGTTTTATTACATTTCTTTGTTATAGTAGCTGAGCCTTGTCCTAGCATTTGGTACGGACCATCTTGGGTAGGGCATCCATTTCTCAAAGTTGGTTTTCTTTTAATAAACAATAGGCAGTTGTGGCACAGTGGGAAAAGCCCGTCTCAAAGTTAAGAAATTGGGCTGCTAAGTAAAAATTATGAACATTTTGTGTTTTGCTTTATCACTGACAAAGATTTCCTCTGTGAGACCTAATTTCCTCATCTGTAAAATGGCAACCGCAGGAGTATGAGTGTAAGTGACAGTTTCATAAACTGTCAGACATCATACATATGTGAGGACCTCTCAGCATGGTGAGCAGTGGAGGGCACTAGACCTGCTGTGTCTCAGCTGAGAGGCGAGCTGGGGTCACCTGAAGAGGAGCCAGGGAACAAGCGTCGTTAGAGTCTGCACTGGTCTCCTGGACCAATTGACATGCAAGAGGCCGATGGTGGAATGTATTCCTAAACAAATAATTGTAAAACTATGCAGAATTATAGATACAGGGGGAGCCTATGACACCTCACATTACAAAGAACAATCCTGCAGAGGAATCCTGCACAGAAATAACAGCCACGGCAGTCATGAGGCCGCCTTCTGAGATAAATGCTGGAGTTTGGCTCTAAATGCCAACATCCTTAGCTAATCTAAGTAATGCATGAGCAGGAAGAATTTGGTGGCTGGGAGCCCAAGTATAGTTGTATAAAGAACTCTTAAGAGCAGTTAGTAACCTCCAAGCAGTAGGCCCTAGTGCATGATGGGAAATGTAACATTTAATCAAATCTGGGGGGAAAGGAGCTGCCCAGAGGGTTGGGGGTGGGGGCTTGGGTCTTGGCAAGAGGCAGGCTGCTAAGGGGCCTCTGGCAGGGTCTCCACCACACCACAGATGGTTTTCGTCTCTGTGATTCATTTATTCTGAGTAAGATCGGCCCCTTCCACGTTAGGAGCCCCGGATTAGAAGGTCCACCATCCTGTCATTAAAGAGGCCAGAGGGGGCTCAGCCAGAAAGTTAGGGAGGAAGATGCCTCTCCTATTGAGAAGGGAGGAGCCTCTTACCTCTGATGGTCCTGTGATTTTTTTAACTGGAAAGGCCTTCAAGAGATCGTCTTGTCCATTCCCTGCTCCTCCCCTGCCATGTTCAACACTCATTTTGCAGTTGAGGAAACAGAGGCCCAGAGTGGGGAAACAAAGTTCCCAAGGTCACACAGTGATTTAGGATCCTCAAAGATAATCTCCTCCCACCTGTTCCCATTTGTTCTCCTCCAGCCATCCCACTGGTCCCCACCCCGTTATTTTACAAACACTGATACTGAGGTGTAGACAAAGTGACAAACTCAATTTCAGAGTAGAAGGGGGAGGAGTAACCAGGTTTTCTGGTCCATATCCAGGGAATTTTGACCACCACTGTTCAGCATCTTTTCTGCCGAGAGTGGTGATCGTCAAAGGCCCTTCTCCTGTTCTTGCTCGCTTGTCTCCCAGCAGCTATTAGCAGCTGATTAAGGGGTTCATGCAGGACAGGGAGTCTCTGCTGCCCAGATTGGGTCAGATGACTGCTCTTGAACAAATCTGCTATGGCCAGGAGGCAGGACAATTGCAGATGATGACAGCTCCTACAATAAGCAAGTGGATGGAGCTAAGGGGAGTAAGTCCCAGAAGGGGATGCTGAGCAGACAGTTCCCATGGCCATATACTGTGGCATCCTTGACCTCAGCTCTCCTCATCTGTAAAATGGGAACAGTGATTGTGCCCCACCATAGGGCTATTATGAAGAGCAAAATATATGCAAAGTCTGCTTTACATGATTACCGAATACACAGTAGTACCTTTTCCCCTTTGTTTTTCAGGAGTATTTCTAAAATTGGAACCTACCTCCTATACCAGAGATGGTAGAAGAGAAAGTGAAAATTTAGCCTGAAAACTCCAGTCTGAACAGAGTGACATGATCCAATTTTTAATTTTTAAAGATCCTGCTGGCAGCTGGGTGGAACATGATCAGAAAAAGAGGTAGGAGCAGGAGTAGGGAGAATGGTTAGGAAGCTATTGCAATATTCTAGTCCAAGCGAAAGATGCCTGTGGCTTGGCCTAGGGTAGTAGAGTGAAGATGGAGAAACAGAAGTGGGACCGATTTGAGATATGCTGAAAGTAGAGCTCACAGCTCCAGAGCACATGTAATTCTTAGACCTGACAGGCCTTAGATGCCAAGGTCAGAGCCCTATTAGGTAAGGGGTGGGACCCTTAGACTTGGGTTGGGGTATATGAGTAAATGCAGTTGAGAACCTTGAACTGTTAGATTCTTCTGAACCCACTGGGCCTGCGGAAGTGACCCACTTCTTGTTGACAAATAGTGGTCCCCGTCTTGGAAGACCACACGTGGTTTCAAATGAGGCAGGTGCCCTGCAAGAAAATGCTTGTCTCCCTGAGAACATATCTCCACCACCTTTCTGACTCTGATGGACAGAAATCAAATCCCAATTGGGCTGGGCCAGGTAAGGGAGGAGAAGGACTGTACTCTGAAGGAGCTGCAGGGTCTGGCTAATGCATTCAGCCAGGAAGTGTGCGCAGACCTGAACCCTGAGGGGGGCCTGATCAAGAGAAGAGGAAGGTGAAGCTGGGTAAGAGCAGGTGTTGCTATGGAAGTACTCTCCCACAGCAGATGGTGCTAACGTACTTTATTTTTTAATATTTTTTTTATGTTTTTATTGATTTCAGAGAGAGGAAGGGACAGGGATAGAGAAAGAGAAATATCAATGATGAGAGTCATTGATCCACTGCCTGCTGCACGCCCCCTATTGGGGATCCAGCCCGAAACCCGGGCATGTGCCCTGACCGGGAATCAAACCGCGATCTCCTGGTTCATGGGTTGATACTCAACCACTGAGCCATGCCAGCTGGGCTAACATACTTTAAAGATGGATTTTAGAAGTGTAGGAAAAGAAGTGGTCCACATACAGCAAGGTAGAAATGTCAGAACTGCCATGGCAGACAGTGGAGGAAGAGATCAGACAGCTCAGAGAGGTGGGGGGGCAACAGTGTTTTAGTACATGTTGGGAGAAAAAAGGAACAACAGATAAAAATAGAGTCGCTTTTGCTGAGTATGTCACCAAATCAAAACTTAGTAACTAACCTAACTAACCTAACTGCAGTTTTAGCTTCTCCCTGGAGTGAAATTTTAAACCAACCAGCCTGGAATTTCTTGATCAAAAGTGAGGTAATCTGCCTGATAAGATCCCCTGCTTTCCCCTAAGGGGAAGTGCCCTTGCCTGAAGTAATCCACTCTTCCCCCACCCATTTGTTTATTTATTTACTTTATTAGTCAATTACAGTTGACAGTCAATATTATTTTATATTAGTTTCAGGTGTACAGCATAGTGGTTAGACAATCATATACTTTACAAAGTGTTCCCCCAGATAAGTCTAGTACCCATCTGGTACCATACATAGTTATTACAATATAATTGACTATATTCCCTATGCTGTACTTTACATCCCCATGACTGTTTTGTAACTACCAATTTGTACTTCTTAATCCCTTCACCTTTTCACCCAATCCCCCAACCCCCTTCCCATCTGGCAACCATCAGTGTTTTCTCTGTATCTATGGGTCTGTTTCTTTTAACTTCTTAGTCCTGCCCTCTTTCTGCCAATAAAAACCGTTCATTTTTATATCAGCACCCTTCTAGTTGCTAGATGGGATGCTGTTTGATTCATGAATTGTTTAGTAAAGCAAATTAGATCTTCAAAGTTAATCTGTTGAGTTTTGTTTTTAACATACACAAGGTCAGAAAACCCACCAGCCTACCCTGTTCTGTGGGGGGCCCTAGAGAACAACCTCTTTCTGAAGCAATAGAATAAGGAATGTGCTGGGGGGGGTGGGGAGCACCAACTTGACTGACAGTAGAAGGTGCTATTATAAGGATTATAGAATCCCAAAATAATAGAAGTCAGGTGGCGGTGCTTAACCTTCAGAACCCAGGTGGGCACAATGACTGCAGAGAACAGCCGAATTGGAGCAACATTCAGGACAGCCTGACCCACAGAGGGCTATGGATACGGTTAATAGAACACAGTGTTCCCACAGGCAAAATAGATGGGTGGCCAACAGTATATTGCTTAATTTAGACAATCAAAAGAAATCAAGGATGGATGATCACGGGGCTAAAAGCAGCCGCCTCAGTAAAATGTCAGGATTCCTTACCCCATTTTTGCACCTGAGCCATTGACTAAGGGACCTGCAACATCATGGCAAATGTAGTCAGTAGTATTTTCCCCAGTTCTTTTTCAAAAGAACCCATGCCCATTTAGTTGTATAACTGAGCATGAGAAAGGGGGAATGGCAAGGACATTGAAGAACTGTTGAATCCAGGGTCTGAGTTGACACTGAATAAGAGGGTACGGGGTCCAGGTAATAACGGATCCCTGGCCTCTCTCTGGCCCACAGTGAATTCACTGGGTCCATGAACCTATTGTGGATATATCGCTGCCTCTGAGTGTATTATTGGAATGGACATAGTTAGCTGTTGGTAGAACCCCAACTTGGCTCCTTGACCTATGGAATAAGAGCTAGTATAGTAAGGAAGGCCAACTGAAGTCTCTAAAACTGCCCCCTCTTCCTGGCAAAGATCATAAGACAAATATAAGATGTATGCCCAGTAGAATGGCAGGAATCAGTGCCATCCTTAAAGATAAAAGAATGCAGGGATGGTGGTCTCTGCCATATCCTCATTTAATTCACTTGATAAAATGTCTGATAGGAGTAAACTGCCACAAACTTCAAGCAATAGTCCCAATTGTTGCTGTGGTGCTAAGTCCATATCTTTGCTGGATACGGACTTAGATCAACACAGCTTCTGATACCTGGTGCCTATTTATTGCCTCCTTTTCTATCCCTGTCAGAAAGGAAAATCAAAAGCTGTCGACATTCACGTGGAGCAGAGAACAGGATGCATTTGTGTCTTGCATCAGAGCTATGTTAACTCTCCTGCTTTCTATTGTAATGTAGTCTGAAGGGACCTCGACCATCTGGATGTTTCACAGACCACATTAGTGCACCATACCAATAACATCATGTTAATGCGGCCAAATGAGCAAGAAGTGACAAGTACGATGCATTCACTCTAGAGGGTTGGAAATAAGTCCTACTCAGGTTATGGCCCAGATACATTAGTGAAGCACAGAGTGACCTGGAGACAGCTCCTGGCCACCAGTGGCCTGGTAGGACATTGTGAGCACAGGTGAGTCTGAGCTTGTATGAAACTGTCCCCCACAGCTGCAGCTGATATCACAGGTAGGTCGAGGGGATGTGACACAGGGCACTAGAAGTGTCTACTACATCCCATTTTAGAGATGAGGCAACTAAGTCTCAGAGAGCTTAAATAAATTGCCCCAAAATACGGAGCTGGCAAGTGGTAGATCTAGGATTAAAACCTAGGTCTTTGCAGGCCAGAAGGAGTAGCAAGAAATATTCAAAGTGATAAAAAGCAAGGACCTACAACCAAGATTACTCTACCCAGCAAAGCTATCACTTAGAACTGAAGGTCAGATAAAGAGCTTCACAGATATGAAAAAGCTAAAGGAGTTCATCACCACCAGACCAGTACTACATGAAAAGTTAAAGGGTCTTCTTTAAGAAGCAGCTAATGAACAACAGAAACTAACAAACAAAATGTACCCAGAGACACTGACACATGCAACAGACTCCGATCTCAGAAGGAAGAGAGAAGGGGGTGGGAGGTGGGGTTTAACCAAAGAAGTTGTATGCATATATGCATAACCCATGGACACAGACAGTAATGGGGTGAAGGCCTGGGGAGGGGGAGTGAGGGAGAGGGGGTCAATGGGTGGGGGAATGGGATACCTATAATACTTTTAATAAAGATAAATTTTTTTAAAAATCTAGATCTGTCTGACTTCAAAGCCCACATTCTTTAATACCTGTATTGTATAGCTAAGGAGCCTGGGAATAGAGATTAAGTGGCCTCTTGTTGCCTATTGTGTTCCTGAGAAGAAGCCTCCGAGACAGATTGGTGTGCAGGAAGTTTATTGGGAAGTGCTCTCAGGATCAGCACCTGGGGAATAAAGAAGGCAGGACAGGGCAGAGAAGTTGGGCTGTGATGTATCACTGCAAAGGCCTCAGACAATCTCACAGGTTGCTCTGGGGCTGGGGTGGCTCTGCAGAGTTGTCTCCTACTGGCAAGAGGGGGCCAAGCCTTTGTATTCCTGCATGGAGGCAGTCTTTGGGCTGCCCCAGGAAGAGGAGGTCACCTTGAGAAAGATGGTCCTTTCCGAGCCAAGAGCAAGTCCCCAGGGGATTCAGCTGAGAGCCATCAGCCTTCAACACTTCCAGCTGCTGGGGGAATGACTGCTTTAGCCCTGGAGAGGGGCTCTGGATGACGTACTATAGTATCCACTATGTCTCTTCAGGTCCTCACAGCTGCTGGCTAGGCGGGAACACAAATGTAGGTCATCAGGCTCCAAACCTAAGAAGGTTAGCCCTGTTTTTCTAGCTCCATGACATGCTCCCCTATCTCAGGGTGCACAGCCAAGCCCAGGCACTCCAGCTGAGGATCACCGACTGGGAAGAGCAATAACCCACTCAAACCCGATCAAATCAAGGGAGGGTGTGGTGAAACAGGAATCACATGACATCTGAGGAGAAAGAAGAAATTTCATTCAGAAATATTTGAGAATGTACCATATTCCAAGCTCCACTCTGAGTGCTGGAAAACAAAACAAAAGCAGCAAAGCTCCTGCCCCACAGTTTCCTCTCAGTGAGGAGGGGGACCGGGAAGCCCCGTCCAGGGCACAAGCAGAGGGGCCTTCTTGAGAGGGAGAGCAGCAAAGCGTGTCTCTTGTCTTTTCATAAATGCCTACAGGAAAATAACACTCAGTTGACTTCTCATCTGATTATAAGTAAATCAGTAAGGAAAGGTTGGAAACAGCTGTTACCTCTGGGAGGGAGTAGGATGGGTGGAATGGGGAATAAAGGGAACTGTTACTTTCCTTTCTCCCTCCCTCCCCTCTTCTCTCCTTCCATCTCCCTCCCTCCCTTTCTTTTCACCATTTCTTTATTTGCCTGGTATGCCCAGGGTAGAGATGCTGTGTGCGCCCCCATGTATCTGAGACAGCTCCTGCTTTATCCTCAGTTCTGGTCACAGGTCTGGAACAGCAGTTGGAACTTCCCTGCCCTGTCGCCTCTGTTCCTTCAAGAGACTCTTCTTGCTGTCCGCTGGACAGGGAAAAGCAGGAACCTGGAGATTCCATAGAGTGGGGCACATGTGTGGGATTTGGAGGAAGGAAAGAGTCATTTTACAGACTTTAATTTTTTACTCAAGACAGTCCTGCACTGCCTAGAATGTTCTATATAACATGTGTGATTTGTGTACTGCATGTCTAGTTATTACTGTTCTGAGGGGTCTTTTGTTTTGTTTCTTGCTTGTTTATATCTCTTTTTTTGGCATTGCAGAAAGAGGATTATGGCCAACAAACCAGGCCTGACTCAAGATTTCTCAGAGTAAAGGCCTCTAGGCCAGCACCTACCTTTGGCCAAACAGTGGAGATGGTCCAGCTACCTACAAGAACCCAGGCCTTTCTGTCTTGGTTCTACTCTTGTGGGCATGTCCCTCTCCTCTCACTGAAACCCATTTTCTTGAATGGCACTATCACTGTGGGTCATTGTGCTTAGGACAAGGTCTCTCCAGGTGGGCTTTCCCCTGGGCCCTTTGCACTTTATGCCAGACCTTCATGCTCAGGAAGAAAGTTCTGTGTTCTGAGAAGGAACATGTAGAAGCAGCTGATGATGCTGGTGATCTGGTGATGGCAGACACCCCCGGAGATGATGTAAGTTCCTGGGGAGAGCCAGACTGGCTCTGGAGACAAGTCGTGGAATCTGTCATGGAGCTTTGAATTGCTCCTGCCCAGCATTCTAGGCTCACTTTTCTGGTGACAGCACCACAGTTTGCCCTAGTAGTTGACTCCTTTTTCATTGGACATTCTTGGTGAGAATGCCCATCAAGGGAATCCACCATCCCTGGCCAGGGATGGGCCATGTCACCCAGGTTAGGCCAGCCAGATACTCTCTTCTAGAAAGTTGAATCTTGAGTGGATGATACAAAACCAGAAAATGTTTGGGGTCAATTCATCCTAGTTCTGGTGACTACCGTCCAGTATCTGCTTCCCAGATTCCTGACACTGCCCTCCTGCCTGTCCTTCTGGAGCCTGGGGCTTCAGCCTTTCCTTCCGTTGCCTGTTGTCTCACATCTTCCAGTAAAGTACGTTCTGATCCTGGCATCTCCCACAGCCTGGATGCTGCAGCTTCTGCTCATGTACCGCCGACCTGCCCTATCTGACCAGAGCCCTCACAGCCGCCCCCAAGCCTCTAAACCAGTCCGCACCCCACAGAGCTCAAGGTCTCACCCTGTACCCAGCTCCCAGGGCCTGGTGAAAAAAAAGTACTTTCTAAGTTACCCAGAGTTAATTTCTGTTGCTTACCACCACTACCACGGCACCAGTGCCACCCAGGTCTTTCAAACCTCATGTTCTCCCCAAACAATGATTAGAATTTTCAGGTGGGTGGGTGGGTGGGTGGGTGGGTATGTGTGTGTGTGTGTGGGTGTGTGTGTGTGTGTGTGTGGTCTTGCTAACCTCCCATTGTGTTTTGTTTATGCTGTGCATGTGTAGTGGGCAGTGGTTGAGCAGTCCAGGTCCAGTGTTAGGGGCTAAGAGATATGATGGGGTCAGTCACATTCACATCCTGATTCTCGAGCGACACTGTCAAATTGGGAAGGGGGTCTGTGGCACATCCAGGCAGAGCATGAAGCCACAGGCTGAACTCACTGTGTCTTCTGAAAGTGCCAATTTGAAGATTTTATGGGGGTGGGGAGACATGCTTTTTTATTTTATTTTAAATTAAATACATATATATTTTGGCATAGAATATAAGAATCTGCAGGAATTTTTATGAGAACACAAGTGTATTCTAAGAAATTTCCTACTGGCAGGAAGCCAATTCCATATGCGTATCTAAACCTCTTGGCAGTATACATTCTCCTCTGCAACTATAAAGGCTTCTTTGGTGGAAATTTAGAGAAACACAGACCAATGGTGTTAGGAGTTTTGATTGCACTGCACAGACTCTGTGCAGATTTCTTATAGGGTTGGGCTAGGAGTGGGGGCCTCTCAGAGTCCTGTTAACCCTGACAGCTTTTCACAGACCCTACTGCTACCTTGTTAAAAATCATTCACCAAGGAAAGACAGCCCCTGCTTCTATGAGTAAATGCAGGAAGCTTAAAATCATTGTGGCGGGTCCTACAATAGAGAAGTCAGTAAAGAAACCCCAAATCTCTCTGCTTTCCAGCCCAAGATTGTAAATATATGGATTCCTACTATGTTCTGGGCATTTTCCACATTTAATCATTACAACCACAAGGCAAAGATAATGTTATTCCCATGATATAAATGAAGATACTGGGGCTCAGTGAGGTTGAGTAAATAACCCAAGGTCACATAGCTAATTTGGCCATTTTTTAAAACTATCATTCTTATTCTATCTCCCCTTTTGAGATTGCACTCATGGCCAGAATGGGGCACACATTAAATCCACAAAACTTCAGACTGAATGGGTTTATTGTCTGCTGCCTTCTTCCCAATGGGAGGCTTCTGCTTACCAAGAGGACCCTGGCCACCCGGGGCTGGGAGTGCTGGAGAGAGGCCCAGAGAGGAGGAGGGGAGCTGAAGACAGTTTACCCCAATGAACCTGAACTGTAGAGGTTAAGACTGTGGGCTTTGAGGACAAACAAGAGCTGGATTTGAGACTCCACTCTCCTGCTTATTGTATAGACAAAAGGGACAGGGCAGGGGGTGCAGAGGGAGGGAAGCCTGCCACTACCAGCAAGCCACAAGCTCCGGAGGCCACAGTTGGGATCAAAACCAACTCTGTTCATAGTGTCTTTACAAAGAGGAATGGCAGCTGCTACACTACACCTCCCACATCTGATCAAGCAGCCTGCAGAATGTTACTAGTTACAGAGAAGCTGATGACAAAGGGGCTGTGCATGGGCCTGGCAGCCTGGCCCTGGCCAAATCAGCCACTTGCTCTTGTGACCTCATCTTGACCCTAAATGTCCATGCTGCAGGTGTTCCCGCCTCTCCCCTTAATACTGCTGGCCTGGGAGCCCAACACCGGGCCAAGACAGCAGAATCTCTTCCTGGATTCCTGAGTTGAAGGCCATGGTAGTGACTTCTCCTTGCCAAGGTCCCTTTGGTGGTGAGAGTGTTGTCTCCCACCCCCAACTTTCCCAGGATGTCCTGTGCAGATAACTGTGCTCAGGCAAATGGTATAGACCAGGCTCTGAACCTATTACCAAACTTAAAATGATTGTTACAAGGTAGTTTTATTTACATACAACAAGTAAAGGATACAGGAGATTTATATCCAAAGCTCTGCCTCCCTAAGAGGCTTAACCATTGCTTGCAAATACCATTTGATCAATTACATGTTGATTTCTTCTTTGCAGTTGGCTACTTTCATCTGGTTGAGTTCCTGTCAGCTCATTCTATTTACAGCAGCATCTACAAAATACTATGCTACATTTTAACATTTAGCAAAAAATAACATTTAGAACTGCCCAGACCTTGAGACCTTCTCCTATATAACAAATCCTAACCCACCCCCATGGAACCATGGCAGCTGGAGATCTGGGACTGTGGTACCCTCTACATAGAGGAGCCAGAGTCGGCTATTTTATTGCCACATTTAAATAAATTTTTTTAAAATATATTTTTATTGATTTCAGAGAGAGGACAGGAGAGGAAGAGAGAGAGATAGAAACATCAATGATGAAAGAAAGTCATTGATCAGCTGCCTCGGCACGTCCCCCACTGGTGATGGAGCCTGAAACCCAGGCATGTGCCCTGACCGGGAATCAAATCATGACCTCATGGTTCATGGGTCGATACTCAACCAATGCGCCACACCAGCCAGGCGAGTTTAAAATTTTTTTTTAAAAACTTCCCATTATATGTTTCTTTTGAGGGAAGAAATTCCGCTGTGCACTATAGCTCTGACCACTTTTATGCTCTGCAGAGTGCCAGTGGCAAATATTCAGGTCCTTGAGAAACCACTAGCCTTTTTGCTGTTGGAGGACAAAGGCTCTGTCTTAGAGGCACAGATGCTCCAGCATGGAAAGGCCCTAGGGATGGTCTAGTTCAGCCCAGAGAAGACCTAGGCTTATTTAAGATTCCATGGCCAGGCAGGGGCTGAGTTGAAATGCCCAATGGAGGGAGGAGCTGCATCTATCTTCTTACTGCTACATGTTCACTCCCAGCATAAGGCTTTACCCACAGTTCGTGCTCAAAAAATTTGTGATGAATGAATGGATGAAGGAATAAACAGACCAAGCAGGCCCTGGAGGTGGTTCTCCTGCTTCTCAATTAGGTGATTTTTCCTTGGCCTTTCCTCACTTCTCAAAGAGCCACTTTGGGAATCAAAGCCAAACCAATTGCCCAGGTGGCAACTAAGCCCCTCAAGATGCTACCTGTGTCCTCACCAACTGAGGCTGTATCTTGGTGTTCCCATCACCTAACACAGTAGCCTTTGCCAAGAAGATGCACAGAGGAAGGTGTGCCCAGTGAATGGATTTTTCAAATGGGTATGTGGATAAGACGTTCTGCCCTCCTAGCTATTTCTCTACTTGGAGAGTATGGAGGTGATTGTCCTCACTTGGATCTCCCTAAAACAGACTCTAAGACAAAGGTTTAGTGGTAATTGTTTTTTGGGGAGATGATCCCAGGAAATCAAGGTGAGGGAATGGAGAAGTGAGATAGGGAAGGCAGAAAGTCACCCCTTTATTAAGGGGCACTGATGAGCAGGTTATTCCTCTGAGCTGCTGGGGCTGTCCCACTGAGGACCTTCTGAGAAGCCAGGAAGGTGTTATCCATCAACAGCTGTTCCTTACTGGGTAAAGTTTTTACCTGTGGCTATTGATGTCCCACTTTCAACCTGCCCCATGCTCCTGTTTCTAGAAAAAGCCCTCAGGCAGAGAGGAGAAAGCACTGAAGTAGAAAGTTTGTGAATGCAGTTGTAGGTGACCTCCAGGGTGGACCATGGAGATATGGGTGTGACACTGACAGCGTGTGATAGAGGGGTGTCTACACTGTCATCCCCACTCTCTCACCACCAGCCTAGGCTGTCTACAGGTGCATGTTTCTGCCCAGAAGGCTATCTGATGAACACAGCCCGAGTGTGTGACCCTTTCCTCATACCAGCTCAGATAGCCATCTCCCTACAAATGGTTCCAGAATGTTCCACTGAGCTGATTGATAGTCCCAACAAATGTAAGGGGCTGATGGGTGATAACGATAAAGCATGCTCTTCTCTTATGTTGCTGTGAGTCTTCAAGGCTGTGAGCAAGTCAGGCGCCAAGTAGGGAGCACAACCTGGAGGTGTCAGTGTCTGACACTAACTCACTGGGTGACCCTGAACAAATCACTTGGCCTCTCTGGGCCTTAGATGGCTCATCTAATAATATAATTGTAAGTCATTATGGCTGCAATGCTCTTTCACTCATCTGGCATTTCATAACTTCCTTTTCGTCTTGGGACAGGTATTTTCAACCCTATTTTTTAGTTGATACTGAGGTCTAAAGAGGGCTAGTGACTTTCTTAAGAAGACACAGCTTAAAGTGCCAGCACAGGCTCTTTATTTTGCTCTTCTTTAGCTAACATGAACACTTTTCCAGGGCCAGGCGTTTGTGAAATATGGTGAAGAAAATGGAGACAAGACTTGTTGAGTGACATGGTGACACTTGATGGGGAATAATCCATTACCTTTAAAAACATTTTTTTCCAACCTTAGTAGAAATGTTTATTTCTCCATTCATTCATTTATTCATGCATCTGTACATCAAACAAAATTCTGTGAGGCACAGAGTATTTCTAGGCATAATGAAAGGGGTGGGGGATAGAGAAAGGAATCAGCCACGACTCTTGCCCTTCAGAAACTGGCAAGAAGACAGACACTGAGACACAACCATAGAAGAAAGTCACTTACTTATTCCTTTAGTTTGTGAACGTTTTTCAGTTTTCCAATAATCTGTATGGGAAAAACAAATACCCATAAGACCTCTTCTATAGTAATCGAAACAGTATGATACAGGCACAAAGACATAGATCAATGGAACGGAATAGAGAGCCCAGAAACAAGCCCATGCTTGTATGGTCAATTAATCTGTTACAGAGGAGGTAAGAATATACAATGGGGTAGAGACAGTCTCTTCAATAAGTGGTATTAAGAAATGGACGTGCAAAAAAATGAAACTAAACCACTGTCTCACACCATATACAAAAACAAACTCAAAATGGATTAAAAATGCACTGGCCTGTGTGGCTCAGCTCATTGGGCGTCGTCCTGTGCACCAAAAGTTGCCGGTTCAATTCCTGGTTAGGGCACATGTCCTCGTTGCTGGGGCGCAAGAGGCAACTGATTGATGTGTCTCTCTCTCTGTCTCTCTCCCTCTCCCTGCCTCTCTCTCTAAAATCAATAAAAAAATAAAAAAGAAGAGGTGGGGTCATACATGGGGCGGGGGTGGAGGTTAGAGCGCAAACTTTAGCAACTCATAATTGTGTTGAGGGTCATTGGTGCACCGGTGTGGGCGCACATGTGGTGGTGGTGGGGGGTGTTCCTAGAGATCAGAACCCCTCCCACCACATTCCCCATCGGGGCTCCTGGTCACAGGAACTTTGTAATCACATCCAGCCTGGGACTTAACCAAACACAGCATTCCACCACCCTCGGCAACCTCTTTGTTTGATCTTCCCCCTGGAGACACAGGTCAGGAGGAAGAAAAGGGGGGGGCAAACTGCAGGGAGTGAGCATGTGGGAAGTTTCCTCTGAATCTTCTTTTAATTCAGGAACTGAAAACAAGATGCCGTTTCCCTAGGCCTGAGTTAGCACTGCCCTGCATGAAAGGAGCTCAGTCACAGAGCCCCAGAGCAGGGGCCACCGTGGAGGTCACTAGTCTAACCCACTGGGTTTACAGAGCCCAGAAAGGGGAAGTAACTTCTTTGATGTTCTTTGATGTCACAGGGCAGAAAGGATAAGCTTTGCTTAAGGTAGCCACTCGAGGAGTATGATTTCTGAAGCTCTGGAAAGAGGCCTCCCCACCAATTGCTAATGCCGCCTAAGCTGCCTTGCAAGGACCCAGCCTTTTATTCCACCCTTAGAGATCTGCCTAATAAGCAAATGTACCAGGGAGAGAGCTGGGAAAAGGAGATTCATTTATTCTAGGGCATAGATGACTGATAGCATTGTTTCTGACACCCAGAAGTTTAGATAGGGGGCAGAGAAGGAGATCAGAAGGGCACTGGATCCTGCAAAGGCAAGAGGTGACTGGGGCCCAGTTTAGAAACAGGAGGGCACAGAGCTGGGAAAGGCACCAAAGAGAAACTTAATATCTGTTGTGTAGGCCTTGGGTCCTGTGCCTGATTTTCTCTTTCCTCTGGGAAGGAAGCTGTGAGCTTTCTAACGTGTCAAATCACTCTTCGAGTCTAATCCTGTTTCCTTCTAGAGAGAATGTGTTTTAGATTTATGTTCAAAGTGCATCTAAAGGTATCAGACGGTCACTCATTTCAGCCACCTGGGTCTGGTGGGTGCCTCAGCTTTCATTCACAGCAACACTTCCTTCCTCCAGCCCTGTGGGAAATGAGGTATTTCTCAGGGTGAGGTTTCTGTTTTGTCTTGTTTTGTTTTTAAATAATTTAAGCTCCCTGCTTTATGTTTCTAATCTCTTCATATTTTCAATATGAACATAGTTCTAAGGGCATTTTACATTCCTGAGTGTGTTGTAATTGTTGTTTATAATTTAAATTAAATTTAATCTCTTTCTTTTTTAGTGTTTTTAATTACTTAAGAAATACGTACTCATTGTAAGGGATTAAAAAGTAGAGAAGTATATAAAGTAAAAAGTAAACATCACTTTATCACTTTCTCCTGCCAGAGGTAGCCACTGTTATCACTTTTGTGTATATCTTGGTTTAGATTTTTTGTTTTGTTTTTTGTTTTGTTTTTAAACAAAAAAGGAATTATACACTATATCAACAGTTCTCAAAAGGTGGGCTTATGAATTCCCGAAGGTCCCTGAGATCATTTCAGAGGATTCACAAGACAAAGCTACTTCTATAATAATACTAAGGCATTATTTGCTTTTTTTTCACGGTGTGGCCATTTGCACTGATGATACAAAAGCCAAAAGTGGGTAAAACTGCTGGTGCCTTCCATCAAGGTGTTGGCACCAAACTGTCCTAGTGGTCACCGTATCCATCACCACCGCACACTTAGAATAACAGAAATGCCAGTTTCCCTAAGAATGCCCTTGATGATTAATTTTATTAAATTTCAACCCTGAAGTCTTTTTAAGATTCTGTAAATGAAATGAGAAATACACACAAAGCACTTCAGTGACATTCCAACTGAAGAAGTAGCACTTGTGCAATTGTTTGACTTGCAAACTGAATTCAACTGTTTTTTTCACCATATTTACTTGAAGTAACGACTAACAGGTAAACTGTGGTGGTTCAAATTTGGGAATTTTTCAGACAGTTTCTCAAAAATGAATGAAAGGAGCCTGTCACTTCAGGGGAAACTGACAGTTTCTATTACTAATGCTGAAATTCAAACTTTCAAGCAACATTTATAGTTTTTTTAACAAAAAAATTATATACCACATCAACTCTCTGTTGTGAGTTGGACAGCTTCCCAACACTTAAAAGACATTAGTAATGAGATTGGTGGAGATAACAAATGTGATTTTTAAAATATTATTAATAAAATATGACAATATTACAAAGGTCTGTGTAGCTCAGTGAACCAATATTTTTCAAATGACCAATGCAATGCATGATGTTACAGAGTCATAAATGGGTAGAAGACTCATGCAAAGTGAAAGATCAATGGATTTTAATGTAACAGAGCAGGAAAAGTTCATTGATATGGTTTCAGAATCCACATGGCAACTAATCTTTACAAAACTACCACTCATTGAATTTTGATGACCAACCAAGAAGATTCTCCACAATTATCTGAAAAGGTTATTGGAATAATCCCCGACTTTCTGCCTGCACCTCCACCAAAACAACGTATCACAACAGATTCAATGCAGAAGCAGATATGAGAACCCAGCAGTCTTTTGTTAAGCTGATATTTAATACATTTGCAGAAATGTGAGGAAATGCCAGCCTTCTCACTAAATCATGTTTTGATACAGTTCACTTCCATAAAAAGGATGTGACTTATGTAAACATGTAATGAGTTTATTATTGTAACTTTAAATTTACAAGTACATTTTAAAAATGTCTTTGTTTTCATTTCTAATATGGTAAATACCAACAGCCATTCCTCACGTAACAATAACTCTTTGGGTTCCTCATCAATTTATGAGTATAGAGGAGTCCTGAGACCAAAGAGTAAGAGAAATGTTGCCCTACATATTGTCATTACTACAAGTCACTAAACACAGGCCTAGCTCACTCATTTTAGCTATTGCACATTTTTTTCATAATTTACTTAACCACTCCTCTACTGATGGGCATTTAACTTGGTTATAATTTTTCATTATTATTTGTAATAACAATGAAAGTCCTTTGTAGGTACATCCTACACACTTTTGCAAGTATTTTTGTAAGACAAATTCCTAGAATTGTGAATCAAAGACCACGTACATTTAAAAAATTAAGAGACTTCCAAATTACATTCTAAAAAGATTATCATTTAAACTTCTAGCAAGAATGTTCAAGAGTGCCCACTTTCTTGTCTCTGAAATCAAGTATTTTATGTTCACCTGTTCCCTTTTTGGACTATTTTGCCTTAAAAATCATTAAAATGAGCTTACAAGGAAAGTGAGAAAGAAAGATAAATTGACAAAAGCCAAGTACAGGGTAACATTGTGGGGAGAGATTATACTAGAAATCTGGATAAATGTAAGACATGCTAGACATGTAAATTTTGCTCTGCTCTGCCAGGCAACTGAGGCAAAGAAGAAGTGTGGGCTTTGCCTGTCTTGCCTTCTCTAATAGCAGAAAGTCAATGAGCACCCCAAAAGAGAGAAATCTAGTCTTAACATTTATATGCCTAGTACTTCTTCACATGGACTTTCCCCTTTTTATCTTTAATTTTTTTTTTTTTTGGTTTATTCAACTTCGATTTTACAGGGACACTGAAGAGCGCAGTAGCCTGTAAACCTTCATTTCCCTCTCTGTAAAAGACCAGACTGGTGTAAAGAGCACAAAGAAGGGGCTCAAACGGAGGCTGTTATTAATATTGTTGTGACTGCATTATTAATAATGTCACTATTATTAATATTGCTGTCCGAAGCACTGAGCGCCTTCTCTTTGCCCCGCGTCAGCCCCGCATCTTGTCGCGTTTGGTCTGTGCCCAGGAGACTGAGCTTCCTGGCTCCCGCACGTGGGGCTTGGCAAGTGGGAAACACTGGTAAGAGGTAGGAGGCCAGAGGAAAGTGGAGACAGAGATGTTTTCTTGATTCCCTCCCTGCCCGTTTACCAGGACTTGACTTTGTGCCTCTGCTTACGGCCACAGCCTGTCCCTGTCAGGGGATCTGCTCTATACACTCCCTGTCTTGCTACTGAGTCACCGCTTCCTCCCCGCTGTCCTCCAGGCTTCAGGGCAGCAATGGCTCCTCACTGTTGCTAGCCCCTGGGTGCTGTACTTTTGTAAACAGTCTCTTCATTAAACTTTCCTCAAACTACACTGATCCCCTGCAGGGATCCTGAGTGACACCTATAGCTTAGAAATGATGTCGAATTGTTAGTTATGGCTGTTTTAATAATGCTCCTGGATTTTTTTTCTTAAGAAACACACAAAAACATGGAAAACTCTGAAAGATTGCTAAGAATCCAAATCAATACAAGATCAAGTGTAGAAAAATCTCGAAAAAATGGTTGTTGAGAATATCCCGAGTTGAATTCTCTGGCAAATGTGTATACTGTAGGTCCGGGAGGGACCTTGCTTCCCTCATGATAGCAAATCCCAGGGCCTCCAAGGGCAGCCCTGGAGGGAGCCTTGCTGAGAGCAGAGGCAGACGAGGCGGCGGCTGGCCCAGCCTTCACTCTGTTCCCCAAGTGGACACTTCTTATTCTCAGTCCCACCCCTCCTGCTCACAGGTCACTGCTGCTTCCCTTTAAAAAACAAAATAAAGGAGAGAGCCTGAGCAAGAGCCACTCAGTTAAACTGCTTCCAAACCTGCCTGGAGAATTAGGAAACGTCACTTCCATTCCTAGCCTGGCTAGCTCAGTCCAGGCTTTAACCCCTGGCCCTCCGCCCCGTGGGATTCGCACACCTCCACAGGCAGCTTGCTTGGCCATGGAAAAGCTGTTAAAGAATTCATCTCTGTAAAGCGCCTGGGACAGGGCTGGCACCCAGTAAGTGCTGTTTTCAATAGCAGAGGCAGCAAAAGCTGTAGTTATTAGTGAAGATGATGGGTGTGGAACATAAACATGTTTTAACATCTAGGGTTGGAATTTATGCCAGGAGCCCATGTCCACAGGCACAGTCCCAACAGTGTCTGGGATAGACTATGAAAAGCATTTAAAGCCCTATGTCCACACAGAGATTATACAGGTAGTTGGTCTATAGTTGACTTTTGTCAATGGAACGAAGGGGGGATGACAGATCAATAATCTAGAGCTTAAGTTATTCTTAACCACTGAGCCTTTAGAACTCAAATTAACATTCCCATTGCTCAGGTTCATTCTGAATCTCAAGTATTATTCAGTGCTGTAAAACAGGGGTACACTGGGGCGACTGAAAGGGACAAGGCTCGCCCTGACCCTAAATGGCCCAAATTGGTAGCTGCTTGAGTTTTTATAGCTCAATTATACTTTTTTGTATTATAATTTTTGACCTGTTTACTCAGTGTAGGCTTTTAGCAACCATATCTTACTGCCTAGAAAGTGAGAAGCGTTGTTGAAATGTGTTGAAATGCAAATATATATTGGTTGATTAATAATGTTTAGCTAGAGCATGGGGCCCACTCACGTCAGTTATTGGTGGTCCTGAGACAGCCCCATAGTTCAAGAATCAGGAATTTGAAGAAGCACTAATTCTTCATGGACGTGACCTGTGAAAGCTGCACTAATGCAGTCGGTCACTCAGGTCTTGAATAAGCTGGGGGGAGTTCAGTTTGACACTGGCCTCCCCAATAAGAAGGTTGCAAGGACTCTGAGCACCATGGACACACTGCTGGAGTACCTGGGGAAAACAGGAAAGGCCATTTCTTACCTCGACCCCAAGTAGCAAGGGCCTGGGTCCTCAGGATGGACCAAAGGGACAGGACACTGATCCTCTGCTGGCTTCCAGACAGACCTGGGACCTGGCAGTCCTGCTCAATGATGGGGTTCTCTGTGGAGCCCACACTTGCCCTGCTTCTGAGCTAGCTTCCCTGCAATAAAGTCGAGCTGCAAAATAAATGAACAAGAATAGTGTTTGGCTAATGACTGGAAATGCTTTCTCATCTCCCATTTCCCCCCTTAATCATTAACTGCTTCTAATCTACTCTAAACTGGCGGCCATATGTCAGATCTTGTTGTAGTTGGGCATGCTGCTGGAAGGAGGCCGTTTTGGAAACCAGCTTCTTTTACTCTTGGGCCCTTAATTCCCATATGGAGCTCCTCATGAGGAAAGCTGACTGCTTGACCCTGCTACCAGGAGCAGGAGCAGACACCAAACCCAGAAGAGTTGGCTATAGACCAACCAGCAGTCAATGAGACAGCCCCCCAAAGATACCAGAAACTAACTGAACCAATCAGACTCTCTTTTTGGAGAGTTTAAATGTTTAGTCTCAAAGAGTGGCACCCCATGCTGAGGAGGTTAGGGAGGAGATAGATGTCCAGAGAGAAAACAGTGAGCAGAAGCTCAGGGTAGAGCAAGGCTGTAGGAGAAATAGAGGCAGAGAGTAGCTTTGTTGTCTGATGGTGGAGCCCCAGAATCAGAGGTGATGGATGCCAACGGCCATTTGGGAATGCTCCAGGTATCAGACCTGCAGTGATCCCCTAAGACCCCCTAAACCGTGCCCCAGTTACCTCCAGAACTGTTTTAGGAAGAGAGATTGGTTCGGGTGCCCCTGTGTATGTGGCTGCAGGGCTGTTTTTGTTTGTTTGTTCAGGAAAGTAGACTGTGGAGAGGCGAGGAACTCAGGTTCGCTCTAACTAGAGTATCCTTACTTTCTTGATTTTTTTTTTAATTCATTTAACATTTGATCTATGGAGCCTGGAATATATGTATTAAAATTTACTCTAGAGGAGACATACTTTTGAGCTGAGGTCCTATTTTCCAATTTCTTTGCCTTTCATTTCAGGTCTGGCAGGAGGTTTTTATATTCCCTCCCAGGTGTGGGGACCAGCCACTTGGTAGTGCTTGTAAAGAATGAAATGGGTTTTGAAAAAAGTTAAACAGAATTCCTTTCCAAGATGCTGTTGGCTTTAAAATTCATATTCAGAGTATCAGCTAGCATGACATTTAGGTGCACAATTCCAGGTCATCGAATTCCTCTCCCTCCTCATCTCTGCTTTCTCAACCCTTCAGCTCCACAAACTTCCACCCCATTCTTCTTCTTTGTATTTAAGTCTTTTCATCCATTTGAAATAATATTTTTGTGTGGATGGTGTGAACCCAGATCCAATGTCTGTTTTTCCCTATTTGGACCGTCAATTATACTCACATCAGTTTTTGAGTTACTGAGTTGTTGTTTTTTTAATTTAAAAATTTAAAAATTGCATTCCCACCCCCCACCCCTCTCCCATTAACAACCTCAGCTTGTTCTCTATATCTATGGGCCACCCCATTTCTTTCACTGCCTGCTCAGGCTGTCTTGGCTCCTCCACTCTTCCTTTTTCTGGGTTCTTCTGACACAATGTAATACTTCCCAGCACCAGACATTATTACACCGTGTTGACTGATAAGGACCCAAGGTGCTGATGTGAGGAACAGAGAGGGCTCAATGAGGACATTCATTGCCCGCTGCCACTGGGAACTGGATGGAGAACGTCTACAATGTACCCAGGAAAGCAGAAAAGATGGGCTTTCTAAACAATCCAAAAAGAAATTCAGAAGTCATTAAGGGAAATGTACACATCTGACCACATAAAATATTTAAAACTTCTGAATGGCAAAAGTTAATTAATGACTTTATTAATACCATAAACAAAGTCAGAAAGCAATGACAGAATAGAGAAAAATATTTGCAACACAAAAATATTTGTAACAGACAAAAGGTAAATGTCCTTCCTATGTAAAAAGTGCTGTACAATTCAATAAGAAAAATATGAAAAGCCCAATAGAAAAGTGGTTTGAATAGGCAATTCACAAAGGAGAAAATGTAAACCTTTAAAAGTCATAAAATGATAACTGACTTTACTTTAGTCAGAGAAATGCAACATAAAGCAGTGAGATGCTATTTTTTGCCTGTCAGATTGGAAAAAACTAAAAAGACAGATAATACCCAGTAAGGAAACGGCTGCACTTATACACTGTTCATGATATATTAAGTGAAAAAAGCAAGTTGAAAAATCAGACAGATAAATAGCATGATTCAATTTCTGTGCTTTAAGAAAGTATGAAGAGATAGAGAATGATCATGGGTAGGCCAATTGAAATAGGAAGGAAAAAATAAAGGATACACAGCAAATTGTTAATCCGTGAAGTGTCTTTGTATAGCTCTTTCTTTTTAAAAAAAATATATTTTATTGATTTTAGAGAGAGAGGAAGGGAGGGAGAGAGAGAAACACCGTTGTGAGAAACATCAATTGGTCGCCTTCCATACGTGCCCCAAACCGGCAACCTTTTGGTGCACAGGACCACGCTCAGCCAACTGCGCCACTCTGAATGGGCACAGTTCTTTCTTTTTAAGCCTAGTTTGGTTACGGGTGATTTTGCTTTATGTGTTGTCACTAATTTTCAACCAAATTCTAAAATGTGATACCCTTGCAAAGATGTTTGCAATAACTGATCCATCTGTGGTGGGCCCATTAGGCTCTAGGCCCTGTGCGAAGGCATTGCCACACTTTATTTTATCTTCACAGCCCCCTATGGAACAGCCCATTAGGACCATTTTCCAGGTGAAGATGGCACTTCAAGAACTGAAGTGACTGGTCCACAGACTCTAGGTGTGGTCATGGCTTATAGGTCATTAGGTCCTGCCCGCCAAATCAGGTCTGCTTCCCTCAGCTTGGGCCTTGCACAAGTCCCTGGGTGTTACCGGATTATGGCCTTCAAACGTTTGAAACTTCAACTCTCACCAAGGAATACATGTTATAGCACAACCTGGTACACAGGTGCTCCCTAGAGCGCAGGAGTGCACACACGCACACCGAAAAGGAAGTTTAACACGCGATACTGAATATTTACTTTAATTATCTATGACGCACTTTGTTTTCCATTCTATTCTTTTCACTTTCATTGTTTGAAATGTTTGTTGATGTCTAAGAATTGTTGGGTGGTGTGGGAGACCCACACCCCTGCAGCTCATGCTGGAATTGGGTCCAGGAACTCCTTTAGTTCCAAAGCCCTAACCAATTTTTTAACAAAATTTTTATTGATTGCCCTAGCTGGTTTGCCTCAGGGGTGAGAGCATCAGCCTGCAGACTGAAGGGTCCTGGGTTCAATTCCAACCAAGGGCACGTACCCCAGTTGCAGGCACAATCCCCGGCCTAGGTCAGGGTGCATGTGGAAGGCAGCCAATCGACATGTCTCTTACATCTCTCTCCCCCCACCCCCCTCTCTGAAAAGGAATGAAAAAAATATCCTCGGCTGAGGATTCAAAAAAAATTTTTTTAATTGATTGATTTGAGAAAGAGAAACATCAATTTTTTGTTCCACTCATTTATGCATTCACTGGTTGATTCTCATTTGTGCTCTGACTGGGGATCAAACCCACAACCTTGGCATATTGGAACGATGCTCTAACCAACTGAGCTACCCAGCCAGGGCCCCAGAGCCCCTAACTCTCCCCCCCCCCCTCATTTTCTTGAACTACATCTGGGCCAGATTATATGCCCAGTTAATTTTTGTTTAGATGGTGAATGATTGATGACTGGGGGCTTAATCATAAAAACAATGAGCGTATTAAGGAACTGAGGCAAACACCACTGTTTTTTTCTATTCAATTACCTTTATTCCCTTTTTTCTTGATTCTAGAACCTTGATTTTTTTAATGTGTTACACAGTGATGGGCTTCATGGGTACTTTTCCCAGTAACAAGGGATAAATATTGATTAACTTAAGCTGATCAGTAAATTATAGTCCCTTTGCTTGTAACATGTTTATTTTTTGTTTTACTTCTGTTTGTTTGGTTGATTGGTTTTAATTTATCTTTATTTATTTATTTTTTTCTTCTTCAATGACTTGTATTTTTTAAATTTTTTTTTAAATTTATCTTTATTGTTGAGAGTATTATAGGTGTCCCATTTTTCCCCCCAATTGACCCCCTCCACTTCGCTCCCACCCCCTCCGCAGGCCTTCACCCCATTATTAACTGTGTCCATGGGTTATACATATATGCATATAACTTTTTTGGTTAATCTCTCCCCACCCTCCACCCCCCCTTCTCTCTTTCCTCTGAAATATGATTGTCTGTTGCATGCGTCAATGTCTCTGGATCTATTTTAGTTCGTCAGATTCTTTTGTTCATTAGCTTCTTCTTAAAGAAGACTTCAACTTTTCCTGTGAAGCTCTTTATTTGACCTTCAATTCTAAATGATAGCTTTGTTGGGTAGAGTAATCTTGGTTGTAGTTCCATGTTTTTCATCACTTTGAATATTTCTTGCCACTCCCTTCTGGCCTGCAAAGTTTCAGCTGAGAAATCAGCTGACAGTAGTTATCGATTTTCTCAGTTATTTCCCTAATAGTCTGCTTAAACATCCTTATAACCAAAATTCTGAACTCTGTATCTGTTAGTTTGCTTGGATCTATTTCATTTAGTTCCTCTTCTAGAGATTTCTTCTGTTCTTTCCTTTGTGACATGTTTCTTTGCCTCCACATTTTGGCTGCTTGCAGGTGTTTGTTTCTATGTATTAGGTAGAGCTGCTATGTGTCCTGGGATTTGTAGAGTGATTTTGTGTAGTAGGTGTCCTGTAGGGTCCAGTGGCTCAGCCTCCCCAGTCACCTGAGCTGGGCCTTCTAGGTGCTCCCCTGTGTGGGCTGTGTGCACTGTCCTGTTGTAGTTGAGCCTTGGTTGTTGTTGGTGTCACTGGGAGGAATTGACCCCCAGGCCAATCAGCTGTGAGGACCAGCTGCAACTACGGCCAGGCAGATGCTGTGCTGGAGACACCCCTATGGAGCAGGATTTACTTCAGTGGAGCTTTGGTGTTCACCAAGTGCGCCCCTTGAGTGTCACTCATGGATGTGGTAGGGTTGTAATCCAGCTTGGTCGAATCTAACCACAAGGTGCACTGTGTCTTGGGCCTCCCGGGAGGTGCAAAGTCAGCCTGTGCCAGTGCCTTGCCCAGGGCCACCCAGCATGAGCTACACAGCAAACTGTAGTTGGCTGCTACTTGTGCTGGGCTTTGCGTTGTCCAGGAGAGGCCAAGCTATGAGCCAATGCAGGCTGCCGCTAGTGTCAGGCCTGGGGCCGCTAATCAAGCTGTATGGGGCACGCTGCCGCTTGTTTGCGAGATTTTAGGAAAGTCCTAAGCATGAGGCTTGAGAGGCCGCTTGCACAGAAAAGCCCCTGGAAATGGCCTGGATGAGCTGCAGGTGGGGAGGGGCGGGGCCTCGGGAATCACGGGGCGGGGCCAAAGGTGTGAGTCAGGTGCTGGCGATTCAAATATGGCGCCTGCCTGCCGGCTGTGTGCGGGGAGGACTCGCCAAAGGAGCAATGGCCTCTGCCAGCCCTTCTGCCTGGGAGGAAGCCGCCCCTCCACCTCTCACCCCAAATTCAGGCAGGTTAGTTCCTCCCCGAGTGTCCCAGGTCCTTTCCAGCTGCTGCCCGGCGCTGGGCTCAGAGGGAGCGTCCGAGTGAGTCCGTGCCGGGCCCTTTAGAGGAGCTGCTGGGGCTCCCGCAGCCTCTGCGACCCTCAGGGACAGTCCCCGCTGGTTTCACAGCCTGGAGCTGTGGGGACGTCTTCCTGGCCCTGGAGCCCTGGGCTGGGGGCCTGCTGTGGGGCTGGGACCCCTCCCTCCTCCGGGAAACCCCCACCGCCGAGATTCCCTCCCGGGTTTACCCCGCGGCACCGGGTGTGGGCCCGCGGCCACGTCTCCACGATTCAGCCCCGATCCGCCCGCGTCTCCGCCCCTCCTACGGTCTCGGTGCCGCTTCAGTTCCCTGGTTGTAGGGCTTCTGTGCAGCCAGATCTCAGGAGGTTCTGAGTGATGGTGGTTCTGTATTTTAGTTGTAATTTTGATGTGGTTGTGGGAGGCGGCGGGTGCAGGTGTTACCTATGCCGCCATCTTGTTTCACCTTCCTAATTTATCTTTATTGTTGAAAGTATTACAAATGTCCCCACTTTTCCCCCTCCACACTATTGTCTGTGTCCATAGGTTATGCATATATGCATATAAATTCTTTGGTGAATTTCTCCCCAACCCCCTCCCCACACCCCTGCCTTCCCTCTGAGATCCCTCAGTCTGTTTCATGCTTCTCTGTCTCTAGATCTATTTTGTTCATCAGTTTATTTTGTTCATTAGATTACACATATGAGTAAGATCATGTGATACTTGCCTTTCTCTGACTTATTTAGCTTAGCATAATAATCTCCAGGTCCCACCATGCTGTCTCAAAGGGTAAGGGACCCTTTTCTTTTTTTTTTTTACAGCTGCATAGTATTCCATGATGTAAATGTTGGAGAAGGTGCTTGATATGATTTCAGTCTTCTTAAACTTGTAAAGACTTGTTTTGTGTCCTAACATGTGGTCTTTAAGAATGTCCCATGTGCACTTGAGGAGAATGTGTATTCTGTAGCTTTGAGGTGCAATGTTCTGTAAATGTCAATTAAACCCATCTGATCTAGTATGCCATTTAGAGTCACTGTTTCTGTGTTGACTTTTTGTCTGGAAAATCTATCCAGTAAAGTCAGTGGGGTGTTAAAGTCGCCTACTGTAATGGTATTGCTGACGATATCTCCTTTAAAAGTCCTCCATTTTTTTGTTTTGTTTTTTCAGCCTGTGTGAGTCTTTTGTTTTGAGGTAGATCTCTTGTAGACAGCATATATTTGGATCATGTTTTATCCATTAGCTACCCTATGTCTTTTGATTGGAGCATTTAACCCATTTATATTTAAGATTATTATTGATTGGAACGTATCTATTGCCATTTTATTTCTTTATGCCTATGTTTCTCATTCTCACAAGTTCAACTTCTTATTACAGCAGTTCGTTTAAGATTTCTTGCAATGCTGGTTTGGTGATGATAAACTCCTTTAGTCTTTTATTGTCTGAGAAGCTCTTTATTTCACCATCTATTTTGAATGATAGGCTTGCTGGATAGAGTAGTCTTGATTTCAAATCCTTGCTTTTCATTACCTTGAATACTTCATGCCATTCCCTTCTGGCCTGTAAAGTTTCTGATGAGAAATCAGCTGACAGCCTTGTGAGAGCTCCTTTGTAGGTAACAGATTGCTTTTCTCTTGCTTCCTTTAAGATTCTCTCTTTGTCTTGAATGTTTGGCATTTTAATTATTATGTGTCTGGGCTTGGACCTCTTTGGCTTCTTCTTGCATCAGATTCTGTGCCTCCTGAACTTGTGACTTTTTCCTTGACCAGGTTGGGGAAGTTTTCTGCCATTATTTCTTCAAACAGATTCTCTAACCCTTGCTTACTTTCTACATATTCTGGCACTCCTATGATGTGAATATTGTTACATCTCAGGTTGTCCCATAGCTCCCGTAGACTGTCCTCTTGTTTTTTGTTCTTTCTTTTTGGATCTCTGATTGATTTTTTTCTACCCTGTCTTCTAATTCAATGATCCAGTCCTCAGCTTCTCCTAATCTACTGTTTATTCCTTCCAATGTTTGGGTTTGTTTTCTTTTTCATTTCTACCATGTAATTCTTAATTTCCTTCATAGTTTCCTTTTCTTTTCTCATGCTGTTGAGCATCCTTATGATCATATTCTGAACTGTATGGCTGATAGACTGCTCATCTCCATTTCATTTAGCTTTTCTTCTGGAGAACTCTTTTGTCCTTTTATTTAGGGTTTGTTTTTTTGTCTGCCCATTTTGGCTCCCTGTTTGGCTTTGTTTCTATGGATTACGTAGGCCCAGTCTTTTGGATGGTCTCTGGTGCAAGGTGCAGGCCAGTGTCAGGCACTGTTTGTGACTGGCCTTGAGTACCCTGTTTGAAGTTTTCCGCACTCCACAGCTTATAGTTTCCTCTGCTGGGGCTGAGTGTGTTTGGAAAGGACCAAGATGCACACCAAGATCTGCTTTTCCAAGCCCTGAATCCAGAAGCAAATCAGGCAAAGACTCAAAGCACCCAGACCAATTTTTATTCAGTCTCTTAATGAGCCTCAGGCTGTAGAAACTCCACAGCGTGGGTTGAGAGATTTTTTCCAACAGGGTGGGGCAGTTGCTTCCCCCAGGCAAAAACTGCTTGGAGAAAGATATCCTCTGCAGTATGGGGGAATGACTCAGCATAGGAATCTAGATGGCTGTCCTCTGAGCCCTATCCCCTGAGCCAGCACCCCTAGATTCTCCTCACACAGCTCTGGTCCACTCTGTTCTCCCTCTGCCAGAGCCCAAGGTGAGTGGCTGCACACAAAACGTTGTGCATTGTCTTCTTAAGAGGGCACCTGCATTTCCAGCCAGTCTCTCCCTGGTAGACAGAAACCCAGCTGCTTTTCACAGCCAGATGTTATGTGGGCACCTTTCTCAATTTTGGTGCTCTGGACTGGGAAGCTCAGCCTGGGGTTTAGACCCCCAGAGTTCTCCCCACAGCTGAGATATCCCTCCGGATCTTCAGCTGCTGTTTATGGAAGCTCAGCCAGCCCTCTTGCTCATCTGTACTTCCTACCAGTTTCTATGTGGTCTTCACTTTACGTCCTTGGTTATGAGGGTGTTCTCTAACTAGTCTTCAGTTGATTATTCAGGATGGTTTTTCTATATTTTAGTTGTAATTCCAGTTTGGTCCTGGGAGAGTGTTAGCGTCGCTTCCACTCAATCCACTGCCATCTTGGAATCTCCAGAGCCTTTAACTCTTAAGTGACATACCTACATCCTTTCTACCCAAACATCTTTGGGCCTTTCACTAGTGGTTCATTGTGGCTTCTTTTCAAAAGATGCCATCCAGTGCTGAGCTCAGCATACTCTGGCCAGAATTCCACAGTGGATTTAGACTAGAACTGGAGCTGTGGTGTGGTGACCAATTCAGGACCCTTTAATCCTGGTTGCCTCGGTAGAGTATTCCTTCAACACATGTTTATCAAGTAACTCCAATGTAGAAGATCAGAGCTCAGAAAATATCCAGCTTCTTAGACACTTTCATATGGGGTAAAAGGGACACAGGTGTCCCCGTCTCAAGATCTCTTCTTTTGTATGCTTCAGATATGACGTTTCTGCATAAGCTTATACTTGAACAAAATAGTTTTGCTGTTAAAACAAGTTTGTTTGTTTACAGAGAGGTGAGCAAAAATTTTAGGGAGTAAGCTTTCTTTTGGAAAATAATTCATTGAGTTGTTTTTTTTGTTTTTTTGTTTTTAATGTTTTTATTGATTCCAGAGAGAGGAAGGGAGAGGAGGAGAGAGATAGAGACATCAATGATGAGAGAGAGTCATTGATCGGCTGCCTCCTGTATGCCCCCTCCTGAGGATCAAGCCTGCAACCTGGGCATGTGCTCTGACTGGGAATCTAACAGTGACCTTGTGGCTCATAAGTCAATGCTCAACCCACTAAGCCACGCTGGCTGGGCTGCATTGAACATTTTAGTATTATAATAAAGTACAAAATATACCATTAGTGACATTTAGTATATTCACAACGTTGTGTAGCATTCACAGCTAGCTAGTCTCAGAACATTTTCATCAAGAAACCTCCAACAGGAAACCTCATATCCATTAAGCAATCACTCCATATTATCCCTTCTCTCCAGCTCATGGCAGCCACTATTCTACTTTCTGTTTCTATGGGTTTGCTTTATATGGATATTTCATGAAAATGAAATCATATAATACATGGCCTTTTGTGACTGGCCTCTTTCTCTTGGTATGTTTTCAAGGTTCATCCATGATGTAGCATGCATCAGTACTTCATTCCTTTTTATGGATGAATAATATTCCATTGTATGATATACCACATTTTGTTTATCCATTTATCAGTTGTTGGACAATTGTTTCCACCTTTTGGCTATTGTGAATAATACTGCTATGAACAGTTGTGTACAAGTTTTTGTTTGTTTTTAATTCTTTTGGGGATATATCCAGGAGAGGAAGGGCTCTGTCATATGTTTAAGTTAATGAGAAACTACCAAAGTGTTTTCTATAGTGGCTACACCTTATTACATTCCTACCAGCAATCTATGAGGGTTCTGATTTTTCCATATCCTTGTCAATACTTGTTGTTTTCTTTCTTTTTTAAAAATTATAACTATTTTAATGGTGTATGAAGTGGGGCCTCTTATTGTGGTTTTGGCTTGCGTTTCCCTAATGACTAACAATACTGCAAATCTATCTTTTCACATGCTATTTGCCACTGCATATTTTCTTTAGAGAAATGTCTATTCAAATCCTTTGCCCATTTTTAAACTGGGGTGTTTGTCTTTTTGTTGGTGAGTTGTAGGATTTTTAATATATTCTGGATACAAGTTCCTTATGAGATACATGATTTGCAAACATTTTGTCTCATTATGTTGATGTCATCTTTTGACGCACAAAAGTTTTTAATGTTGATAATGTCCAGTTTAACCTTTCCCCCCCCCCTTTTATTTCTTGTGCTTTCTGTGTCATTTTTTTTTTTAATATATCTTTATTGATTTCAGAGAGAGGACAGGAGGGGAGAGAGAGAGATAGAAACATCAATGATGAGATAGTCATTGATCGAGCCCGCAACCGGGCATGTGCCCTGACAGGGAATTGAACCCCGATCGCCTGTATCCTAGGTCGAGGCTCAACCACTTAGCCACGCCCGGCCGGGTATCTGTGTCATTTTTAAAAAAACCACTGCCAAATCTTCCATGGAGATTTACCCCTATGTGTCCTTCTAAGAGTTTTATGCTCTTACATTTAGGTCTTTGATTCATTTTGAGTTAGTCTCTAAATACGGTATAAGGCAAGGTTCAAACTTCATTCTTTTGTATGTGGATACTTAGTTTTCCCACCACAATTTGTTAAAGAGACTCTTTACCCATTGAGTGGGCTTCACATCTTTTGAAGATCAACTGACCATAGATGTATGGGTTTATTCCTGGACTCTCAATTTTATTCCATGGAGTTATATGTCTATACTTAGGCCAGTTCCACACTGTTTCTATTACTGTAGCATTATAGTAAATTTTGGAATCAGGAAGCATGATTTTTCTAACTTAGTTCTTTTTCAGGATTGTTTTGGTTATTTGCAGTCCCTTGCAATTTCATATGAATTTTAGGATCACCTTATTCACTTCTGCAAAAAAGCCTTTGAGATTTTGATAGGAATGGTATTGAATCTGTACATTGCTTTTGCATAGTATTGCCATCTTACCAATATTATATGTTCGAATGCATGAACTTCAAGTGTTTTTTTCATTTGTTTAGATCTCCTTTATTTTCTTTCATCAGTGTTTACAATCTATGCCTGACATCTCCTTGGTTAAATTTATTCCTAAATTTTTTAAAAAAATTAATGAGTTATTTTGGGGAGGGATTTTTAGATTTACAGAAAAATATTAGTAGAAAATATGAAGAGTTCTAATATACCCTTTTTATTTTATCATTTTTGATGCTATTGTAAATGGAACTGTTTTCTTAATTCCCTTTTGGGGTTTTTAATTGCTAGTGTATAGAAATACAACTGATTTTTGTGTATTGATCTTGTATCCTTCAACTTTGCTGAATTTGTTTATTAGTGCTAATTGTTATTAATACTTGACCCTTGTTCAAGTCCACACACCTTCTCCCACCTGCATTTAATAGTTGAAAAAACCAAGTATCTGGGACTTGCCCAAGGTCCTGCTGCCCCTTACTGCTGAGATTTAGCCCAGTTTAGTGCTTTCCCTGTGGTACTTATTCAGAGCCCCTTAATTGAATTCAGAGCCCCTTCATTCCCTTAATTGAAGGGGGGGGAGGGTTCAGTGTAATTTGCATGCACAAATTCCAGCAAGTTCCTTCTACACAGCCTCCTGTCCATCTCTCCCAACTCCCCAGTCTCCACACTCTCCCCTCCTTTGCCCGCATTTAACCAGGATGATGAGCCCAGCTGGACTCTACCCACCCTGGCCCCCAGCTCTGGCTGCCTGGTTAAGGAGATAACTGGAGGCAAATTAAAACCCAGGATCCTGTCCTAGCCGGTTTGGCTTAGTGTGAAGGGTCCAGGCTCAATCCCCAGCCCCTGTCAGGAGCATGCAGAAGGCAACCACTAGACACATCAATGTTTCTCCCCACCCCCCTTCCACTTTCTCTGAAAAAGCAATGGAAAAAATATCTTTGGGTGAGGATTTTAAAAAAACCCACAAAACCCCCCAGGATCCTTTGCCCCTGACTCCTATCTGGAGCAGAGAACCACTGGGGGCACCCAACTCTTCTGCTCCTCCCACTGCCCTGTAACCCTGGTTTCCTCCAGCACCAATTTAGGCCTCCCAGAGGTCCCAGAACCCTGCACAGGCTGCACTGGCAAAGTCAGACGCTTTGCCTGCATCATGCCTGCCAGGAAAACAGGCAAATTCATCATGTAAACCAGGACTATTTTAGGGGTGGGGCCTCGGGTGCAGCAGCTGTGTTCTGCAGTGGGCTGGGGGTGGAGACTGCTCTTTTTTTGAGCTGTTAGGCTCCTTGGTAAGTGAAGCCACAGGCTGTGCTCTGCCTTCACTTGGAATGTGGTTTACATGTTCACAAAAGACAGCCCTAAAGGTGGAACTTAGAGAAGCTGCGGGCAGACAGAGGGGTGAGAATTCGGCTTGGAGTTTGAGTGGGTGGGGAGGGAGGGGGAAGGAGGAACCGCAGGCCCAGTGCCCGGTCAGGTTGCCTAGGTGACGGGAGGGGGAGGGGGAGGGGGGAGGGAGAAGTGGCTGAGTGGGCTGAGTGGATGCAAGCATCTCAGATCTTAACACCATCTAGGAGCGCCCATCTCGGCTTCTTCTGCTTCCAATAGTTTAACCCCTACTGGGGGAAGCAGGCAGGCGTCTTCCCCATTCTTTTATCCTGGTGCCCAGTGTTGTGAGGTTGGGGAGAAATAGAACGTCAGCTCTGGAAAAGGGCTTGCCAAGTCTCCCGGCCCAGTCACTTTCAAGCAGGTTTGTAGCAACAGAGCCTTGTTTCAAAGGATTAACCAGAACCCCAACATGCAAATCAGACACGTAGGGGGTTGCTGGTCCCATCCATACCCCACCCCCAGAACTCCAGGGTTGCACCATCCAAAATGTGAGAATATGTGGTCTGGGCCCAAACCTTCATTGTACTGATGGGAAAACTGAAGTTCCCAGATGGGCCACTGACTTGCTCAAGGACACCCAGCAAATGAGTTTGTGGCAGAACAAGGATGGAAGCCGGCTTCCCAAGACCGTAACAGAGCCAGCAGGAAGAAGCACAACCCTTTGAGGGAGCGTGGAAGAGAGTGGATGCACAGGATGTCTTAGAAACTTGGGATTGCCAGATCTGCTGGGACAACACAACTCCCCGATTTTATAGAGGAGCCCAGAGATGGGGTCGTGGATTCTTGTCAGAGGGATCCTAAAAGGGAGTACTATTCCCTTGGAAGACGAATTTGAACATGTGCTGTTTGGCCAGCTCCATGCATCCTTTAATGAAATTCCCAGGTGCCAGATGGTGTGTGTGTATTGGGGGGGTTGGGCAGAGGAGCACTGGCCTGGGAGCTTCGTCCCCCTCTGTTACAGACAAGCCCCATGACCTTGGGAGATTTATTTTTAAAGAGCCAAAGGATCATCCCCTGGTTTGTAAGAGGTCCGGAAGAGTAATAGGATTAAATGGTGCTCCGAGCTGTTTTACATTGTTTCTAAATGTCAGGGCCTCCTTTAGAGGAAGGAGTAAACACACTGTTCTTTAAAGATTGAATTTGACAGTGAGTTTTTAAAAGGCCCTTTATTTTTCTTTTCCATTTTCATGGCTAATTATAAACTAACACATGGTCATTTCAGAAAATGTGTAAAGTACTGAAAACACACACACACAAAACCCCAGAAAATAAAATCACTCATAAACACATCACCCAATAGCAACCATTGTTCAACATTGTTATACATTTCCTTTCAGTCTTTTTTCTATACTTTTTTCCTTTTACAGAGTGATCATGTTGTTATTTTTTAAAGTAATTTTGTTTAATGATTAATAAAGCAGTTTTTCCCCCAGTAAGTCATGTCTAGCTATTAAGAAAAAATTACAAAGCATAAAAAAAGACAAAAAGCACAATTTGAAGAGGCAAAGCGAGTATCAGAACAAGACATAGAAGGGATATTGAAATAGACTGGAAATTTAACACAACTGTGGTTAATATGCTAAAGACTCTAATAGATAAAGTAGACAGTATGCATGCAAGAACACAGGGGCAGTGTAAGCAGAGAGATGGAAATCCTAAGAAAGAACCAAAAAAAACAAAATGCTAGAGATAAAAAAATATATACCCACTGACACAGAATTGAAGAATGCCTTTGATGGGATTATTAGTAGGCTGGACATAGCTGAGGAAAGAATATCTGAGCTAGAGGATATATCAATAAAATCCTTGAAACCCAAAAAGGAAAGAGAACAAACACTGAAAAAAAACAACAGAATATCCAAGGCCTGTGGGACAACTACATAATGTATAACAAACATGGAATGGGAATACAGGAAGAAGAGAGAGAAAAGAACAGAAGAAACATTTGAAACAATAATGACTAACAATCTCCCCAAATTAATGTCAGATACAAAACCACAGAATGAAGAAACTCAGAACTCAGCTCAGAAGCTTAAAGAATGCCAAGCAAGATAAATAATATAAAAAACCCCCTACATCTCAGCATATAATTTTTAAATTGCAGAAAGTCAAAGAGAAAGAAAAAATGTTGAAAGAAGCCAGAGAAAAAAACACCTTACCTATATAGGAACAAATATAAAAATTACATCTCTGACTTCTAAGAAATCATGTAAACAAGAAGCCAGTGGAGTGAAATATTTCAAGTGTTGAGAGAATAAATAACCAGCAGCCTAGAATTCTGTATCCTGCAAAATTAGCTTCAAAAGTGAAGGAGAAATAAAGTCTTTCTCTGATAAACAAAAATTAAAGATATTTGTTGCCAGTAGATTTGCCTTGCAAGAAATTTTAAAAGAAGTTTTTTAGAGCATTAGCCAGTTTTGCTCAGTGGTTAGATCATCGGCCCATGGACGGAAGGGTCGTGGGTTCGATCCGGTCAAGAGCACACACCTCGGTTGCAGGCTTGAGCCCTAGCCCATCTGAGCCACGTATGGGAGCAGCCAATCAATGTGTCTCTTTCACATCAGTGTTTCTATCTCTCTCCCTTCCACTCTCTCCAAAAAGCAATGGAAAAAATATCCTTGGATGAGGATTTAAAAAAAAAAATTTTTAGAGAGAAGGAAAATAATACAGGTCAAAAACTCAGATCTACATAAAGGAAAGAGAGCGTTGAATAAGGGCTAAGTAAAGGTAAAAGAAAACTTTCACTTTTCTTGTTCTTAATGACCTATCAGATAATAGTTTGCTCAAACTAATAATAGCAATGATGTATTCCATTATGTACGCTTATGTATATATTTTATGTGTATTCTTATGTATGCTTCTATATAGGGAAAATGAAAGACAACAGTAATACATGGGACAAGATGAAGGAATTAGGATCATTTTGTTATTCTAAACATTTGTTATACTGCCTGTGAAGTGGTATAGTGTTATTTGAAAGTGAACTTGGATTAATTAAAATGCATATTGCAAACTCTAGGGAAAACACCTAAAAATTATTAACTGATATATTAAGAAAGGAGAAAAAATAGAATCATAGAAAATGCTAAATTAAAACCACGGAAGGCAGAAAAAGAGTGGGAGACACAAGAACAAAGAACAAAGGCACAAATAGAAAACAGTAACAAACAGTAGATATTAATCAAACTATATCAATAATTCTTTGAATGTCAAAGATTTAAATGCACCGTTAAAAGACAGATGTCACAGTGGATAAAAAAACATGACCCAACTATATGTTGTTTATAAGAAACACACTTTAAATATAAAGACACATAGAGGTTAAAAGCAAATGGATAGAGCCTGGCGGGGCGGGGCTCAGTGGTTGAGCGTCGACCTAGGATCCAGGAGATCCAGGTTTGGTTCCCAGTCAAGGCACATGCTGGGTTGTGGGCTGGATCCCCAGTTGGGGGCGTGCAGGAGGCTGGCGATCAATGACTCTCTCATCATTGATATTTCTATCTCTCTCCCCTCTTCCTTCCCCTCTCTGAAATCAATAAAGAGATACTAAAAAAAAAAAAAAAGTAAATGAAGTAAATGGATGGAGAAAAAGATATTGCTAACCACAAGAAAAGAGGAGTAGCTAAATTAACTACAGGTGGAGCTGACTTCAAAGAAAGGAAGTTATCAAATATAAAGAAGAGCATTTCCACCCTAGCTGGTTCGGCTCAGTGGTTAGAGTGTCAGGCTGTAGACTGAAAGGTCTCACATTTGATTCCAGCCAAGGGCACATGCCTTAGTTGCTGGCTTGGCCTAGCAGAGGTAACCAATTGATGTGTCTCTCTCACATTGATGTTTTTCTCTCTCTTCCTCTCTCTGAAAAACAATGGAAAAAATATCCTCAGGTGAGGATTGAAAAAAAAAAAAAAAGGGCATTCCATAATGATAAAGGGGTCATTTCAACAAGATGACATCATTCTTTTTTTTTTTTTTAATGTTTTTATTGATTTCAGAGAGAGGAAGGGAGAGGGAGAGAGATAGAAACATCAATGATAAGAGAGAATCACAGATCCGATCCGCTGCCTCCTGCACGCCCTCCACCGGGGATCGAGCTCCCCCTCCCCTGGGCATGTGCCTGGACCGGGAATTGAACCCAGATCTCCAGGTTCATGTGTCAACACTCAACCACTGAGCCACTCTAGCAGGGGATAACTCTTGACATGTCTGTGCCTAAACAGAGCGTTAAACTACATGGGACAAAATCTGATAGACTTGAAAGGAGAAATAGATGAATCTAATATAATTAGAGATTTCAAAACTCTTCTCTCAGAAGTGGACAGATTCAGCAGGCAGAAAATCAGTGAGGACATAGTTAAACTCAAAAACACCATCAATCAACTGAGCATAATTGACAGCTATAGACTACTTCATCCAACAAAAGCAGAATAAAGATTTCTCAAGTTCACATGGAACAGTCACCAAGAAAATAAAATGAATAGCTTTCCCTCTTTTTCTTCCCTCTGAAAGAGTTTATATAATATAGATAGGAACACTCTGTTCCCTTATGGTTTTGTAAAACTCTCCCATGGAACCACACGGACCAGTATCTTCTTAGTGGACAGATCTTTGGCTATCATTTCCATTTCTTTTATGGTTGATAATTTATGTTTTCCTGTTTCCTTTTTGTCTGGGTTTCATATTTATCTGCATAATGTTGTTCAGTAGTCTTTTACAACTTTAAAATCTCTTCTGAGTATTTTGTAGTTTGACAATTTTGTCAATCTATATAATGTTAATTTTCTCTCCCTTTGTTACACTTGATCAAGTTTGGAAAAGTTTTTATGTTTCTTTAAATCTTTGCAAAGAATCATTTCTATTTATTAATTAACTTTTTTCTATTTTATTGCTTTCTACTGCAATCTTTGCAATTTTTCTTTATATTTTTCACGTCTTTTTTTCAATTTACTTTTTTATTGGAAGCTGTAATGGGTTGAATAGTGTTCCCCCAAATTGATGTCCACACAGAATCTAGAAATGTGACCCTTGTTTGGAAATAGGATCTTAGCAGATGTAATCAAGTTAAAGATGAGGTCATACTGAATAAGGATAGGCCCTAAATCCAATATGACTGGTGTCCCTGTAAGAAAAAAGAAATTTGGAACCAGAGACAGACACACAGGGAGAACACCATGTGATGATGGAGGCAGAGAGAGGAGTAATGCATCTACAAGCCAAGGAGTGTCAAGTAATCACCAAAAGCTAGAATGAGACAAGGAAGCATCCTCCCCTAGAACCTTTAGAGACACCATAGTCTCCAGAACTATAAGACAATAAATTTTTCTTGTTTTAAGCCACTAAGTATGTGGTAATTTGCTCTAGCAGCCCTAATGCAAAAGCTAAGTTCATTCATCATTAGTCCTTTTTTTATAATAAGTTCATGTAAGTCCATGTATTTCCTTGAAAATTAATTTGACCAAATCCCAAAGTAGTTCTTCATTCAACTCTAATTTCATTATGATTTTTTCTTTCAACCCATTAATTAGACTTATGCCTTAAAATTTTCACATGTATATGCATTTCTAGGTATCTTTTTTTTTTTTTTTTTAATATATCTTTATTGATTTCAGGGAGAGGGAGAGAGAGAGATAGAAACATCAATGATGAGAGTCATTGATCGGCTGCCTCCTGCACACCCCTGACTGGGGATAGAGCCCGCAACCCAGACATGTGCCCTGACCGGGAATCGAACCGAAATCTCCTGGGTCCTAGGTAGATGCTCAACCGCTGAGCCACGCCTGGCCGGACTCTAGGAATGTTTATATTGTCATTAACATCTACTTTGATTTCTGTATCATCAATAAATGTTTTGTATTACATCAATTTTTTAAAATGGGGGGCAACTTACTGTACAGTCTAATAGTCAATTTTCGTAAATGTTAGAAAAGAACAATCTCTTTTGGGTTCAGAGTTCTATATGTATCCATTAGATTCACAGGTTGCTCATTACTGTGTTAAAGATTAGCTAAGTAATAAATAAATGTGTTTCCACCTTCCACCAAGGCACAAAACTAGGCTACATTTCCCTGCCTTTCTAGCAATTCGATATGGCCATATGATTGAGTTTTGGCCAATGGAATGTGAGCAGAAATTATATATGTCACTTCCAGGACCAGTTCACATGTAATTCTCCATTCTCTCTCTTACCATGACTGTTGGCTGGGTCTCAACACCCAGGTGACTAGAAGCCACATTTTAAAGTTGGCAGAGTAGTTATCAGCTTGAGTACCTGAATGACTGTGTGGAACAGAGACTCCCTGATAAAAGATTGAATTTAACACAAAAGACAAATAAACCTCTGTTGTTTAAGGGTTAAGCTCCTGATATTTAAGAGTTTATTTCCTACAGAAGTTAATATGATCTACACTAATACATTTTTGCTCTCAGATATCTTTATACTTTTTGTCTTATTTGTCAGATATGAGGGATGCATGTTAGAGTCTCTCATTATAAAGGAAGTTTTATACATTTCTCTTAGTAATTCTATAAAATCTTATATGTTTCCTAGCTATGTTGTTAGGTGCATACAATCTCATTAGTGTTATTACTTTTTGGCAAATTATTCCTTTTATCAGTGAAAAATATTTTTGCTAATTATTTGCCAGGTATTTTTTTCAACATTCCTGTGTAATTTTTTAAAGTGTATTTTCAATATAAATAATATATAGCTATATTTTTAAAAATTCAAAATGAAAAACTCCCTATCTTTTAATAGGTGAGTTTGACCATTTACATTTTTATAATTATTGATATTCTTGCACTTATTTCTGATCACCTTATTTGTATTTTCCACTTCCATGCTTTCTCTGAGTTTCTTTTATTTTTCCACCCACTCTCTTGGATTTTTTTGGAATCATTAACTTTTTCTATTCAACTTTTTCACCTACTGATTTGATAGTTGCATATTCTATTCTACTGATTAACACTCATTCTTTTATTGTGGAAAAATGTGCATAAAATGAAGGTTACCATTTTAATCATTTGAAAATGTACAGTTGAATTTTTGGAGTATATTCATTCATACAGTTGTTCAACCATCACCACTGTCTAATTTCAGAAGATTTTTTATCATTCCCGAAAGAAAACTCATAACTCTATATTTAACATTTTGAGGAACTGACAAACTGTTTTCCAAAGTGACTGTACCATTTTACAATCTAATCAGCAATGTATGAATGTATGAGGGTTCCAATTTCTCCACATCCTCACCAATACTTATTATTATCTCTTTTTTATTATAGCCATTCTAGTGAGTGGGAAATGATATTTCATTGTGGTTTTGAATTGTATTTCCTTGATGGCTAATAATGTTAGTATCTTTTCACGTGCTTATTAAAATTCATTTTAATACACATTTGCCAATATAGTTTTAAAGAATTCATTGGTATATGTTCTCACCTAAACAAAGCAAAAATGCTGACAAGAAGCTTTTTTATTTCCTTCCACTTTTCATAGAATATTCCTTACACAATTTTACTTTACTGACATCTGAAATTTTAGTTCCAGGTTGTTATTTTATAACTTTTTCAGGAAGTTCTTATTAAGATTTCTTAATTTTTTTGTTTTGTTTTATTTTGTTAATTCTCACCCAAGGATATTTTTTCCATTGATTTTTTTTTTTTTTTAGAGAGAGTGGAAGGGAGGGAGGGAGGAGGAGGATGGAAGAGAGAAAGAGAGAGAAACATCCATGTGAGAGAGACACATTGATTGGTTACCTCCCACATGCACCCCGACTGGGGTCAAGTATTGAAACTGCAACCCAGGTACATGCCCTTGACTAGGAGTCAAACCCATAACCCTTTGGTGCACCAGCCAACTCTCTAACCAATGAAGAACGCCTGCCAGGGCCCATCTATTTTTAAATTTCAATAATTATGTCTTTTATTTTTAAATCTCTAATTGTTTCTTTTTTTGTTTTGCTTTTGTTTTAATTTTATTTTTGTCTGATTATTTCTTTTCTTCCTTTCTTTTTTTTAATCCTCACCTGAGGATATTTTTCCATTGCTTTTCAGAGAGAGTGGAAGAGAGAGAAAGAGAGAGAGAAACATCGATGTGAGAGACATACATCAGTTGGTTGCCTCCCTTCCTGAGCGGGGCCAAGCCCACAACCCAGGTACAGAATCAAATCTGAGACCCTTCAGTTCACAGGCCGACACTCTAACCACTGAGCCAAACTGGCTAGGGCTATTTTTTTGAAGCTAGCTATTCCTGTTTCATGAATAAAATACTCTTCTTTATCTCTCTAAAGGTTTAGAATTACATTTCTTTTTAAGTCTAGTTCTGGTTACCCTATTAACTCTCTCTCCTCAGACGTGCATACATCTGATTGTTGAATCTATAATCTTTTTCAAAAAGTAATATTGCACCCCTCACATATTTGGTGATTCTTGACCATATGTACATGTTTGCAGTTGTAATGTCTTGTTAGGCTGATGGCTGCCTCTGTTTGAGCGGTTTGCTTATAGGGAGGGGCAAAACAGCTGCTGGAACTTGTACTCCACACTGTTGTGATGGGCAGGACCTGCTGCTGGGTGGGAACCCCAGCAGCTGGTCTTCTAGGCTTGGATGTTTTTCATTCCTTTCAGAATGACAGCCACTCAGTACATGGCCCTTTCTCATTAACCCAAGAACTTACCCCCAAAGCTCTTACAGAGTACATGGAGAAGTCCAAGGCCGATAGCCTGGCTGCTCCTGCGACAGTTCCCCTATCAGTTTCGCCTCAGCACTTTTTTGTTTTCAACTTCCTCTCATCACCTCTAGATGTGGAACATTTTGGTATTGCTCCCTCATCTCGGGCAGTTCACTTCAGCTACTGCTGTGGCTGCTTTCCTCTTTACCCCGATCCTATCTGCTCTCAGTCTCAGAAAGATTCCTTACACTTTTAGACCATAATGAAACCCCTGCTTATTTTTGAACGTGTATCTTGTCCTTCTATCTTTTATAAGGTTGTAAGTGGGCTCAGTCTGCCATATATATGCATATATGTATTTTTCCACTTAATCACTTAATATTGTATTAAAAACATATTTTCAGATATGCAAGTATAAGTGTGTGTGTGTGTGTTTCCTAGCTGTGACTTCTGACAAGGGCCTAGAGGCAATGGCATTTTAATAGCAAAGAGTACACTTATTGCCCAATTCTTGGTTCCTAAATACTATTATCCACTCTAGGTAACCAAGGCTTCTTTGGAGAAATGACTGATTCTAGAACTGAGGCATGGATAGTACACGATAAGCTTGGAACATCTTGTTGCTTCAGATACTATAAAAGTGCCATAAAAAATGATGGGGTTATATTTAAAAAACACAAGAGTTAGCTACAGAAACTCTCATTGGCCAAATCTGAGACAATTTGAACATCAAAATAAATAGTAACTCATATAATAAAAATAAATAGCCCTAGTCAGTTGGCTCAGTGGTTAGAGTGTTGGCGCATGGACTGAAGGGCCCCAAGTTCAATTCTGGCCAAGGGCACGTACCTTGGTTGCAGGCTCCATTCATGGCTCCAGTTGGGGCACGTGCAGGAGGCAACCAATCGATGTCTCTCTCTCTCTCTCTCTCTCCCTCCCTTCCACTCTCTCTGAAAAGCAATGGAAAAATATCCTCGGGTGAGGATTAAAAAAATACAATAAAATAATCCATGCTGATTTTTAAAAATGAATAAGTAAATAAATGGGGCAGAAGGAAAGCTTTATCTTAGAGTGGAATTACAACTGATAAATGAGGTAGGATTGATGGAATCAAAAAATCACCATTTAGCCCGGCCAGGGGTGGCTCAGTGGTTGAACGTATACCCAGGATCCAGGTGATCGGGGTTCGATTCCCTGTCAGGGCACATGCCCGGGTTGTGGGCTCGATCCCCAGTTGGGGGCGTGCAGGAGGCAGCGGATCAATGACTCTCTCATCATTGATGTTTCTGTCTATCTATCCCTCTCCCTTCCTCTCTCTGAAATCAATAAAGATATATATATTTTTTAAATCACCATTTAGTAATCACCATAGTAATAAATCTTTCAAATAAATACTATCAATAGATGCTAAAACTAGTGGGTAAAAATTTAGCAGGAAATGGGATATTGGCATTGTCTTGAAGCATCTCCCCACAAGATGCTCATTAATTATGAAGGGGAAAGTAGTTTACAGTGGAGAAACCTAACAAGTTACCACCTTAATCAAGTGACCAAAGTTAACATCACCAGTAATGTGACAGCGAGATATCATGATTGGATAAGAACATACCGTTGTCATATTTCTGACAAAAATGCATAACCAAAATCTAATCACAAGGAAACATCAGACAAACCCAGGGTGAGTGACATTCTACAAAATAACTGACCTGTAATGTTCAAAAGTACCAAAATCATAAAAGATGAGAAAAAAAGTAAGAAACTATTCTAGATTAAAGGAGACTAAAGAGACACAACCACTAAATGTAACGTGTGATCCTAGATTGTATCCTGGACCAAAAGCAACATTTTTTCCTTTAGCTATAAAGGATATTACTGGGACAATGGTGAAATGTTTATGTCTCTGGATTAAATAATGATATATCTTTATTGTTTTTCTTATGTGATTATTGTTATGTAAAAAAGCCTTTGTTTTTAGGGGGAAAAAACACTGAAGTATTCAGGGATAAACAAACCATGCACATGCACATGTGGACATATTTTTATACAATTAAAAACTTCCCCATGAAAATTCATTGTAGGGCCGCTTAATAATACTCCACTGGCTGGGTAGATTGTAATTTACTTAATAATAACCTTCATGTTGGACATTTCTATATTTTCTAATTTCTCCCTATGATAAATAATAGAGAAATGAACACCCTTATATTTAATACTCTGTCCACTCTTCAGATTTTTTCCTTTTTATAAGTCTGTAGAAATGTTAATTATTGTCCAGGGGTATGAACATTTTAAGATTCTTTACACTTAACTTTATTCATACAAATTGAAATAAGCCAATCATGTTCATGCATATTCTCATTTAAAAGTTTTGTTAATTTGAGGGGAATTATATTTCATATTGTTTTATTGGCATTTCCTTGATCATTATAGAGGATAGTTGTTTTTTCCCCTAAAAATAGTAAATTTGGTAAGTGTTCCTATTTCCTGATGGATTCGTGACAGTCACATGTCTGTGCCTGTTGGGGGTGAGAATAGCAAAGCTGTTTGTAACTTCTAAGAAGTAATAAATAGTGATTACCATACTAGAGCTTGCAGTCAAATCACTTGTGACACATCCACATTACTGCACAAGATTGAACTGACAATTGATTTAGGCTCCTAGAATGAAAAAACACAGTATCTCCAGGGAAGGGGAAAGAGTGGGTGACAGAAGGAGGTAATTTCTTTGCCTGTTTTTCCCCCTCTTTCCTTTTTCATATCTCCCCCTTCCTTCCTTCTAAATATATGTATGCATAGCTAATATATTGTGTAATATATACATATGATATGTGTATTATAGTATGTTAAATAATATTATTAACAATATTATATAATATAGTATAATCCATAATAACATAATGTATGTGTGACTTTGCCAGGCCTCAGGTTCAGAGATATGAGACCAGCCGTCTTTCTTTCAGGGTCATATACTCTAGTGAAGGCAACAAGATTTAATCCCAGGGCAAGGTGCTAAGCTTGGCTCCAGTGCCCTTAATAAGTATCCTTGCATTGCCTACTAACCTGAACTCTACCTTTTCTCTGAAATCCTCCATGCTTTTCTTTCTCAGCACCTTGCCATGCCTGGAGTTTCCTTCACTTACTGCCCCTCAGCTAACCTAACCATCCTTCAAGGCCCATTCAGATGCCGCCTCTTCTAAGAAACCTTCTCTGACTCCCCATTCATAAATGCTGCGGTGTCTGAGCGCTCTCTGTACTCTCCACCTCTTCCATGGCACTTAGTACTTCAGATTTGACACTGCAGCTATTATTGTTCTTGTCATGTGTTCTCGAATAGGCTGTGAGCTCCTACAGGGCAGGATCTTACGCATCCCTGTGTCCCTATGTCACCCATCACAGCTTCTGGCATAGAGAATGCACTTTGTGAACATCCACATAAGTGAATGAATGATCACATTCATACAGTATCCTTCCATTTCAGTTTTCCCACATCCTCTGCAATGTGCGCACTGTGTGTGTAAGATTGGTCTAAGTGTTAGGTTAGCATCTCTGAGTGATTGCAATCGGCCTGTGGGCAAGTTCCCAAAGGGAAAGCTGGAACTGGATATGAGAGTGTGGAAAGGACATTGACAGAGAATTTACCCCATCCTGGCTGCTACTGAGTTGTGTGGCTCTGGGAGTTGATTTCTTCCTCCTTGGGCTTTGATATACCCATCCATAGAATGAGAGATGGAAGTGATCTCCAAGGATCTTTCCTTCTTACACATTCACCCTTCTGGCACAAAGTGTGTTGACTGTCCTGGCAGCTTCTGAAAGCCCTAAGGCTGGTACTCAGGGATTAAACCAGAAAAGAGAAAATAGCTGGAAGTTATTGGGCAAATATAAGCTTTCTATTTTCTTGTAGGCTATGGGGTTTCAGTAAAGATATTTCCCATGGATAGCATTTTTCTCTTAGGCTTCATAAATTATTTCACTTATATTCATGGAGCCTGTCTTTAAAAGTAATCATAAATGTGAAGGGCAACCCTACACACAGCCCAGAAAATTAGCTATCAAAATATAAAGAAGATTAGTCCAGCCCTAGCTGGTGTGGTTCAGTGGTTAGAGCGTTGGCCCACATACCAAAGGGTCTCGGGTTTGATTCCCAATCAAAGGCATGTACCTGGGTTGCAGGTTCGATTCCTGTCCCAGTTGGGGTGCGTTCAGGGGGCAATCAATCAATGTGTCTCTCTCACATGGATGTTTCTCTCTCTTTCTCCCCCCTTCCCCTTCCCTCCCTCCCTTCCACTCTTTCTAAAAATCAGTGGGGAAAAAATGTCTTCAGGTGAGGGTAAATAAAAAAAGTCAAGTTTCTATGGGAATATATATGTATATATATGTGTGTGTGTATTATATATATATATACATATATATATATGCATGTATATATGAAAGGGCAGAGAAATTTACACACCAAACTGATAATAATGGTTTCCTCTGGGGAGGCAGGGAGGGTACTGGGAGTGAGAGACTCCAAAAAGACTTTAGCCTTATTAGCAATGTTCCATTTTTTACAAGGAGAATGTATCCATATATTATTTGTATAATTAAAAATTAATAATAATAAGTGGAAAGGTCCAGGTGATATTAATGTTGTACTGTCGTCATTTGGGGTCTTGATATCTGTATGACTATACATACATCTTCATTTTTATTTTCCTACTTTTCTGCCTGTCTCTCTGTCTTCTATCTAAACATGAGGATAGGGCCCAGCCGGGTGTGGCTCAGGGGTTGAGCATCAACCTAGGATCCAGGCGATCAGGGTTTGATTCCCGGTCAGGGCACATGCCCGGGTTGCGGGCTGCAGCCGATCAATGACTCTCTCGTCATTGATGTTTTTATCTCTCTCTCTCTCTCTCTTCCTCTCTCTGAAATCAACAAAGATATATTTTTTAAAAAAATAAAAATAAAAAAATAAAATTAGTTTAAAAAAATAATAAATAAATAAATATGAAGATAGGAAATCATTAAGTTTCTGGCAACAAGAGATTAGTTAAATGAAGGTGCTTCCATTCATAAAAATATTCTGCAAGCATTAAAACTCCCATTTCCTAAGAGTATATATTTTCATGGAAAAGAGCAGGTTAAATGAAAAAAGAATCAAGAATCAAAAATTTAAACAAAGTACAAAGAAAGAGCAGTGCCACTGTGAGTGCGGGGTGGGAGGCAGGGCTGCCGATACCCTCACAGGACAGGCAGTGTATTTGCTGGGACGGGGCGTCAGACTTGCTTCTGAGCCTCCTGGCAGCCAGGGAGCGGGGAAGATGCACACCCATTATGCAGAGGGGGAAAGCTTGCCATGAAATTCTAAACTTCATTTAGTGTAAGTATTATTATAGTCTCATGAGGAAACCAAAGCTCAGGATGATTAAGTAACTTGCCTAATATCCCATAACCAGTAAGTGGTATGGCAGGAAATCAAAGGGTGCTTTCCCACTCACGATCTTATGTACCCCTTGAAACAGCAATAAGAAGCAAGTGTTATTGTCCTCATTTTAGAGATGAGGAAATGGTGGCTTGCAAAGGGCACAGGAGAAAAGGGCAGAACTAGGATTGAGACCCATGTCTTAGGACTTCAGCTCCAGGAGGCCATGACGGGCCTCTGCAGAGCCTCATCTCCCACCATTACACCCTCCCCAGCCCCCCAAGGCTCAAAGCTCAAATCCCCTACCTCAGATTCTCGGTCTTTTCACCTGCAATTCCTCATTACTGGAATGCTCTTTCACCATTGCCCTTCTAGAAAAGTCTCATTCTTCAACATCCATACCAAATGTCACCTTCTTTGCTTTTCCCTATTCGTGGTCATAAGTTATTCCTAATCACAACTTCATTTGAGCGCTTATCAAGACATACTGTAAGATTTACACGTCTACTCTCCTCTCCAGATTCTGAGTTCCATAAGAGTCTGGATTTTATCTAAGTCATCTTTATATGCCCAGAGCCTAGATTTGTGACTGGCACACAGTAGGTGTTCCATAAATGTTCCATGAATGAATGTGTAATACATATGAACTTATCCTTGTTCGGAGGGGCAGAGGGCATACAATGACTCAGACTTTTTAAACTAAGTAAGAAGGATAATAAAAATTGTTCTGCCAAACAAAAGAAGAAAGGGAGGCCAGAGAAATTAACTTCCATTAGTTTCAACCAATGTTCTTTTTGTAAAATTTAATTTGTTAGAAGCACAGTGTATTTTTAAATGGTTAAAGTACCTTAATGCATGATTAGAATTTTAATAATTAATAACTTTAATATCTATGATTGAGAGTTAAAATTTGATAAGCTATTTAATTTCTAAACCTGATACTTCTATTTTCTCATAAAGTGAAATATGATGGGATTACTTTCAGGATGCGCATGCCCTCCTTGGCTTGTCATTGAGAAGGTCACTGATGGTCATAATTGTTTCCTCCCTTTATGTGCTCCTGTCCAGCTAAGACATTGCTTGAAACACTTTATACTTATCCAGGGTTTCTAAACCTGTCAATGTCAATTGCTTTTGCTCTTAAACTGACAGATGTTGTCACATGGAAACATAATGCCCTTCTTGTGAAGATATGGAAAATGACCATGGGTGCCTACAAAGACTTTGAGACTAAGGATACCCTCTGTAATGGTCAGGGTCACAGCAAGAAGTAGAACTTACCCCAGATGGTTCAAATGAAGACACATGACAGGAGATACAGAGATACGACCAGAGTTCAGGGACCCAACAGAGGATGTTGGGCACTCAGCATCTGAGGGAGAGAGGGAAGCTGTTACCACCCTTAGGCCTGAAGGAACGAGAGGAACGAATAGTGTTCTGGAACCCAGAATAAGCTGGGCCTGGAAGTAGGGACCACCCACCCAGAGCTATGGCCCTGGAGGGAAGCAGCCACTGCCAAAGACAGGCCATCACAGTAGGGAGGTAGAGGGGAAGAAAAATATAATCTAACCCTGGCTGGTTTTGCTCAGTGGTTAGAGCGTCGGCCCATGGACTGAAGGGTCCCAGATTTGATTCCGGCCAAGGGCACATCGTACGTACCTCGGCCACAGGCTTGATTCCTGGTCCAATTGGGGTGCGTTTGGGAGGCAACCAATCAATATGTCTCTCTCACATCAGTGTTTCTCTCTCTCTCTCTCCCCCTTCCACTCTCTCTGAAAAGCAATGGAAAAATATCCTCAAGTGAGGATTTTAAAAAAAAGAAGAAAAGAAAAAATATGATCTATATCTCATCCTGTCCCCAATCTCCTGCCAACCAAAAGCAAACTGGCAAGGGAAGTCGGGAGGAGCATCCACAGGGATGAACTTTGGGGAACAGAGTAGTGCAGAGAACAGTCCTGGGTAGGATGTGTGTGTGTTGCTGGGGAGCAGAGAATGGCTCGCCAGCACACTCTCTAAGAGCCAAATAGAAAAACCTGCACATGATGGATACCATCAGCCACTCTAAAGCAATCCCAGGTAAGCGACCGAAAGGGTAGAGTGCACCCAGGACTTCAGCCACAATGCTTTGGATGTCATTCCCAGGAAACAAAACTGGGATGAGGTTGCAGTTAAGGAACTTGATTGCATTGTACTAAATCTGGGAGTTGTAAGAACTCTCAAAAGGAGTATGGGAAGCTGGGGTGAGGACTCAGAGGACTGAATTTGCCCCGTGTCTCAACACTGTCAGGCTCACCACCAGTGCTCCTGCAAGCCTGCACCCAAAGAGAGATGTATGCATCAGACCATCACAGTGACACCTGCCACAAAGACCCCTTGCTGAGTCCCATGGCTCTGAGTCCAGACCCCCCAAATAGTCTGCATTTAGCATTTGATTTCCCAACTTTCCTATAGAGAGAAAATGTGCTGATCAGCCCATGAAGGGTTCTGATGCTCTTGGCAGTTATAGCTCATTATAAATTAATAAACTAGTTTCTTGTATATCTGATGGACTTGGGGATTCTGAATCAGTGTTCATACTATTGCTTCCCAACCACCTTTACTTCTATTTCCAGGGCTTAGTCACAGCCAGATTTAATAACCAAGTGTTCAGAGGACACCAAGCTCTGGTGCAGAGGACAATACTGGAGGGAGGGACCTGTACCAGGGCCTTGCCTCTGGACAGTCAGGCAACCTCACTAAAACACATCTGTACTTCAGTTCTCCAGCTATGGTGGACTGCTGACAATACATACTCCTCCTGCCTTTTCAATCCTTTTTCTTATTAGACTTTAGAACCCAAAACATCTCCCCTCCTTTTTTTTCCCCAGAGAAGAAGGCAACACCAGATAAAGGGAGTGACCTTCCCAAGGTCTTAGCATATGTTGGTGGCTCACCTCAAATCCTTTTTCATAATAGGAAGGAGCGTGATGGATGGATGGATGGATGGATGGATGGATGGATGGATGGATGGATGGATGGTAGGTAGGTAATATGGCCAGGACTACTACTCAGTAGCACTCTGTTATAGTTATGGCAGAGGCTCTGGGTGCTCTGTGCCACCATTGCAGCCATGGAGGCTATATTCATGCATAGTCACAATACCCCACCTCAAGCACCTTACCCATTTTTATACCTCAAATCTTTCTCCAAAACTGCAGAAGCTCACTCAGCCTAAATGCAGAGCACCCCTGAAAGGCAGGGGAGTCAATATCACCAGGGATAACCCTCTGAGATGGAGATGAAGATCAGGGCTTAAATGCCCAGCCTTCCAAGGGACAGCTCCGAGTTGCACTGTATGTGATTCCTGAGTTTCACCAGCAGGATTGAGGCCCGCCTGTCCACTGCAGTAACCAGCTCACACCTTCACTGGCTTTTCTCAATTTCTTGTCTCAGTTTCCCCATTCTCTTATTCCTGCTTCCTGGGATTATCTCCCAAAGAACTACCTGCACTCAAGTCCTTGTCTTAGGCTCTGCTATTAGGAGAACACAAATTAAGACACGGGTAAAACTGGTCTACTTCTCTTACCCTCGAAGGAAGACGCTGTTATTTACTCACGTATGTGTGCATTCCTTCATTCCAGGAGAGAAATTAAAGGCTAAGAGTTGTAAGGGACCTTTCCAGATTCACAAGATAATACGTGACACTGTTGTGCTGGGTGGATACCAACTCACAGGGCAATTCTCAGTCATGGAATCTCATAGCTGGAATGACTCTCAGAATCACTTAGTGTGGTGTTATCAACCTATTATTACCTTCCCATGAGTCTTTTTATACTTTTTTTCCCTAATCACTGTCTTACCACAGATATATTGTATATCCATTTATGCACTCTGTGTGTGTGTGTGTGTGTGTGTGTGTTTGGCTAGATATTCTTTCTATATTGTTGACTTTTTTCTTTTCCTTTTTAGCACTTGACATAATTATTGATGGATTGAATAACTTTGTAGAATGAAATAGTAAAATATAAACTATTTATATTTAATTCTCAAAGCCCAAGTCACACGTAAAAGCACTGAGAAATAAACATAACACCCGAGAGGCAGTGAATGGCAGCCAACAGGCACGCACAAGCCATCTCTGGTGATAGGACTTTTTGATGGAGCAAGCGATGAAGAGAAAGCCCTCCAATCACAGCCATCTCTTCCCCATCATTTGGCAGCACTGATCTTGCAAACATTTTGTGTATCTTCCATGAACTTAATGTCAATGCTGTTCATTTGATACCAAAGGAAACCTGATGAGGGAAATAAACAGTAAGGAATGAGATTTTGCCTGACTGGGTTGAGCTTTGGAGGGCCACAGACCGTTATAATATCTAAGATTTGTTTGCCTCCCCAAGAACCAATTTCCACCCCCTTGGGTGTGATGAGAATGCATGAGGTAGTCCAGCACCATCAGTTTATGGGTTAGAAAGACACTGAGAGCTAGAGGAACCATTGGAATGAACACAAGCTCTTCAGATTCCAAGTCCAGAGTCCATTTTATATCCCCCAAAGACCTTGCTCGCCAGTCAACATGAGGCCTAGCCTCAGCCGGTCTTTGTGCTCTCTGGCCTTCCATTTTTGTTGGGAAAAACAATCTTCATTTTGCTATGGAATGTACGGTGATTATTAAGCTGTGTTACAGTTGCTCCTCGACCCAATTTCTGCCGTGGATATAAAAGCAGAGAGCTAATTATATGATAGCTATTACCTGGAAATTATATGTTTATTGGTTTTCCACTAGCGGACACTACTATTTTTGAACTTCTCATTGTTCTGCTCAATGACAGGAGTCACACTGTCTCTACTCCAAATGTTCCTTCCAATCTCATGATTAGCAGAGGTTTTAAATGGAGCACTGCTGGCAGTGTGGGATGCCTTGGGGTAGGGGAGGGAGCATGCTGACTCAGTCCACGCAGGAGGCACCCGGAAGTCTCCACCGCCCACGTTCACATGCACCTCGCTTCTTGACAGGAACCTTTAATAATAAAGTGCTCAGCATCCTCTGGTCTAAATGAAGCACATTCCTATCTTTGCCCTTGGATACTGGGAATAGTATCCAATAGGAAGGGGCCTCATCTGCCACCGGATATATTTATCTACCCTTCAATTATGTGCCTTGGTTAATTGTCCCTTCTCTACCAGCTCTTCTTACGACAGAGATCCTGAGCCTCGCCTGTAATTATAGTGAGGAAACATTTCTTATGAGCTTTTAAAAGGGGAGCCTAAACTAGGTCAAAACATTGAAGGTAGCAGGTCAGAGAGCAAGGGTCAATGTTGGCTTCATTTTGATGAGTTGGTTTCCAGGGGTTTTGAGTGCTTTCTGCCACTTGAGGGCTCTTGCCTGAAATCCTACCATCAGCACCTCATCCTATTGTTATTATTATTACAATTAAGATTGATTGACAACATCTGCGGAGGATTTGCCAGTCTACAAAGTGCCTTTTTCATGAAGTGCCCCACTTATCTTCTCCACAAATGCTGAGAGAGGTTAGGTGACTTAGCTGTGCACACTCAGCCATTAAATTGCATCATCTTACTCCGCTGGAAGGGCCACAGGGCAAGCTGCTTCCAGTCCCATTTACGCTTTAGTGTGGGTAAGGAGGCAGCTTAGAGCACTGGTGGCTCTATATGTACTTTGTATTCACAGTAGGATCTCAGCACTTAGCGCAATGCCCGACACATGGTCGGACACAGGAAATGTTTACTGAGAGAGTGAATGCTGCCTCTAGCACAGAAATTTACATGATTATTGTTAATTTATGGGCCCTCTCCCTGTTCTGGTACATTCCCGCCCCCATGACTTTGCTGATTATGCCTGTTGAAAGGACTTCTTGCTTATCTAAATGTAACCAGCAGCTTTGGAGTTAATTCTGCTAACTTAGGCACCCTCTCCAGGGCCACTAACCCACGGGGATTCCTTCTTTTTCTGTACTTTTCCAGCCCTCCTCACCCAAATCATCACTCACTCAGCCTTCATGTGAGGTTGGAAACCAATTAACTACCTGCCCAACCACCTTATTTAAATGATGCAAAAACATCTCCACAGAGGTAAACAGCCTTGCTCAAGCCCCAGACAACCCAGTGAGTCTATGGCAGCATTGAATCCAGAATCCAGGTATTATTATCTATCAGTGTACTTCCCATTACAGCAAGGATAGGAAATAGGTTTCATCACAATTGTCAGCTTTGCTCAAGCTGTGGTGGCTGCCCAGAGCAATGGACTGAAAAGGCTTGTGAGGGAGTAGCCAGCTTGGAGGGAAAGAATGCTGAGATGGTTATAGCATGTCTGCCAGGCTGTGGGAAGAGGTGTGTGGGATGCAGAGTGGCTCACATGGCCACATCTGGGACCCCGGTTAACCTGACCTGAATCCTCCACTGTAACTGATGCCACTGCCCCTTTGTGATATCACAGTAAGAAGCTAGGAAAATTCCAAGACTAGCAGAATGGGGAAACTGAGACAGGTAAACAGCAGTTTGCAACCACCTAGTAAATCCTATCTTCTCTAAACTAAGGACACTTAACGAGTAAATGGTCTGCACTTCTCTCCAACCAGAGGGTAAAAAGCTTAAATCACCCTACTTAGGGAAACAGATAACAGAAATCCAGTTAGGTGCCATTTGCCAACCCCACCCGAGGACAGACAAATTAAGAGAATAAACCTCATTTTGGTACATCAGCATAAAGCTGATGAATAAATATTCTATTGATCCGCCCCTAAGACTTCCCCTAAATGCCCAAACAAAAGAACCGAGGTCTCCTTGTCTCGCCTGGTAACACCTTCACTCTCCCGACTCCCTTGAGCTCACACGGAAAAGAGGACCACCACCTGAAGAGCAGGCCCTCTCACCTGCTCAGCTGGTGATCTGGATGTCTTGTGGCCTACCCTTCCCCACCATCTTGCCCCAACTTCACAGCTGGTTTCAAAGCTTTGACAGTGTGTTTGTGTAATGAGAAGAACAATCTTTAAGAGATAGCTCAGTCCTGGAATCTTAAAATTCCCAGAGCCAAGAAAGCCTATTAGAAAGGAGGGAGGGGGTTAAAGGAAAAGACGAAGCTCAATGCCAGTAATAATGTGCAGTACCAGCTCCACCAAGAGAAGCAGATTTGCAAATTAGGAGACAATTAAGAAAATGTTTCTTTTCTTCCTTATGGGTTTGGAAGAGTGGTTGTAAACACAGATGCCTATAGGGGCAATACAGATGATATGAATGAGGTTATCAGCCTGGGTGTAGAGAACGGTGGGGACTGCGGCAATTAGCCATGAGAGGGCATGCTCTATATAAAAGAATTCAAAATCTCAAACATTTTTAAAAACACAGCCTTGGCCAAATAGAAAATATTTGCCGACTTCATTTAGCCTTAGGGCTTTAGACTGAAAACTCTGTTCATTAGAGAAATGTGTTATTTGATCTAATGGTTATCCACTGGTTAATCAGAAAAATAAAGCAGCATATCTGATGCTCACAGGGTGGTGGTAGTGGGGGCGGTTCTAAAGGAGATTGGTGAGGTGTTCCCCAACCTTTCTGGACTGTTTTGAGAAACAGAGTGCCACTACCTCTGTGGTGCGTCCTGCTGACCCTCTGGACTTTGTTCCAGACTAAATAGCTCAGACTTAAGGAACTGTACTGCTGGGGTAGGAAATGTTTTGTGGTAAGATAAAACCCTGGGGTTTGAAGGTGGGGTTTTCTAAAAAATAGGAGGAGATTTGCAAGGCAGAGTAGAAAGATTTGCAAATCAGATCTACAAGGCAGAAGTAAAAGGAGGAAGCTTTCTCAGAGACTCATGAGGCACAGGGTTAGGGGTGGTTAAGGCTGAGCTGGGTAATGTGGGCTGAGCTGGGTAATGTGGCTTGTGGAACCCACAGACCTACCTGGGATGAAGAGTTTAACTTCTTAGCGCTCTCTCTCTCATTCTATGTGTGAGAAATACTTAGCATGCATGCTTAAAATGTTTTCCATAGCCACATGGATATTCCCTCTAGTTACTGTACCCCGCCTAGTTTAGCCTCATATAATGATGTCATGGAGAATAAAGGGAAGGGGCAGAGGGTGAGTGTGCCCTGCCCCCTTTTGAAAAGCAGCTTGCTCTCAAGGGGACCATGAGCAAGGTTCCAGCAGGTCCCAGTGAGCTGTCAGGGAGGAGTGCATGGTGCTGGAAGCTCTCCTTCCACAAAATCTCCCCCCTTTCTGATACCCAGTGGAGGACTGTAATCCTGAACGGGCAAGCCGATGAAGCTTGGAACAGCCCAGTTCAAGCAGCCTCCCTGATCTCTGCCCTAATCCTCAGATGGAGCTGGTGATAATAAAGGCTGGCCCAGCTCCCTCACAGGAGGGCTGGGTGGCTCAGTGCAGTGGAAACTGTAAAATGCTTGGGAACACAGAGCATCCTATAAATGCAAAATATTGTTATGAACCCTCCCTCCCCACACACTTTTCACCTTCATGAAATGTTTTCAAGGCACAGTCAGAATGATGTGAGTTTTAAGATTATTAAACACACCTAACCTGCCAAGCAAACATTAGAAGGAACCCCAGGCCCTTAGAAATGGCAGTTCTTGCATTGGCCTGGACTCTCTTTCCAGGCGAGGAGAGAGAATGTGGGTCAGTGGGAAGTGCACAGACTGGGGCTTCTGGCAAGCCCGGGTTTGAATCTCAGCTTCACGAACAGTGGGACTTACACTCTCTGAGCCTCAGTTTCCTCAGCCATGGACTGGGGTGATAACACGCAGCAGCATCGAATAGTCCCTTGGAGTCCCTGAAACTTTGAGCAAGATCAAGTACTGTAACAAGTGAATTTATGCACAGATGGGAAGGAAGGAACGTCTGTTGGATTCTCAGATTAAATTTATACTTAGGATATAATTCGGTTATTTCCCCAAGGGACAGATCAGGGACAAATGAGCTGTGGCCCTAGTAAGATAGCACTCCTTCAATATGAAGATGCATTGTTTTTGTTTGTTTGTTATTTTTGTTTGTTTTTTAATCCTCACCTGAGAATATTTTTTTCCATTGCCTTTTAGAGAGAGTAGAGGGGGGGAGAGAGAGAGAGAGAACATCAATGTGAGAGAGATGACACATCAGTTGCTTGCCTCCCACACACACCTAACCAGCGCTGAGGATGGAACCTACCACCAAGGTACATACCCCTGGCCGGAATCGAACCCAGGACCCTTCAGTCTGCAGGAAGATGCTCTAACCAGTGAGCCAAACCGGCTAGGGCTGAAGATGCATTGTTTGCCACAAAGGGCCTGTGATAACTACCTCTTGGGCAAGTACAGACTCTTCAGCCCTAGAGAGCCTGAGAGGTCAAAGGCCAAGGCCCAGAGAAATGGTTGTATCCCGGGACTTGGGGCAGTGGAACTGCGTACCCTCCCGAGGTCCCCTTGGTGTGGTCACTGGGTACTGCTGACACCTGCACCCCTCTGTGCTCTCTCTCAAGCAAAGCTTCCTTGTGATTCGAACGTCTGCAGCCCTACTCAGCTCAGAGGCTGTGACACAACTTGCTTCTGTTTCCTAGTAGTTTTTTCTCTGGGACACAGAAAAGAGCATGGTGACTGCCAGCATTCAGGCAGGGAGAGCTCCCGGGAACCCGAGGGTTCAGAACCACTTCTTCTTAAAGAGATGTTCTCCTCTTTGTCCGCAGGATAAAGTCCCAGCCCTGGAGTCTGCACCTGAGGCTCCCTACATGGCTCAAGCCCTCTGGCCCCAGCTCGGGAGCCCGCACGGCCCCTCTAGCCCAAAGCTCAGCCCCTGACATACTTCCTGCCTTTGCTCACTCGTCTCCCTTGCTCCCAATTTCCACCAGTTCACATCTGCCTACTCATCAATGTTTCTAAGAAAACTTCCCCTTTTCCTCCCCAAAGAGCAAGGTACTCCCTTCATCGCATCCTTAATGCTTATACTCAGCTGATCCACTCACACCTCACACCCTGGCAAGCATGTAAAAGCAATGAAAATAGAAGCGGGACTAGCATGTCCCAGCTCAGTCCTGGGAGCCCCTGGTGGGCCATCTTAACTCATTGGTTGCTGGATTGTGGGGAGGTCACAGGGGAAAGACGGGTATAGGAACAGCAAGGAATACTCAGGCGATTTTGATCAATCTGGCCTCTCTGGTTCCCCAGATTTGGGGCTCTGAGCTTCAGCACTGAGAGTTGCCCCTGAGCCCTTTGTCTTTTCCACCTGAGGACTTTCATTCTGGCTCTGGACTTTGGCTTTCTGCATAGATCCTAGACTTGGTCCAAACTTCCAGTTTGGGTGGCCCAGCTACCTATGATGGGGAATTCCCTGCCCCAGCCTCAGATTCTCAGATGCTCCCCCAGTTTTCCATCCTCAAGGGAGGAGTCAGGCTGTTCCTTCCTCTGTGTGCCTTTCCTTTTTGTCCTGTACCTTGTCCTTTTGTCTTGTAACTATTTTTCTTCATGGCTGAGCCCCCTCCCTGGACTGTGAGTGATTTGAGGGCGGAAATATTGCAGAGTAGGTGTTGAAACATATTTCATAAATGAATGCATGAATAAATTATGGTCAGTCTCATGATATTTTAATATTTGTATGATACCACTATAAATAATATTTCAGTGCAGTGAATTATATGGAAAACTTTTATCATCCATGACTTCCATTTCAAGCCTCCCAAGAGGGAGGGTAAAGAACCTCTGCCTGTCTGGCCCCACTTGGAGTCAAAGGAATACTTTACTTCTTCCCTTGTATTTTTCTAATGCCACTACTTTCTTTGGGAGCGTGTCCACCTTCATACCTACAGCTTGAATTTAAATTAAGCCTGTTGCTTGGTTATGCATTTTGAACTTCATCTTAAATTGGTTATGGCTCATTGCTATTGCTTCACATTTCATCCGTCATGTTGCCTCTTTTATTACTTCTATAGGTTGTGAGTTAAGATAATAAAGTCAAGATAAAATCACCCCAAGGCATTTGCAGCTCTGGGAAGCTGGCATAGAGCTGTCAGAAGCTGGCTGGGTGCCACCAAAAGAAGGAAATGTTCTTCCATGTTGCCAGCCTTATCTTGCCAGATTTTTAGGAAAATGATGATATACTCCCCTGGAGCTATTCTGTATATTTCTATAGGTGGGGAGTCTTTCAACAAGTATTTTGACTATAAATACCTCTCATGTTTTTTCATTGGATTAAGTCTGTAACTTGAGCTTCATGTTGTGAAATACTGACATTGAGATATTAATCACCGTGCATAGTTAAGGTATCATTGTCATCATCGCCAGCCACTTACACTGACTGAGGTTCATAGTAGACGGAATCCTATTCAGGATACGCTTGTGAAATAATAATTGGAGACTTTTTTTCCTTTTTACCATGACTGTGTTCCTTTTGTGGATGAGGAACAGAGAGAATGGGAAGAGCTTATGAGAAGCTGGTAGGTAATCACAACTCTATTCTTTTAAATATTTATATCTGTTAGATCCCAATTTAGATAACAACTCGACTCAGGTCATTCAATTTACTTGATTATGTGTGGGGGTTTTCTTATTTGGTAGAAGAGTTTGTGTTTCTGGTATAGACAAACTGAATTTCAAATTCTTGTTTAAGAGAAGATATAGCCATGAGCATGTCTTTACTCGGTCAATCAATCGATCATCAATCAACAGTGCTTACTGAGCGCGGATTTCACGCCCAGGCCTGCGTTTGGAAGGATACAGAGAGAATAAGTTGCTGTTTTATAGTCTGATCAGGTAGTCCTGGGCTCAGATCCCAGTCCCACAAGTTAGTAGCAAAATGAAACTGTAGCAAACGATGGAATATCTCTGAGCTTCTGTTTCTGTCAAGATGGGGGTGTTAACACTTACCACGCAAGGCTGCTGTAGGAATTGAAGGAGATTTTGTATTTTGCAGGGTGCATCTGCAAAGGTTGGTTTTCTTACCCTTCCCTTAGTCTTTTTTTTTAAATCCTCACCCAAGCATATTTTTTTCATTGCTTTTCAGAGAAAGAGTTGGGCGGGGTGGGGTGGGGGGGAGAAACATCAATGTGAGAGAGACACATCAATCAGTTGCCTCCCGCACGCGCCTCAGGACCCTTCAGTCCCAGGGCCAGCACTCTAACCACTGAGCCAAACCGGCTAGGGCCCTTCCCTTAGTCTTTAGCCCAGAGAAGCTCCAGCGGAAAGGATAGTCCTTGGAGCCCTGTGTGAGGGCCTTATTCTCAAGGCCAAGGGCTATTACCTCCATGGTTATATGAAAGCAGACCCATGGTGGCTGGCTGTAAGCAGAGGCTATAAACTAGCTGCCTGCTAGCCAAAGCCAACCTTAGACACATCCAGCATGTTCTGGGTGACTTTTAAAAAATTAAATTCGCTGCCAATATTTAAATATCAAAGATATCCATGCAACCCAGAATTTTTATATTCTCCTGAAAATCAGAAGATTCTGGCCTTTGACACTCATTTGGAGCTGACCAGAAGCTACTTCTTTGGATGGGTCAAGTACTCTCTTGATTGTTTGTGACTTCTCACAGGGGGGAGATGAGCTGTGGTGAAAGGACACCATTTAGTTCAGATTCATTTGGAATCCAAAGGTTAAGAAATAGAACTAAGCCAATTGTGATGAGGTAGGGCAGCACAAGCCCTAATGGAATCCCCCCAGAAGAGTAAAGCTTAGTTCATTCATTCAACAAATATTATTACTGAGCACCTTGATGTGCAAATCACTGTATCAACTACAAAAGAAAAATATTTATTGAGAAGCTACTATGTGTCAGGCTCTAACATGAGACTATAATGCACTGTTGATAACTACAACAGTTATCTAGTCCAATGTGTCAGCAGTGTCAAGGTTGAGAAACCCCGAAATATAGGCATTAGTATAGATGAATCAGTCCCCTGAAGGACTCACATATCCAGTCTACCTGACATCCACCTGACATCCATTACCCAAACCACCCTACGTGACCAGACCTCCTAGCACCTATCCTCCAGACCATCTGGCATCTATCATACAGACACCTGACATCTGTCTGATAACTGTCCTAGACCAATCCTAAGACTGAGAGTACAGGACTAATTATTCTCAAGAATGCAGTTTTTAATGAGAATGCTTAAGTTTTTTTTCTTCCTCAGAACAGTTTGCCTAGTTGTGTTTCCAGTTTGCAAACCCTAAGACCCTTGAATAAATCTTTATCATTTATTTCTAGTCAAAGTCTCCAGACTCTATGATTTCATTCAACACTGGGAGGATGGCAGCCTGGAAGCGGCAGGGCATGGTGATTTCAGTGTGCCTGTGCTGACAGGTGCTCCACAAGCTCCTTATTTCACTCTGGCCTTGCTCTTGTCTGAATACCATACTTCTATTTTTTTTTTTTTAAATATATCTTTATTGATTTCAGAGAAAGGAAAGGAGAGGGGGAGAGAGAGAGAGAGAGAGAGAGAGAAACATCAATGATGAGAGAGTCATTGATCAAGCCCGCAACCCAGGCATGTGCCCTGACCGGGAATCGAACCCTGATCGCCTGGATCCCAGGTCAATGCTCAACTGCTGAGCCACGCCTGGCCAGGCTGAACACCATACTTCTAAACAACCTTCCTACCTCTAGGACAAACACATGCTCTCCCTCTCCTACCCCCATATTTTCATAATTCCATTCCTGAATATCTAATCATCTAGTTTAAGGAACAATCCATAGCCCTTGCAATCCAAGTCTTCAGTTCCATTCATTCATTTATTTAATCACTTATTCCTATAACATTAAACAAGAATTTGTAGAATAACCACTGTGTGTTAAATACTGGGATACAAAGATGATGAAGTACCTGTCCCTGGAGCACAATATAACAGGACAAATAAACCAACTATGGTAGAGTAATGCACAAAGACAGAAAGATACACAAATCATAAATGTACAGCTTGGTGGATTTTCATAAAGTGAACACATCCATGTAACCAGGAACCTAAATCAGGAAAGAGAACAAGATCAGCATTCCAGAAGCCCCTTTTAGTCACCACCCTGTGGATGAAAAAGGGGCCACATACTAAACCTGACAAGCTCAGAGGAAGCCTATATGGTGGGCCTTACAAACTCAGACACCCAAGATAACCACACACACAGGATGGTCTGAAATCAGAACTTAAAGTGAGTCATGGTGGGTAGTCATGTCTTAGGCCAGTATCTTCCTCGACATAGGTCAATCTTTACCTTAACTGAACCTGTCTACTGTCTTTTTGCATCTATGATAACATACCTTTGGAATGACAGAGTAATCCCCTTTATTCCAGACCCCTCAAGGTACAATCTCCCACCAGAGCACAGACCATGGAGCCCCTCATTGCTATCATGTTTCCCGAATACCATCTCTATGTGCTGAAAATGTTAATTATTAACTATCCTGTACCCACCAATGTAAAAGAAGTATTCGTCTCTTCATTTTACTCTATCCAATCTCAGAGATTTCCCCACTTTGATTTCTCCTGCCTCCCTAACCTACCACCGATTAATTTCATGTAACCCTCCTTACGCCTCTTCCTTTTTATCCATTATTTTATAATGAATAAAATAAACTGCAAAACTACCATTATCCAGAGCATTTCCTCAGTCCAGTGAGATTTTGCTTCCAGTCAATTGTCGTCGGTTTGGTGCAAATAAACTCTCTGCAGGTTTGGACATTTCTTATGTTCACAACCCCTTCCCAAGGACACAGATGCACTTGCAAAAGCCCACTCTGGCAGCAGCTCAAGAAATGGGTCGGAGGGGTTGAAACTAAAGACAGATTTGTTAGGAGGCAACAGCAATCAATGACCCATGCCAGAGACGGTGAGGCCCGATCCAAGATGATGGTGGCAAAAAAGGAGAGGAAGGGCAGGTTCAAAGAGTTGTGATAGAATTGACAAGGCAGGAATCCACAATAGCATTTACCACTAGGGACAATTGTGACTTTACCCTGAGAATTTCCAGCGGCTTCCCTTAAAATTTGTGTGTGTGAGGGGGGGCTTCCTTTATAATTTAAAAGTACCAGAGACCTGATAAATATAAACAAATGCCTCCATCCTCAAAAGGAGTTGCATCTCAACGCTCTGTGGCTTTTAAAAGAAGGGAGTGCTTTGGTTAGCTTCCTGGATTACTTAAAAACAACAAAACCAAACTGGACCTTGTAATAAGAGACTATAAATACTTCCTGAGGATCTTCAGCCTGGAAGAGTCTTTTTGCAGCTGGAAACTGCTCGCTCACTGAGACACACTGGCAGAGCTACTGGCACCATCGCAAGCTGGTTAATTTCACAAACACCCACACAATATTATAGGGGAAAATTTTTTTAAAGCAACAGGAAAGAACCTGGATAATTGCTATACATGTTTCTGCAACCCTGACACAGTAATAACTTGCCTGTAAACACCTTTCTTGAAGAATTGGTTAATAGGATGTATAATACATGGAAAAGGAAATCTTTTATATCACAAACACTTTAAAAATGAGCCATTGAGCCCTGGCTGGTGTGGCTCAGGTGGTTGGAGCTTTGTCCCCTATGCCAAAAGTTTGTGCATTTGATTCCTGGTCAGGGCACACACCCAGGTTGTGGCTTTGATGATCCCCGGGGAGATGGAAGGCAGCCTATCTATGTCTCTCTCTCTCTCCCTCCCCTTCCTCTCTCTCTAAAAATCAATAAAAACATATATATATATTTTTTTAAAGTGGGCAATTGCCCGGCCGGGCGTGGCTCAGCGGTTGAGGGCCCACCCAGGATCCAGGTGATCAGGGTTCGATTCCCAGTCAGGGCACATGCCCGGGTTGTGGGCTCGATCCCCAGTCAGGGGCGTGCAGGAGGCAGCCGGTCAATGACTCTCTTATCATTGATGTTTCCATCTCTCTCTCCCTCTTCCCTCCTCTCTCTGAAATCAATCAAGATATATTTAAAAAAAAAAAAAAGTGGGCAATTGATGCTTCATGTCACCCTGTGATAATTTTAGAAGACTGGAGAGAATAAAACTACACCTTTTTTAAAATGTTGGGCTGACTAGATTTACGTGAAATAGAAATGTCCGCTGTCCGTGGTTGCCTTATTAGTAAAATGAAGACTTGGGTGAGACCTGTGGTTTTTTTATTTTGACCTGTGGAGGTGGGTCCATGGACCTCTGTTGGCACTACGTCTCCCCTGCTTTAACTAGAGCTTCTGTGCTCTCACCCATTTATATAGTGGGTTTCCATGTAAGATTTTATTTGAAAGAAGGCATTGCAAAACTAAAATAGAGTTGGAAAACCACTGAATTAAATGACCTCCAAGATGCCTTATAGTTCTAAAATTCTAGGAAGCCATCTAACATATGCCTGACTTGTGAAAGATGCTGAAAATACAAAGATTCTTAAAAGCACAATTCCTATCCATATGAAATTTACTAGCACAGCAGTCCTCCTCTTATGTGCAGTTTCACTTTCTGTGATTTTGGTTATCCACAATCAACCACAGTACAAAAATGTTAAATGGAAAATTCCAGAAACAAACAATTCATAAGTTTTAAATTGCACGCAGATCTGAGTAGTGTGATGAAAATCTGCCCCTCCCCATCAGTGACTAAGTAGCTTTCTCAGTTATCAGATTGACTGTATTGCAGTGTTTATGCTCAAGTAACCCTTATTTTACTTAATAGTGGCCCCACAGCACAAGGATAGTGATGCTGGCAATTTGGATATGCCAAGGAAAGCCATAAACTTTATCATAGGTATGTATGTGAAAGGTTAACTGTTGCTGGTGCACGGGTAGGCTAAATAGCCATCTCAGACAGGTGAATAAAGAAAAATTAAATTTATTAAAAGGGGATGGGGATATCCAAAGGGAATATCCTTTGACACAGCTCTGAGTCAAATGGTATCGGGTCCATGATGGCAGCTAAAGTATACTTGGGACAGTGAAACAAGAAAGAGCATAGAAGCAGCAGCAGGAGAGCCTAGGCTGGGCTGCTTTGGCTCACTGAGAAGTCGGAGAGAGAAGGGGGCCTTGGACACAGGTTCAGGGGGTAAGCCTAGGACGAGCTGCTGCTGCCCATTGCTCCCCGGGTTGCAAGCCTCACGGGATCCCCTTGGAGGGGTGGAGATGGCGCTGGGGTGCTCTCCTGGTGGGGAGTGCATAATGGATCCTTTGTCCTGGGCTTATTTATCTCTTTCTTGCTAGTGGAAATCTGAGGGGAGTGTCTCAATAGAATATTCATCAGCTTTCCAGGTGTGCTCTTTCAGGGTTGTGGTCTCCACTGATTGGCCTGTGCCAGGCCTGGGGGTTATTAGTCAATGTGTCTGGTCCTGAGGCATACACCACTTGTCTAGTTGCACTGCTTATCTGGGCCTGGAGCTGAAATTCAACTGAGGCCTAGATGTTATCTTTAGGGAGGAACGCTCAGGGGGTCTAGCTCAGGGGATCTAAACTGCACCGCCAGCAATGTGCTAGGGGAGGATAGGTCACCCTGGAGAAAAGGTTCTTGTTTTCCCAGTTTCGCCCCTGGCTAGGCATCCGGGGCTTCCTGCTCTGGTGAGTTTCTGTACCCTATTTCTGCACCTGGGTTTCTGTACCTGGCCCATCTGACAGTATGTATAGGAAAAAACATACTATATATAAGGTTTGGTAGTAGTCAGTTTCAGACATCCACTATGGGCCTTAGAACGTATCTCCCACTAATAAGGGGCAACTACTGTATGAGAAATTAATGTGAATATGGAGGTCATGAAACAACATATATAATGGGGTTTTTTTGGTGTTTTTTTCAGTCCTCACCCTAGGATATTTTTCCATTGCTTTTCAGAGAGAGTAGAAGGAGGAGGAGGAGGAGGAGAGAGAGAAACATCTATGTGAGAGAGACACATCAATTGGTTGCCTCCCACGTGCACCCTGACTGGGGCTGGGGATTGAGCCTGCAACCGAGGTATGTGCCCTTGGCTGGAATCGAACCTGGGACCCTTCAGTCCTCAGGCTGATGCTCTAACTACTGAACAAAACTGGCTAGGGCTATAATGTTAATGATAGTAACATGATAAGGCCTAAAATGGAGGTATAAATCAAGTGTTCAGGAGATGATTTTGGAAGTGTTTTAGAGAAGGTGACATTTAGATGAGCATTAAATGAAGAAATGAGCTCACTGTATAGAAAGGGGGGTATTATAGGCAGAGAGATCAGCTTGAGCAAAGTTATGGAGGCTACAAGAGGGTGCATGGTGTTCCCTTTCTACACAGGGAGAGTAGCTAGAAGTAGCCAAGAGGGATGCTGAGGGACCAGTTGAATAGAACTCCCAAACTCCCAACCCTGTGAGCTCCTTTTGGGTTGATGCTGGATTCTGCAAATATGTGACCAACTAACAATTAGGTTGTTTAATCATTGACCACACCACTCCTTCCCTCAATGTTCTGCAACTCCTCAGGGTCAAGTAAAAGAGGAATGTGTTGATAAGACCGTGCATGAGTCTATGGCAAAACCCTAGAGAAGGAAGAGTCACAGCTACCTGCATAGGTACTGCTAGCCCCACTCTCTATGTGAGAAAATGGAGCAGCCCAGGGATGAGACCTGCTGAGACCAGGCCAGGGTCAGGATTTTCCTCCATGCCAAAAGGATTGCTCAGGCTACCAGGCCACGGGCCCTTCAGCAAACAGGACTTTGTGTTGAACTCTGAAACTGGTTGCTCTGGGAGAAGTCTTCCGATGTTGAGGAGGCAGTTTCCCCAAGACAGGGGAGGAACTGAGTGTTTGGGGATGGGGAGCCCATGAGTGAACTCTTGAGCACCCATTGGCACACAGTGCCCCAGAGTGATGGTGGCTGTGTGCTGGGCCCAGAGAAGTCAGGCCCCAGACACTGTGGCATGGGAGTCTAGGTGAAAGATCTTTGTAACCTGCTTGAATCAAAGGGAGTGGGCTGCCTTTATAAGTTGGATGAGAGCATTTCAACAGTAACAAAGATGGACCCAGAAAAGCTTTCTCCACACTTTCTGGACTTTTTAGCCTCCTGGGATTTTTGTACTATTCTAGGAAGGAAAACCCTCAATAATAAGCCACTCTCCTAGAAACTGGATGTTCAAAGTTAATTTAATTTGATTTAGAAAGATAACGAGATGCTATATTTCTAGCACCCAAATATTGTGGTGCAAATGCTGGCCACTATAGTAGCTTTGCAGTGGGTGTTAAGACCTGTGTTTTGGAAAGATCACTCTAGTAATTGCAAGATAATGTACTCGAGAGGAGAGATTGACTGTGGAGAGACCAGTCAATAAGCCATTATGGTAGTCTAGGTGAGGGGGCAGTGGGGCAAGGACAGTAGAAATGGAAGTCTCCAGTGGGTTTGGGAGGCATCTCAGAGGTAGAATTGCCTGTTCTTTGGCAGCCAATTAAAAATCATAAATGCTAAGAGGGAATAGGTAAGGATGAGACTAAAGCAGTGGTTTGCAACTTGGCTGCACATCAGAATCACCTGGGAATCTTTAAGCTTCCTCTCCCCCCATGCCCAGGCCACACCTCAGGCCAATTAAGTCTGAATCGTTCCTACCGTACCCTACCCAGGCGCAGGTGTTTTTCAGTGTAGCCAAGGTTGACAACCACTGCACTAAGTTCCAACTTAGTAAACAGAGTGAATCGGGGTGGTGTTAAATGAGATAGGGAACAAATAGTTCTCTGTGGTTAGACTGTAACATAGGTGGAGAAGGGAAGGAAGAGCAAGTTCAGGCAGAAAATAATGAGTTTGGTTTGGGATGTGCTGACTGCAATTAATGGCCTAATGGCCTGGAGAAGGCTAAGAGCAGGAGTATGGGAGTGGGGTGTGTGAGCCGTGGATATGGTAGGCATCACTCCTCAAAGAAGGAGGAGTAAAGATTTAGAACAGCTTCCATGGGGGATGAAAAAGTTCTGAGTGAGGAAGAACGATAAAAAAATGTATGTGTCAAGCACTAGCAATGAGAAGTTGAGATTACTCTGCATTAGCTATACTATTAACCTGGTATTAAACCTGTGTTTGAATTTGTCCAACAGACATTCATCTCAATCAGTGGTGTGCTAGAGCCAGCTTGTACCAGTTTGCAAAAGCAAATGGTCAAATTAATAAGAATTTTACCAGTTATTAAACACATCCATTTTTAAATTAAAATGCATAAATTTGAATATTAAATACATTATATTCAAAACAAAAGTAATAAATACTCATTTAATACTCATCACTTCCTAGTTATTTTACTACACGTTACAGTTGTTACTGGCAAGACGATGAGGAGACCTCGGTTCTTGTCTTCTTGAGGGAAAGATTTCAATCAAGAGACAAAGTGTAGAAAAGCAAGAGTTTATTGGCAGCAGCAAAAATATACTTAGGACAATGAAACAAGGAAGGGCACAGAGGAAGCAATAGGAGAGCCTAGGCTGGGCTGCTTTGGCTCACTGGGAAGTCAGAGAAAGGGGGGCCTTGGACACAGGTTAAGGGGGTTAGCCTGGGATGAGCTGCTGCTGCCCATTGCTCCCCTGGTTGAATGTCTCCTGGGGTCCCTTGGGATTTAGGAGATACGTGCCTGTAGGGGAAGGAGAGGGGAAAGGGAATGGCGTACTCCCTGGAGGGAGAAAAGGCTGAGACCTACATTTTCAGGGGTTTTAAAGGCTGGGCTTTTAGGGGAGGTCTTAGGATGGATCAATAGAATATTTATCAGCTTTATGCTAATGTACCAAAATGAGATTTATTCTCTTAATTTTTCTGTCCTTGGGTATGCTTAGCAAATGGCACTAATTGGATTTCTGTTATCTGTCTCCCTGAGTAGGGTGATTTAGGCTATTTACCCTCTGGCTGGGGAGGAGAGGTGCAAACCATTTACTCTTCTTTTTAAAAAAAAGTGTATATTGACTTCAGAGAGAGGAAGGGAGAGGGAGAGAGAGAGAGAAACATCAATAATGATGCCTCCTGCACGCCCCCCACTGGGGATGGAGCTGCAACCTGGGCATGTGCCCTGACCGGGAATTGAACCTTGATCTCATGTATCATAGGTCGATGCTCAACCACTGAGCCATGCCAGCTGGGCCAAACCAATTTCTCTTAAGTGTCCTTGGTTTAGGGAAGATAGGGATTTCCTAGGTGGCTGCAAACTGCTGTTTATCTGTCTCAGTTTCCCTATTCCACTTGTCCTGGAATTTTCCTAGCTTTTACTATGCTATAACTATTATCGGTTCTCTTGAGGTAGTTTACATCTATTGTATGTGTATGGTAGAAATAATATATAATAGTATGCTAACAAGCATCTTTTCCTCACTGTGCATTTGCTGACTTCACATAGATAGCTTGACATTGGCCATGAATAGAGTATTTAAGCCCTGGGAATTGGCAAATGCTACACATTAGGACTGTCATCCTAACACACACACATACACACACACACAGCCAGTTGTTAAAACATTTACCGGCGTATCACTGATCTTAATTCCACAAGTATGTATTTTTTGACAACATCCTAGCACCATGGTATCCTCTAGACAAAGTCAAAGAACAGTACGAGTTAAATGTAGAAATGAATTCAGAAAGTCACTGAGCTGTAAACCTGTAGGCCTGGCTCTACCTCGGCCCCTGTGCTAACCAGCGGTGTCAGTTGTGATCCTCTCCTCAAATTCCTATTGCAGTTTAGAATGATTACACTACAGTCTGTGTATTAGTTATGAAACTTTTGACTAATAGATTAACTCAACTTGGTAGTAGAATAAATGTAATTGGTAATTACAAGTTGATAAGAGAAGCTAATTTGTGCTAACTTAAGCAAAAGGGGGGGATTTATTATGAGGACACAGAGGTGTCTCGTGGAGTAACCAAGTCTCAGAAAAGAACTGGAATGCTGTCAGAACTTTCTCATGTTCTACCCTCTCCTTTCCTTTCTTTCTAACTGCATTCTGGCTTTCTTTCCTCCCAGACCATGGGGCAGAAATCACCACTCCCAGATCTCGAGTTTACAAATGAGTCACGCTGACAATAGATCTCTTAGTCTTGATTCTAGATTCCCAGGGAAGGAGCTTACTGGCTCCACTTACTGGCGCACGCCTGGATCCATCAGTCAAAGTTTCTTCCTTTACAAAGTAAGGCTGAGGGAGACATGGAAGCTGGACAGAAAAAAGGTCTACATCTCTACGTTCATTTGTTTTCCTTACGAGGAAATGCATCATTTGACCCCAGAGTCCACGGACTGTTGTACAAGATGACAGCTGTGTCTGAGACCAGCTATCCAGATCTTTATAGGAGCCTTCACTGTTCTTACTCCAGCTAAGATAAAACCAAGATATCACATGTCTGTGTCATCTCTGGCAGAGAGATGAACAGCTCCAGAGGGCATCAGGCAAACAAAATACATTAGCCTAAGTGGCAATTTGTAATTTTAATGGCCCAACTGCTTGTCATGGTGTTGTGGGAGACATTTTAATCCAGTACTGTTTGCTGTGAGTAAAGACCAAATCTCCCTCCGATCATTCATTGTGGAATGTCTGTGGCTGGTCAGTCTAGTCAATGTTTAGGGCTTGGCTGACTTCTTAGTTCATTAACTTCTCATTGACCAGCTTGAGGTACAGAAGGAGAGCAGAGCACAAATCTGTGGACTTGAGCAGAAGCCAAAGTTAAGATTGGGAACGGTGCCCTGTTTCTTATCTTCCAATATGAGGCTGTAAACAATTGAACCGTAGGGCTCTCTAGAATCGAGACTCTAGATTGTCGTGGCCATCCCATAGTTCCTGGCATCAGGCTCACATATACTGGACGTTGATTTTTTTTTTTTTTTTTTGGAGGAAAAGGCCTGTTCCCAATTTCTATAATGTATGAAACATAGAACACCTCTCAGCCCTGTGTCATGGAAAACAGTAAGAATTTATGCAGTTAATTCTGTGCCCACACTGGTCAAGGAAAGGTGTATTATGTTTACCATTTACTGAGCAAATGTTTCTCAAGAACTTTCTTAGGCACAATGAGGCAAGCCAAAGAATTATCAAGACCTTTAAGGAGGAACTTGTGATCTGCTTGGGGGTGGTTGATGACTAGCTTTGTTATATTCAAGCAGTATTTGGATTACCACTTTTCAGAAACTTCAATGACAATTCAACATCCTTGGCACTGAAACTGTTGGGACCACAAATGAGTCTGTCTTTGATGACCTAGAGGGCATATTTGTACCTTCCTTCATTTAACAGATTTTTAAATATTGAGTGTCTATTAGGTTTGCGGCCCTGTTCTGGACCTTAGAAATACAGTGATAAACAAGACACAGCTCCCACTCGCCAAGAGCTTCCTAGTTTCGTTGGAGAGTGGGGGATGTGGGGGAAGAGGAGTGGGCTGATGGGTGGGTGAATGAGGGATTTCAGTGCTAAAGGGGCAGTGCGGTCATAGGGCTGCCCAGAGAAGGGGTGTGTCACCTAGACATTTGGATGGGGTGTGGTCCAGGAATGTTCTCTAGTGAAGGTGACATCTTACATTGAGACCAGAAGATCAACAGAAGTTTGCAAAGGGAAAGTGGGGAGGGAAGGGGAGAACAAAATGTTCCAGGAAAAGGAAGCAGGCTGAACACAGCTGAGACATCAGAGAACTCAGCCTCCAGGAACAGAACTGCTCTTGAAGGTCCAGCCGGGCCTCAAGGCTGCAGTTATTATGTGTGAAAGTACGATTTGTTATTGTTCTTCCTGATATTACTCCCAAGCCCAGACATTTGTATATTGTAGTTTATTTCATGTACATTATCTTTTTTTAAATAGTTTTCACTTTTTTATCTCTGAAAATAAAGCATTTTCTTTTTTTTTTTAATATATCTTTATTGATTTCAGAGAGAGGAAAGGAGAGGGAGAGAGAGAGATAGAAACATCAATGATGAGAGAGTCATTGATCGGCTGTAAAGCATTCTTTTAAAATATATTTTTATTGATTTCAGAGAGAGGAAAGGAGAGGGAGAGAGAGAGAGAAACATCAATGATGAGAGGGATTCATAGATCGGCTGCCTCCTGCAAGCCCCCCACTGGGGATTAAACCCATAACCTAGGCATGTGCCCTGACCGGGAATTGAACCATGATCTCCTGTATCATAGGTTGGTGCTCAACCACTGAGCCACACCAACTAGGCTCATCTGTTATCTTTTCTCATACTCACCAGGAACCCTATGAAGTAAGTGTTGCAGCTCCATTTCACAGCTGAGGATTCTGAGGCTGGGCAATGTCACATGGCTCAGCAGCTCAGCAAGGCTTAGGGAGTCTGGCCTGTTCTTGCCAAGCTCCTTCACTCCGCACAGCTGCCTCAGAAGAGGAGTCACCTGAAAGGGTGTCTGATGTATATACCTTCGTAACTCTGGGGCAAAAGGGTATCAATTGCTCCTCAGGAAGTTGATGGAGGTCTTGGGCACTGGATTTCTGCAATCCTGCAAAGCAATTAAGCACACAGGTGCTAAAGCTGACAGACCTGGCCTGAAATGCTAGCTCTGCCACAAGTTAGCAGCTGTATGAACTTAGACAAGTTACATAACTGACTCAGAGGCCATCCGACTGAAATTTGACCTGAGTTCTTCCAGCTTCCCCAGCAGGGGTGGTGCCTCACAGCTCCAGTTTCACCCAGTGGCAAGATGGGGGTGGGAGACAATGTCTCTCATCATATGTATGGTACCACTGAGACAAGCATTGGCCCTCCCACATGGTTCCTCTAGGCCCAGCAAGTATCTGCTACCTCTGTCACTGAAGATTTGGGCATCTTTTGTGAGCCGGCTTATAGCCACCCAGCCTAGATACAGCCAGCAGCCATTCTTTTCTGGGGATGTATCCCAGGAAGCAGAACCAGGCTCCCTTTTGATCAGGGACCATTCCCACCAAGGAACCCTATTTTTGCCCATAACTACTATCTATACCTGCAAACAAGCTTCTTCCCTTCTTTCCCTTTCAAACCCTCTAATTTTCACTCAAGCTTCTTGGGTTTGGGGGAAAACAAAAGCTAGAAAGCTTTGCCTGCTTCTGCCTTCTGCTCTGCCTCAGACTTTTCTGAAGGTTGCATATTCCTCCCTCTGCTCAAATGGGAAGAATAGAGGAGTGAATGTTGGGGGGTGAGGGGGACAACATATTAAAATCTCAAAATACAAGATCTAGTTACACAGATGAGAAATGACTGAACTATAGAAATATGGTGGAGATAGAAGGGATGGATTCAAGAGATGTGTAGAGGAACAAATCGTTAACTTTTGCCAACTGATTCATGGTGGGAGTCACAGAATGCATGCCTGACATAGCACTATGACCCGGGTCAATCAGACAATGTCTTCAGTAGTTGTCGGTTACCTGCAAGTAAATTAGTTGATTCATAATCTACTGACTGCATTCACTGAACTGAACAGAGTAGAAATAAATATGTGCATTTTAGATAGATTAGCCTGGACGATGGGTTCACAAGGGCTCATCATATGATTTCTTTCGTGTACGTTCAGAATTCGCATATTGCCCTAGCAGGTTTGGCTCAGTGGTTAGAGTGTCGGCCTGTGGACAGAGGATCCCGGGTTTGATTCTGGCCGTGGTCATGTATCTCGGTTGCAGGTTGGTTCCCCAGCCCCAGTCAGGGCATGTGTGGGTGGCAACCAACCGATGTGTTGATGTCTCTCTCTCTCTCTCTCTCTCTCTCCCACTCTCTCTGAAAAAAAACAATGGAAAATATATCCTCAGGTGAGGATAAAAAATAAATAGTTAATTAGTTAAAACAAAATTTTGCATATCGCCCCGGCCGGGTTGCTCAGTGGTTAGAGCATCAGCCTGTGGACCAAAGGGTCACGGATTCGATTACCAGTCAAAGGCATGTACCTCGGTTGCAGGTTCCTTGCCCCAGTCCAGGGGCAAATGAGGGAGGCAACCAATGGGTGTGCCTCTCTCACATGGGTGTTTCTCTTTCTCTTTCCCTCTCCCTGCCTCCTTCCCCCTTCCATTCTCTCTAGAAATAGATGGAGAAAAATGTCCTTGAGTGAGGATTTAAAAAAACCTTTTTTTGCATATTAACATTTTTTTAAAAAAATAAGTAAATAAATTTATTTTAAAGACATCTAATCATTAAAACATCAATCAACTTTTATATTATGACAAGAAGTATTTGAACTAATATTTCAGACTCAACATGAAGACTTTATTCTACTAGTTAGATGTTCTCCATAACCCTTAGTTCTGATGTAATAAAATTGTGAAACCTGAGAAGGTCTCTTGGTAAAGAATAAAACATAAAGGCCAAGAGAACAAGAAATCGTAAGGAGCCATGTCTGTTTTCTTAGAAGTAAAACTAAAGCCAAAAGGAAAAGGAGATTATTAGGACATGAGTGTACTTGGCTGTACCCTTAGCATCATGAGTTAATCAGAGCGAGAGGGAGCCAGAGTCCGAGGGGATGGAGCTACAGAAAATGACGCTGCCATCAGACTAGCCCCCAGGGCAGTGGCAGCAGGCCAAGACAGTGTCCAAAGGGACATACAGTACCCAGAGTCGGACAGGCTGAAGCACCTTTTTAAAAATTTCTATTGATTTTTTTAGAGAGAGAGAGGAAGCAGAGAGGGGGAGAGAGAGAGAGAGACATCAACTTGTCGTTCCACTTATTTATGCATTCACTGGTTGATTCGTGTGTGTGCCCTGACCAGGGATCGAACCTTGGCATTTCGGGATCACGCTCTAACCAACTCAGCTACGGGCCCCGGCAGGCTGCGGCGCCTTTGTTCTGGGTCACCACTTATTTCAGAATAAGACTGCAGCCAGAAGCTGGGGGGTTTGAGAACTCTGGCCGGGCTGACAAATGTGCACAGAGTACCCCAGTCACGTGGTCCCAGGGCTAAGGCAGGAAGTGGAAAGACAATAAGGACACAAGGCAGATGCCCAGCTTTGTATGGTCCTGAGGCTCTTTCTCGTTGGAAGAAGGTCAGACAACTCAGGTTACTTCGAGTGATTTTAAGAATGCACTGAGCCCCAGGCCAGGTAGCTCAGCCCACTAGAGAGTTGCTTGGATACGTCAAGGTTGCGGTTCGATCCTCGGTCAGAGCACAAACAAGAATCAACCAGTGAATGCAGAAATAAATGGAACAACAAACTGGTGTATCTCTCTCCCTCCTGCTCTCTCTCTCTCAAATTAATAAGAAGAATGCATTGAGAAAGCTATTTGACATCGCTCTGCTTTTCTTCTCTCTGAATAGTTTTTGTGAGACCATGTTGTCTGCTATCTCATGCCCTTTGTTGACTGTCTTCTCTAGGCTTTTCTCCACTGTCTGCTCTGTTTTGTCTTAGAATGGCTTCCCTAGGAAAAAGACTCCCCAATAATGCCAGCCCCAGGGTGAATGAGCACCTCAGTCCTGAAGGGGATGTGATGGCATGTCAATCACAGCACCCCCTACATCTTCTGTGAGACTGTCCTCTAAAGAATAGTTCTGGTCACTATATAGTTCTGGGCCTACTGGTCACTCTGCAGTAGAGAAGATGCCTATTTGTCAATATTCTCCTGCCTGACACCACGTAGACGTCCTCATTTCCAGTCCGTAAAGATGGCCACCACTGACTTGGGCCTGACCCTTCGTCTAATCAGTTGGGGGATAGGTTGCAGGGCTCAGAGCAAGGCAGCTTTCTCAGAAGGGCCTGTACCAGCCTGGCTGGGGTGTTTAAGTGGTTAGAGCGTTGGCCTGTGCACTGCAGAATCCCGGGTACAATTCCCGGTCAAAGACATGTACCTGGGTTGAGGATTCAATTCCCAACCCCGGTTGGGGCTCATGTGGGAGGCAACCAGTCTATGTGACTCTCTCATATCAATGTTCCTCTCTCTCTCTCCCCCTCCACTCTCTCTAAAAAAAGTAAATAAAAAGAAGAGCCTGTCACATTTTACGAATAAGAACAGTGTTGGGGAAATGTGCACTGGTTCCCAGAGGCTCCACTGAGGTTGCAGAAGCTCACTTAATCACAGACCCACCTGCTTGAGGGATCTGCGTCTGCTAATCCTCTCTCTACCATGGCCAACATTGGCCTAGAACCTGGGTGGAGTTGAGTCTGCACACAGAAGGATGGATAATCTCTAGTTGAGGGGGCTAAGGAAGAGCTCTAACTTGTCAATGTACTCATTTTAAGCAAGTCATTGGCCCAAGTTTAGTCAGTTGGTAAATGTTTAGTTAGCACCTATGTGCCAGAAACTGTGCCTAGCATTGGTGAGTCCCCGACTGGGCTTCATGTTCTTCTTTGTAAAGTAAGTGTTAGAGTAGATGTCAATGGATTAAAATGGTGGCCATATTTTCAGAAACAAAAATCCAACATACACTGTCTGCCAATGCCAGAATATTTGATATTGAGCATGCCCCCAGAAAATCCAGGATGTATGATCTCATTGTACACCTACAGATGCACTCCGTCGCCCCCGTCCCCCCGTCTTCATTTCCCACAGACATGCCACATAAGATGACTTGATTATTAGAACAAGGGGTAGAGGCTATATAGTCTCCTCTCTTGCTAATCTTTAAAATCATTTAAGTGTTTACGCTTATTTAAAAAAATTTTTAGAACGTAAATGGTCTGAGTTTAAATATTCCTGAACACATTCTTTGAACACTCTTATTTAAACAAAGCTCAGCCACGGTGATTACACAGCCAGGTTTTTTCCAACCCCTGGAGACTTTGTAACAATTTTATCTTAGGGCCAAACCTCCTTACCTCCTAAAAGTTTTGTATTTGAATCGTTTTTCCAAGATTAGTGCCAGAGCTAGTTTTCTACAGAACCCCACAGTCCCCAGTAGTTCAGGTAGATCTGGTAAGGTGTGTGTGTGTGTGTGGAGGGGGGGCACCGGAGCCGACTTAATCACATGCACACTCTACCCGTGGTCACAAGGCCACCAGAGCTGATTGTTGGGGGGCAGAGAGGGAGGAGGGTCAGAGGCCCAGTATGTGGCTTGCCACTGTAAACAGTACTTTCTCCTAGAGACTTATGGGGGGGTGTCCACAAAGGTGAGTATTGACTGTTAATACATATAAGGCACTCTCTTAAGTGCTGTAAAAGCTATAAAGGGAGAAGAAGGAAGATTAAACTCTAGTAAGTGTTCTTCCTTTTTTTTTCTTTCTTTCTTTCTCCTGCCTCCTTCCCACCCTCCCTCCCTCCCTCTCTCCCTGCCTTCCTTCCTGTTAATCCTCACCTGAGGATATTTTTTCCATTCATTTTTTTAGAGAGAGTGGAAGGGAGGGAGAGAGACAGAGAGAGAAACATCTCTGCGGGGATTGAGCCTGCAACTGAGGTATGTGCCCTTGACGGGAATCGAACCAGCAACCCTTCAGTGTGGGGGCTGACACTCTAACCATTGAGCACACCGGCTAGAGCTAAGTGTTTGTTTTATATTAGGCACTTCCATAATACTAACATTCAATAATAATAAAAAGTGCTTTGCCGTACTGGGGGCTAGACACTGTGCTTATTGCTTTGTGTTTTATTTTACTCACTCAGCACTTTTGTTTTAGCAGTTACTAGGTAGGAGTGCTGGGAGAGATAAGTGGACAAACATCCCTGCCCTGGAGGATATTTCATTCTGGTGGATAGGCCCATAGATGTAATAAGTACACTAAGAGGAGTGTTAGAAGATAACAATTCCTATGGAAAAGAATAGAGCTAGATTAGGTGGATCAGGAGTGCCTACATTAAGAAGGCACAGAGGGTGCTTGAATATTAAATAGATGGTCCTGGTAGTCCTCCCTAGGAAGGTGACATTTGAGCCAAGATGCAATTGAAGGAGGTGAAGAACGTGAGCTATACAGATACATGGAGAAGATCATTCCAGGATGAAGGAACAGTGGGGCAAAGGGTGTACAGGTTGGCAGAGGCTGTTCAGGTTGAAGTCACTCGGGAAACCAGGCTGATGGAGGCTGCATATCAAGAAGTGCCTCTTGCCCTAGCTGGTCTGGCTCAGTGGTTAGAGCTTTGGCCCAGGGACTGAAGGATCCTGGGTTCGACTGCAGCCAAGGGCACGGACCTCAGTTGCAGGCTCGATCCCTGGCCCCGGTTAGGGAGCATACAGGAGGGAACCAATTGATGTGTCTCTCTCATGTCGATGTTTCTCTCCCTCTCCCTCCCTCTCCCTCCCTCCCTCCCTCCCTCTCTTTCTCTCTCCCCCCTCCCTTCCACTCTCTGAAAAAAGCAATGGAAAAAACATCCTCTGGTGAGGATGAGATAAAAAGAGAAGTGCCTCTACAGTCCCCAAGACGGGAAAGAAGAGGAAGAGGAAATGATGAGTAAGCCCTGGCTCTTAAGGTTTCTTTCCAAAAGTGACATGTGATTTCCTTTCACCTTTTTTGACCAAATACAGTCACATGGTCAGGATTAATTTCAAACCGAATGGGGAAGTACGATCATACCATATGCTTAGGAGAAGAGAACCAAGGTATCTGTGAACAGACATAAGAACTACGACAGTATACATATTTCTGGTCACCAAACGCCTTTCCCACAATCAAAATACCCTCACTCACCCTTTTACAAAGACGTTAACCCCAAAGTCCCAATCTGGTTGGATCTTTCATTCTGACACTGTTAGATAGGAGAAGGGTCTCAAGGTCTAGGCAATTCTAAATGTTATTTCTTGTTAAATGTTAAAATGTAGCATAGTATTTTGTAGGTGCAGTTGTAAACAGGATGAGCTGACAGGAACTCAACCAGATGAAAGTAGCCAACTGCAAAGAAGAAATCAACATGTAATTGACCAAATAGTGTATATAAGCAATGGTTAAAACACCATTTGGGGAGGCAGAGCTTTGGACAGGAATTCCTGTCTCTTTTAACTGCTGTAAGTAAGTAAATAAAACAGCCTTGGGAGGACCACATCTTGTTGAACAGAGTAGGCCAAGCTGGGATTCCCTTGAGTTTGGTAACACTTTAATCCATTAAGAGGTTTTAAACATGGATTTAGCCTGGCCAGGCGTGGCTCAGCAGTTGAGCGTCAACCTAGGATCCAGGCGATCGGGGTTCGATTCCTGGTCAGGGCACATGCCCGGGTTGTGGGCTTGATCAATGGCTCTCTCATCGTTGATGTTTCTCTTTCTCTCTCCCTCTCCTTTCCTCTCTCTGAAATCAATAAAGATATATTTGGGGAAAAAAACACACAAAAAACATGGATTCAAGAGCAAAGCCTTGATTATATTCTTGCTGTAAGGCAGTTTTCATTATTTTACCTTTTTTTCTAATTTGTATTGAGAAGTAGTCTGTCTTCCAACCCTGCAGGTTTCTGAATACCTGGACTCTTGCTTTTCATTCCTACTTGCAAACCCAGCCAGTTCTTTTTCTCTCTCTCCCTCTCTGTACTGTCTTTTTTCTCTCTGTCTCTCTCTGGTCTTTATTTCTATCTCCATCTCTGTCTTTTTAATACCTTGTCAAATACAGCCAACATTATGTTTTTTTACTGCTTCTTCTAGAGCTGCTTCTTCTAAAAAAGTTATCTTTATTGTTGAAAGTATTATGGATGTCACCTTTTATTTTCCCCATTGACCCCCTCTACTTCACACCCCCCCCCCCCCCGCCTTCACTGCACTATTGTCTGTGTCCATGGGTTTTGCATATATGCATATAACTTTTTTGGTTAATCTCTCGCTACCCCCACCCCCACCTTCCTTCTGAGATTCTTCAGTCTCTTACGTGCTTCTATATCTCTTTGGATCTGTTTTGTTCATTAGATTCCACATAGGAGTGAGATCATGTGATACTTGTCTTTTTCTGACTGGCTTATTTCGCTTAGCATAGCACTCTCCAGTTCCATCCATGCTGTCCCAAAGGGAAAGAGATCTTTTTTTTATAGCTGCATAGTATTCTATGGTGTAAATATACCACAGCTTTTTTATCTACTCATCTACTGGACACTTGGGCTGCTTCCAAATCTTAGCTATTGTAAATTGTGCTGCTATGAACATAGAGGTGCATAAGTTTTTTCTGATTAGTGTTTCTGGTTTCTTAGGATATATTCCTAGAAGTGGGATCACTGGGTCAAATAGGAGTTCTATATTTAATTTTTTGAGGAAACTCAATACTGTTTTCCATAGTGGCTGCACCAGTCTGCATTCCCACTAGCAGTGTACTAAGGTTCCCTTTTTTCCACATCCTGGCCAGCACTTATCGTTTATTGATTCGTTGATGGTAGCCATTCTTATAGTGTGAGGTGATATCTCATTGTTATTTTAATTTGCATCTCTCTGATGATTAGTGACTTTGAGCATTTTTTCATGTATCTCTTGGCCATCTGTATGTCCTCTTTGGAGAAGTGTCTATTTAGGTCCTCTGCCCATTTTTTAATTGGATTATTTGTCTTCCTTTTGTTAAGTTGTATGAGTTCCTTATATATTTTGGATATTAACCCCTTATCAAATATGTCATTGGCCTATATGTTCTCTTATATAGTGGACTTCCTTTTTGTTTTGTTGATGGTTTCTTTTGCTGTGCAGAAGTTTTTTATATTGATGTAGTCCCATTTGTTTATTTTCTCCCTTGTTTCTCTTGCCCTAGGAGATGTATCGGCAAACATATTGGTAGGAGAGATGTCTGAGATTTTGCTGCCTACATTTTCCTCTAGGATTTTTATGGTTTCATGTCTTACATTTATGTCTTCATCTATTTTGAATTTATTTTTGTGTATGGTGTAAGTTGGTCTAGTTTCATTTTTTTGCATGTACCTGTCCAATTTTCCCAGCACCATTTATTGAAAAGACTGTCTTTACTCCATTGTATGTTCTTGCCTCATTTGTCAAATATTAATTGAGCATAATTACGGCTTGGATAGATTTCTGGGTTCTCTGTTCTGTTCCATTGATCTATATGCCTGTTCTTTTGCCAGTACCCGGCTGTTTTGATTACAGTGGCTTTCTGTAGTATAACTTGATATCTGGTATTGTGATCCCTCCAACTTTGTTCTTCTTTCTCAGGATTGCTGTGGCTATTTGGGGTTTTTTTGGTTCCATATAAATTTTTGGAGTATTTGTACTAGATCTTTGAAATATGCCATTGGTATTTTAATAGGGATTGAATTGAATCTATAGGTTGCTTTGGGCAGTATGGACATTTTAATGATGTTAATTCCAATCCATGAACACGGTATATTCTTCCACTTGTTTATGTCTTCCTCTATCTCTTTTTGCAACATCCTGTAGTTTTCCGAGTACAAGTGTTTTACCTCCTTGGTTAAGTTTATTCCTAAGTATCTTAATTTTTTGTTGCAATGGTAAACGGGATTGTTTTTTTAGTTTCTCTTTCTGAGAGTTTATTATTAGTGTATAAAAATGTCATCAATTTCTGGGTGTTAATTTTGTATCCAGCTACCTTGCTGAATTCATTTGCTAAATCCAGTAGTTTTTTTTGGTGGAGTCCTTAGGATTTTCTATGTATATCACATCATATGCAAATAATGACAATTTTACTTCCTCTTTTCCAATCTGGATGCCTTTTATGTTTTCTTCTTGTCTGATTTTGTGGCTAGCGCTTCTAGTACTATGTTGAACAAGAATGGTGAAAGTGGCCCAGCTGGCGTGGCTCAGCAGGTTGAGTATGGATCTGTTATCCAGGAAATCCCACTTCGATTCCTGGTCAGGACACATGCCCGGGTTGCCCGCTCGATCCCCAGTAGGGGGCGTGCAGGAGGCAACGGATCAGTGACTCTCATCATTGATGTTTCTGTCTCTCTCCCTCTCCCTTCCTCTCTCTGAAATCAATAAAGATATGTTCAAAAAAAAAAAAGTTGTGAAAGTGGACACCCTGTCTTGTTCCTATTCTTAGGGGAAATGCTTTTAATTGTTGTGCATTATGATGTTGGCTGTAGGTTTGTCATATATGGCCTTTATTATGTTGAGGTATGATACCTTTATTCCCACTTTGCTGAGAGTTTTTATCAAAAATGGGTGTTGGATTTTGTCAAATGCATTTTCTGCATCTATTGATATGATCATGTGATTTTTGTCTTTCAGTTTGTTTATGTTATGTATCACATTTATTGATTTGCAAAGTTTATTCCTAAGTAAGTTTATTCCTTGCATCCCTGGAATAAATTCCACTTGGTCATGATGTGTATAATCTTTTTAATACAATGGTACTTTGGTTTTTGAATGTGTCCGTTGACGAGCATTTAGGTTTATGAATGCCGTAAACCCAGAAGTAAATGCTCTGGTTTTCAAACCTACCTCGGAAGTCGAACGTGCCATGTGGCTTCCACTGAGTACAAGATCCTGAGGCCTAGCTGTCAGCTGTTCATCCCTCGGCTTTCAAATGTTTCAGAACTCAAATGGTCTTCCCAAACGGATTACATTCGAAAACCGAGGTACCACTGTATATTGCTGGATCCAATTTGCTAATATTTTGTTGAGGATTTTAGCATCTGTGTTCCTTAGGGATATTGGCCTGTAATTCTCTTTCTTTGTAGTGTCTTTATCTGGTTTTGGAATTAGGATAATACTGGTCTCATCAAAAGAGTGTGGAAGTGTTCTTCCTCTTGGATTTTTTTGGAATAGTTTGAGGAGGATAGGTGTTCTTCTTTGAATGCTTGATAAAACTCCCCTATGAAGCCATCCCACCCAGGGCTTTTGTGTGCTGGGAGTTTTTCTGTTACTGCTTCCATTTCAGCAGCTGGTATTGGCCCATTCAGGTTCTTTGATTTTTCCTGACTCAACTTTGGACGATTGTATTTTCCTGGGAATTTGTCCACTTTGTCCACATTCTCCAGCTTGTTGGCATATAGTTGTTCATAGTATTTTCTTACAATCCTTTGTATTTCTGTGGAGTCAGTTGTTACTTCATCTTTTTCGTTTCTGATTTTACTTACTTGGGTTCTATCTCTTTGTCTCTTGATGAGTCTGGCTAAAGGTTCATCAATCTTGTTTATGTTTTCAAAGAACCAGCTCTGGTTTTATTGATCGTTTGTTTTTTTTTGTTTTTTTAGTCTCTATGTAATTTATTTCTACTCTGATCTTTATTATTTTCTTCCTTCTACTTACTCTGGGCTTTCCTTGTTGTTCTCTAAGTCTTTAAGTTGTAGGGTTAGATAGTTTATTAAAAGGTTTTCTTGTTTTTTCAGGGAGGCGTATAGTGCTATGAACTTTCCTCTCAGGACTGCTTTCACTATGTCCCATAGATTTGGGGTTGTTGTGTTTTCATTTGTTTCCAGGAAGTTTTTTATTTCCTCCTTGATCTTATTGGTAACCCATTCATTGTTTAATAACATGCTATTTAGTCTCGATGTGTTTGAATGTTTTTTAGTGTTTTATTGTAGTTGATTTCTAATTTCATGCCATTGTGATCTGAGAAGATGTTTGATATGATTTCAATATTCTTGAACTTGTAGAGACTTGTTTTTTGTTCTAACATGTGGTATATCTTTGAGAATGTCCCATGTGCACATGAGAAGAATGTATATTCTGCAGCTTTTAGGTGGAATGCTCTGTATATGTCAGTTAATCGATCTGATCTAGTGTGTCATTTAGGGTTACTGTTTCCTTGTTGATTTTTTGTCTGGAAGACCTACCCAGTGAAGTCAGTGGGGTATTAAAGGTCCCCTACTATGACTGTATAGCTGTCGATCTCTCTCTTAAAGTCCTCCAGAAGTTTTTTTTATATATTTAGGTGCTGCTATATTGGGTGCATATATGTTTATAAGGGTTATATCCTCTTGTTGGATTGATTCCGTTAGTATTATCTAGTGACCTTTCTTGTCTCTTGTTATGGCCTTCATTTTGAAGTCTAATTTGTCAGATATGAGTATTGCTACCCCAGCTTTTTTTCATTTCCATATGCATTGAAAATTTTATTCCATCTCTTCACTCTCATCCTGTGCAAGTCTTTTGTTCTGAGGTGGGTCTCTAGTAGTCAGCATATATTTGGGTTATGTTTTCTTATCCACTCAGTTACCCTGTGTATTTTGATTAGAGCATTTAATTCACTTACATTTAAGGTTGTTATTATTAATGGGTACTTAGTTATTACCATTTTAATTCTTTATGCCTATGCTTCTCTCTCTATTTCTCAACTTCTTATTATAACAGCCCCTTTAACATTTCTTCCAATGCTGGTTTGGTGGTGATAAACTCCTTTAGCCTTTTTTTTTTTTTTTTTTGCCTGGCAAGCTCTTAATTTCACCATCTATTTTGAATGATAGCTTTGCTGGATAGATTAGTCTTGGTTTCAGATCTTTGCTTTTCATTACCTTGAATAGTTCATGCCATTCCCTTCTGGCCTCCAGAGTTTCTGATGAAAAGTCAGCTAACAGCCTTAGGGAACTCCCTTGTAGGTAACAGATTTTCTCTCGCTGCCTTTAAGATTCTCTCTTTGTCTTGAATGTTTGGCATTTTAATTATGATGTATCTGGGCATCGGTCTCTTTGGGTTCTTCTTGCTTGGGACTCTCTGTGCCTTCTGAACTTATGTGACTTTTTCCTTGACCAGGTTAAGAAAGTTTTCTGCCATTAATTTCTTCAAACAGGTTCTCTAACCCTTGCTTGCTTTCTATCTTTTCTGGCACTCCTATGATGCTATGATGCTAATATTGTTACATTTCATGTTGTCCCACAGCTCCCTTAAACTGTCCTCCTGTTTTTTAGTTGTTTTTTTGGGTGGGGGAGGTCTCTGAGTGAGTGATTTTTTTTCTGCTGTGTCTTCTAATTTGCTGATCCGATCCTCAGCTTCCACTAATCTGCTCTTTACCTTTATTTCTTCCAATGTATTTTTAAAAATATATCTTTATTGATTTCAGAGAGAGGAAGGGAGAGGGAGAGAGAGATAGAAACATCAATGATGAGAAAGAGTCAGTCATCGGCAGCCTCCTGCACACCCCCTGGTGAGGTCGAGCCTGCAACCCAGGCATGTGCCCCGACTGGGAATCGAACTGAGATCTCCTGGATCATAGGTGGGTGCTCAACTGCTGAGCCATGCCAGCCAGACCCAATGTATTCTTTATTTCTGCTACGTCATTCTTAATTTCCTTCCTAGTTTCCCTATCATTTCTCTTTATCCTTACAATCAGTATTCTAAACTGTATATATGATATATCTCCATTTCATTTAGATATTCTGGAGAATTCTCTCATTCTTTCATTTGGGTCTTATTTTTTTGTCTCCCCATTTTGGCTGCCTGTGTGGCTTTGTTGTTATGTATTAGGTAGATCTGCTAGGACTTCCAGTCCTATCAGAGGGTCTCTGGTGGATGTCAGACACTGTTTGTGACTGGCCCTGAGTATCCTGTTTGGAGCTATCAACAGTCCACAGCTTGTGGTCCCCTCTGCTGGGGCTGGGTGCATTTGGATGGGACCAAGGTGCACCCAAAAGTCTGCTTTTTCAAAGCCTGGGTCCAGAAATCAGTCAGGCAAAGATTTAAAGCACCCAGGGATCCACCTCTGCCTGTAGGCTGATTAATCTGAGTCTCAGGCTGTAGGCCACAGCAAGTTGTAAACTCCACAGGGTGGAGCAAGAGGTTTTCCAATGGGTGGGGCAATTGCTCCCCCCCCTCCCCCCAGGCAAAAGCTGCCTGGCTGGCAAAGGTCTGCCTGAGAAAGATGTCATCTGCAGTATGGATAAATGACTCAGCACAGGAATCCAAATGTGGCTGCCTTCTGAGCTCTATCTCCAGAGCCCACAACTCTAGATTCTCCTCATACCATTGTAGACCACTCTGCCATCTCTCTGTCCAGAGCCCAAGGTGAGTGGCTGCACACAAGATTGTGTGTTGGCCCTTTAAGAGGATGCCTGCATTTTCAGCCTTCTCTCCCTGGCAGACAGAAACCCAGCTGCTTTTCACTGCCAGATGTTATGTGGGCACCCTTTCTCAGTTCTGGTGCCCTGGGCTGGGGAGCCCAGCTTAGGGTTTAGACCCCAGAGTTCTGAGATTCCCCCCACACCTGAGTTATCTTTCCAGACCTTCAGCTGCTGCCTGTGGGAGCCCAGCGAGCCCTCTCTTGCTTTTGTGCTTTCTACCAGTCTCTATGCGGTCTCCACTTTAGGTCCTTGGTTATGAGGGTGCTTTCCAGCTAGTCTTCAGTTGAGTATTCAGGATGGTTTTTTCTAACAATCTATTCTCCAAGTAGCTCATTGTAGTCATTGAAGAACCTTGGCTGAGCCCTGATGGTGTGCTCAGTGGTTAGGGCATTGGCCCTCTCACCAAAGGGTGGGTGGTTCGATTCCTGGTCAAGGGCACATACCTGGGTTGCAGGTTCAATTCCCAGCCCCTGGTAGGGTGGTTATTTGGAAGGCAGCCAATCAATGAGACACATCGATGTTTCTTTTTCTCTCTCCCTTCTACTCTCTCTAAAAAATCAATGGAAAAAATACCCTCGGGTAAGGATTAACAACAACAACAAAAAAGAACCTTGACTGATGGAAGTTCCACTTCAACAATTTCCTCCACAGTCACCACAGCAGGGAGAAGGGTGGCCCGGCACAAATGCCTAGAAGTGACACAACTTCCCTCTCCAAACACTTTAGTATTCAAAGCAAGTCATGAGTAGATCTAACTTCAAAAGGTATGGGAAGGTGTTCATTTGATCAGGTTCATAGAAAAGGAAATTTTGGGAATTTGTGAATAAACTTAATGACTATAACAGGTTTTTTTGCTTGTTTGAGGGTTTATTGCAGTAAAATAGACTATAGGTAATAATAACCTTTTATTTTCCATATTCCTGGGTCTAGTTTTTTAACTCCAAGTTGTGCTTCTGCTACTCTATTTTTATGGTTCTAAGAGTGATAGTTCACTATATTCTGAGCTCACCTTCAAAAAAATTTAATTTTGCTTTAAAGCTGATTAAAAATGTCAAATCCTTGAAATTGAGTTCTTTCCACTAAGTTATAATTGGAATATTTTATTCTATTCTTCCTTTCTTACCTGAAATTTCATTTTGAAATTCTATTAAAGACTGAAAACCACAGTTAATAATGTGTTTGTGCATGAGGGTCAAGTAAAAAAAAAAATATATGCTTTTTTTATTAAAAATAAAAGTTTTATTTTTATTTTATTCAAAGTAACAAATATTCTTAAAATTATGGTTATCTATTTTGTTGACTGAAAGGATGTTAGTGAGAAAGAAAATTGAACACTTTTTTTTAGCAAGTAAAAGATTACATAAATATCTGGGCATATTTGAGAAGTAGCAACATGAGGCAGCTTTCTAACCTTTCATCCTGAAATGAGATCCTAGGACTATCTTGAAGCTAGGCTCACTAAATGCAGACTTCTTAATCATTGGTTTAAAATGCCCTGACGACAAAATGTGTAAAGTTAAACATTTAAGTGAAGGTGGCTGTTGAAAACCCTTTGTCTGTGAAGAAACAGAGAAGACAGAAGGGTAGTAAGCAAAGGAGGCATTCAATCATTCCTTCAACTAGCATTTATTGAGTACCTGTTATACGTCAGGCCCTGTTCTATGTACAGGGGATACAGTGGAAAACAAGACAGATAGGAACTTCCCTTCCCACCAAAACTCCCACAATGAGGAATTTCTCCTGTGAGGTCTGTTATAATGGAGGTGACTTAGATGTGGGTCAGCCAAAAATAGGGCAAATGTTGACTGTAGGTGAAATAAACTCCACCAGGTACTGCCTTTAGATAAGAAGGCATCTCGGAGAAAGTTACATTTAAGCTAAGCCAATATTTTCAATATTTTACCATTAACTATGTTTTCTGTAGGTTTTTGGTTGATACTTCTACTTAAACAACGGAGTTTCCGTTTATTACTAGTTCACTAAAGTTATTATCATAAACAGGTGTTAGATTTTTTTTGGTTGTGTTTATTTTTGTTTAAAATGTTACAGATGTCCTTTTTTCTCCCCAATGACCCATTCCACCCTATCCCACCCCCCTCCCCAATTTTTTTTTTTTAATCCTCACCTGATGATACTGTTTCCATTGCTTTTTTGAGAGAAAGTGGAAAGGGGGAGTGGAGAGAGAGAGAGAAATATCAATGTGAGAGACACATCAATTGGTTGCCTCCTGCATGGACCCCAGCTGGGGCCAAGGATCCAGTCTGCAACTGAGTTACGTGCCCTTGGCCAAAACTGAAGCTGAGACCCTTCAGTCCGCCGGGCTGATGCTCTAAGCACTGAGCAAAACTGGCTAGGGCAGGTCTATGATTCATTTTCATTTAATTTTTATGTGTTGGGTGAGGGCCACAATAGTTTTAGGGTCCTACAAAAATGTTTTAAATCTTTAAAATCAGGAAAAAAAAGTATATTTAGATTACATTAGTCTTTATACCAATTCAGTTGTAAAATGTCATCTTTCTGACACCAGACACATGGTGTCTTTCCACACCACTTCTCCAACACCAACTGGGTATCCAAGAACTCAATTTTGACACTAACTCCAGGAGTAAACTCAGACTCCACAGATTAAGGGCTCAGTCCCACAAGATTGGCCCCTTCTTCAGATACCAGTCACCAGTCCTATGGGCCACAGGTACTTCTGATTGACCAAATCTGAGGATTTCTACAACCCCCTCCTCAGGTTTGATAATTCACTGGCACAGAACTCAGGAAAACGCTTTACTTAATGTTTAACCGTTTATTATAAAGGAAACAACTCAGGAACAGCCAAATGGAAGAGATGCATAGGGCAAGGTATTGGGAAAGGAGGTGCAGAGCTTCCATTCTCTCTCCTGGCACCCCACCTTCCAGTACTTCCATATATTCGCTAACCTCCCTCTAATCACAATTTTGGTCTTTCCAGTGACAGCTTCCAGCTGAAAGGACTGAGGAGCCCCACCCTGAGTTACCTCATTAGCATAAATTCAGGTGTGCTGGGAAGGAGCTCATTATGAATGACAAAAGACAAACCTATTAGGAAATTTCAAATTTCAAGCTCTGTGCTGAGAACCAGGGACAAAGTGGAATTACATCTTTTATTATACCACAGTCTTTATAAGGCAAAAGTGCCTAAGGCCATAGAAGTGTTAATGTGGTCCCAGTCCTGTCAGTTAAGTAGCCTTCCTAGCAGTCAATTTTTGAAATTATGGCAGCTTGGAGTAGGGTGATGGTAGTGGAGATCCAGTGAAATGGGCAGGCTTGGGATATGTTTTAGAGGCAGAGTCAGCTGGACTGTCGGATGGATTGGATGTGAGAGGTGAATGAAAGGAACCAAGGATGATTTCCAGAGTTTTTATTTGAACAACTGGGTGGGTGATGGTGCCATCCACTAAGAATACTGGGAAAGGAGCAGGATTGGGGGTAAAAATCAAGGCTCTTTTTAACACGCGTTTGAGATGACTGAATCATGAAGTAGAGATATTAAGCAGCTAATTGGATTTGTGAATCTGGGTTTTGGTGGAGAGGTCTGTGCTGGACAGAAATGTAAAAGTCATCAGTTTAGACTTAATGTCAAGGATTTGGATGGCATCACCTAGGGAGATTTAACAGAGAAAAGAAGAAAGTGAGGACTGAGCTTTGGAACACAGCAACATTTAAAGGTTGAGCCAAAGGGGAGAAATCAGGGATTTTGAAAAGGAGACCCAGTGAGGGAACAGGAAAATCCCAACAGTTCAGGGGGGGAAAATGTTTTAAAAGTAAGGAAGCTTGTTGCCAGTTTTCACTTCCGCTGAGAAGTCAATTTAGATAAGAATAGAGAATTGGCCATTGACTTTGGAAACCTGTAGATCATCAGTAATCTCCATAGGTGATCTTAATGAGGGAAGTTAAAACTGGATTAGAGTAGGCTGAGAAGTGAACGTGAAGTGAGGAAGGGGGAAGAAGCCCTGTAGACAGCTTGAAAAACTCTTCTGAGAATTTATGCAGTGAAGACCGCGGAGAAATAGGGCAGTTCATAGTAACCCCAAAGTTTTGATGGTGAGAAGATAAGGGTTTTTTTTTGGTGTGTTTTTGTCTGAGGTATGAAGTGCAGTTGAGCAGCAAAAAGTAGGAGCTGGGAAGGAGATATAGGGGGGCTTTTAGAAGAAGAAAGGTTGCGAAATAACCCTTTCATCTTGGTCTACTTAAATGTTAATTTAGTGGAGAAAGCCCTCCCAGGATTAAACACATCTCCCTTTTTCTCTCACTGGACCGTTTGCTCTTTTTTGGCACACATCACCAGTGGTATTACCACTAGTATCTTTATTAGTTCACTTGTGTGTTCCCCAATTTGAAAACTACAGTTGGTCAGGGACTGTTGTATTTAACTTCCCAATGTATACATAATCCTTAGAAACAGGGCCTGCATATAGTCACTAGATAATTCTTGCGAACACTAAGTAGTTATGAAGGTCTTCAGAATTTTGTCCTTGACCGCCCCTGTTAAGTGCTTGTTTGGACTCGTCGCGTTTCGGAGCCTTCGTTTCTGATTACCTGTGTGCACACCGTGGGAATTGTGGTCTCTTCCCTGCGTGGCTCACTGGGCTGCCATCAGCAGGATCGGAGCTAATAAACCTGGAAACGCTTCCAGTTCAAGTATTCTTTAAACCTAAAGGATTGTTATTTTTAAGCCCACGCGCACCCTCGCAGGCAGCAGGTGCTGGGCGGGGGAGGAGGGCGTTATTGTTCCCCGTGACGGGTCACCGCAGCTTTGCGGGAGGGTGCGGCAGGCCCCGAGGGGCGGGGCTCAGGGCAGCGGCCCTCCCGCCGCGCTCGGTCCTCGGAGGCGCTCTGCGGGCCCGGACGGGGGGCGGGGAGGCCGAGGGGGAGTAACTGTCAAACCTCCCCGCTTGGCGCCATTATTTAAATAGTACGTGGCCGTTTCGCAGCTGTACGTGCCTGGGGCGGGGCTCGGAGCTCCGGGAGCGGGGCGGAGGCCGGGGGCGGGCCGGGGAGGTGGAGGGGGGAGAGGGGCCGGGCCGGGGCGGGGCCAGGCTGGCTAGAGGGGCGGGTTTAGCCGCGGCCCCCGGTGAGGTTCAGTGCGCTTGCGCTGACAAACGCAAGATGGCGGACAGTGCGGAACTAAAGGTAAAGCGCAGCTCGAATTCACTTCTAATATTCGGCCGCGGAGACGGCGCCGCTGGTGCCGGGGGGGATGGGTCTGACCCTGGGGGGCCGCTCGGGCTGCCTCCACCAGGGTCTGGAGTTGTAGGGAGCAGCGGCGCGCCCGGCCCCAGCTGAGGGGGCCCGGCAGCGGCGGGCCGCGGGCCCCTGGTGCCTCGGGGGCGCTGACGGGTCGTCGCCGGCGTGTTATTGTTGTGGGCGCCGCTGGCGGGGGTGGCGGGGGAAGAAATCGGGAGTCGGAGGTGCGGGCTGCGGCTACCTCTCAGGCTGGGTTTTCTCCGGGTCCAGTCAGCCTCCCCGCCCCCCCTTGGGGTGCGGGGGCTGGGGTAGAGTATACATGTAGGGGGATTGGAAAAGCTCCCCGTCGCCGCTTCCTCTTCCTTCTTTGCAGTCCCGGGCTCCTGTCAGGAGCTCTGCTCAGACCCCCGGGAACTTGGCTCTGGCCGCCCCGCCCCTCCGTGGCTCCCTGCCGCCCCCGCCCCGTACTCGGCTCTCCCCGGTTGCCCTCCTGTCAGGAAGCTCCCGGAGTGTCCCGCTCGTGGGCAGCACGATCCCGGGGCAGTGGGGTGGGGATGTGGGGAGAAGCTCCAGTAAAGTTTAGTGAGCCCCAGGCCGGCGTTGAGGTTCGGCTGAAGGGTAGCGGAGGAGTGTGCCTGGGCGGGACGTTTCTGTCTGTCTGTCTGTCTGTCTCTCTGATTCTGGGCAACTGAGGGAGAAACCCCCTATTTGGAAGCAGTGGTGGGTGGTAGGGAGCACCGCTCTCTTCTTTTCCTGCTCTTCCTTTGGCTGGTGTGGAGGGTGAGAGGAGCCTTTGGGGGTGTTTGCACACACCATGATGGCGATGCTATAGCTGATGGAGGTGAATGGTTCGTGTTTATATCCCCCTGTTGCCTTTTGTTTGTAGGGACATCTTGCTGGCCATGTTGATCTGAACGAAATTCTCCCCTTATCCTACTTCAACCCCCAATAAATAGAACGTTCCTCCGTTCCTCTCAACTGTACCGATTACTCACGCCTCGCGAAATTGGATGAAAGGGTGCCCCCCTTTCCCCGCTTTTTCTCCCTCCCCAATCTTCTTTACCTGATGATGGCTTCTTTACCAAAGCAAATATACCACTACACAAGCAGTTGGGGGAGGGGGATGGAACCCTTATGATTGGATTGTGACAAATGGGGCTCCGCTTGAATAATTTTGGTTTAGTAGCAAGCAGTTTTTAACTAACGCGTATTATTTCGAGGCTCTGAACGCGAAATTCCCCTCTGTGGCTTTCTATGTGTGAACCAAGCAGCTGGTTATATACTGATCCAGAGAACTGACATCTCTATCAGTGGAGATTGGGATATACAGTTGTAAATCTTTGAAGGGGGGGGTCCCTCTCTTTATAATTAATAAAAGCCATTAAAATTTTTTTCTGCATTATAATTAAGCAACTTGTAGAACAACTAGCCTAGTTTCTGGAGAGTTTTTCTGTAGAAGACTTAGTTGAAAATCGTTTCCCCCAATAATTTTGCAGTGTTAACATTCCAAAATTTGTATATTCAGGCACTGTCTCTGAGTGTCATTCTTTTAAAATATACTTCTAATTACAAATTAATTTAAGGGAGAGCAGAGTTAATAATGGTTAGTTTCGTGGGGTTTTTTCCCAGTTTCAAACTATTTGACTGAAATGAAAAAGCCTCAGGAATTTGAATATTTGGAGGTAATTAGCTCTTGAAATAAAGAGTACACAACTTTAGTTCATGTTTTCTATAGTTTTAAAATGTAGTCACTATGTCATCTTTGTCTTTTAATATTTATTTTGTTAGAAATCCTTTCGAATGTAGTCAATTCTGTTACACATGGACCACAGAGTAAAGCTGAAAAGCTTGTGCTAGCTATATTGTCACTCTTGATGCTGTCCAAAGAAACTGGTATGGAAAGCACATGCTGGGAGATTTCCTCCTTTGTTCTTTCTCATTTTAAGAAAGTGCCTTTGGGGATAGATACATCAGATCCCTGGTGTGAGTCTTGTTAGGTGAAGTTTCTCTTTACAAAAATGAGCCTGTATCAGATAAACGCTAAAACACTTGGGGGAAGACATTATTCTAAAATTGATCTCATTTTTTGCTCTCCAAAATCTACTCGAGTTTTTTCAGAGGAGTTGTTTTCTACTTTTATGGTCCTGTTGTACAATTTTTTCAAATTATGATAACTGTTTTGATATACTGGTCTGTCATTTCATGTGTTCAATACTTTGAGGAGCTGTGATAAATTGCTTAGCTCGTGATAGCTGTATTAAAAATCTTGTTAATACTTGATTGTGATTATATTTGCTATTCTTATTTTTGGAGAGGGGGAGATGATCTTAGGAATGCCTATCATAGTTATTTTAGAATGCATTTATTTATATAACGTTCTGTGCAGTGATACTCCTTTTGGAAATTATATTTTCTTAGGTTTTCTGTGAGTTTTGGAGGTAAATAGCATTTATTTCTAATAAGGTAAGGAAAGTCAGAGTAAGAATTAAGAAATACCCAGATTTTTCCAAGTTTTAGGTGAAAATACGGTACTTCCAGTGGATTTCCAGCTATGAGGCTTTTAGTAAATGCAGTCACTTTTTAATCTTAATTTACAGCCTGCATTTCATTTTGCCGTGGATTGTATTTATAATTATTTTCGTCATGGCCCATTTTTTGTGAGTCCTTTTAAATCTGTAACAAATCTGCAAAGATCAGATGTTAAAAATGGATAGATCAGTATCCCCTGTAGATTCAGTGCAAACTGCAACACTTATAGATGTTGCCAATAAAAATTGGATTGTGAGTACTACATATCAAAAAGAGTTCTCTGTGCACATTTGTTTGTGAAAGGTTTAATTTTTCATTAGGGGAATACCCATAAATGACACTTGTGAGAATGTAGAGAGTGAGCATTTTATTATTAGGAACATAAATGGACGGTGTGATGGCTAGATTTTGGGAGTTGGTAATCTGACAGCTTCAAGTATCCCTTCTTAAAGTACTTGTTTAAAAAATTACAAATTTTTTTTGCGTTAAAAACTTATGTCAAGTTATATTGCCATTTTAGCTCACAGGAGGAACAGTGGGAAGGAAGAAGTTCATTATCATTTTAGTTGAGTAAATAGTGGAATTCAATGGGAAGACAAACCATACTTTTAAAACCATATTTTTAAAAGTATTTATTTTAAGCATGTCACTAATTCTGTTGTCATATTTGCCTTTTCATTTTCAAGAAATAGCCACTTAATTTTGATCTTTGTGGTGTAATTTGTCTGCTTTTATTTCAAATAGAAGCAAGTAAATCTGACAACTTATTCATGGATTCCATTTGAATCTCCATAATTTGCTTTTGTCAAGTGCCACATTTGGGTGGCTTTTGTTTTAGGTCACCATTTTTATGAACATTATTTAAGAACAATTTATAGAACACTCTAGTTTTTAAGTATTTCATATAATTGTTTTGAAATACTGGCTTTTCCTCCACCATTTTCTCCTGGGTGATTGTATTGTATTTCTCTTCAAAGAGTCTCTTGTAATCCCTGTTGATTGCTGTAGTGTTTAGTGGTGAGCCCATAGCTGATTAACCTTGGGTTTCTCCTAGTGAACTCCATCAACATGCTGCTCCATGGTTCTTGCTGAGGCTTTTGAGTTCAGTGTAATTCGTACCCTTTTCTGCTGGTAGCTAGGGATAAAAAACAAAATGGCTCATGATTGTAGTGGGAACTGGAAAGAAGTATTTAAGATCCTGAAAAACTGGTGTTTATGAAGAGATGTAGCCTTTAAAAACAAACAAAACCCCTGGTTCATTACTTCATAGAATTGGTTGTAGTGTTTTCTGAAGTATTCTGTTCTGGCATTAAGCACCTTGTGTTTTCTTTTTAATGTTTGAATAATCTTATATAGTGCTTTGCAGTTCATAATGTATCACATTATCTCGTTTGATCTTTCCAACAGTTCTTTGAGGTAGGAAAGGCAAGTAATCTTTTTCTTTTATTGATAAAGTGAGCCCAGAAAGGGTAAGTGACTGGCCCAAGGTCATACAAATAAAAGTGGCAGGGACTTGAACCTAGGTCTTGTGATTTCAAAGTGTTGTACTGTAGGCTGCCTTAAAGGTGGTGCCATGTTAGTCCTCCTGGTGCCTCGCTTACTAAGAATTCTAGTTATGTTGTGGCTGGTAACTTTCTTTCTTGCCCTTTTCTAGGGTATTTTGGGATGTAACTTGTTTTTTTGTTTTTGCAAGGAAGATTCTGGAGTTTGGTTGGAATCATAGATATTAATTCTTAGAAATATCATTTTGTTTGGGGAAAATTTCACAAAATAGTGAGAAAAGCAGGCAGAAAAATAAACAGCACCTGTAATCTTAGCACTTAGTAGTATCATGGTTAACATCTGGGAACCCAATTAGATTTTCTTTCTGTGAGCATATCTTTGTATATTCATCACAAAAAGATATCACACTACTCTTTGTCATCTGCTATTTTCATGGCTGTCTTTCCAGGTTAGTATATAGGTCTATATGATTATTTGAAAGGTAACATTGTATTTTATTCAACTAGTCCCTTACCATTAGACAATTAGATTATTTCCACTTTCTTGCTATTTTAAACAATGTCTTGACAAATAGCTTGATACAAACGTTTGCAAATGTTTTATTCTAACTCAATATAATATGACAGACCTTTTGGTGCTTTAGGGAGGAGCAGTGCAGATGGTATTTTACGTAGATGAAGTGTGAGTGAAATAAGTAATTCTTGATTTGTTCATTGTCTATACCTTTATTTATGTTTCTATAAATCTACCAGATAAAATTATTAAATGATGGTAGAGATTATGGAAAATGTAAGTGAACATTTCTTCTGAATTAGAACATGCAACAGAGTATGAAATGGATTATGAAATAGTATTTATAACTTACTTTAAGTATGCTTGATTTGGGGAAATTATATCACAATAATAAAATATAGCAAGATTATGTGTCTTCTTTAGATGCTCATCTGTTTTTAAGCAGCATTTGAAAAAGCATTGCTGAACATTAATCTAAAGAAAGTAGAAATGAGAATTTGCCTTATTCATATTTTTAATCTCAGGGAAGTGTTGCCATAGTATTAGATTGGTAGGTACCATTGTTTTTAGGAAGCTGCTAGAGAAAGGTTACATGGGCAATGAAAACATTTTTCTATTTTAAGAAAGAAACTTTAGCCCGGCTGGGCGTGGCTCAGCAGTTGAGCATCGACCTAGGATCCAGGCGATCAGGGTTCGATTCCCGGTCAGGGCACATGCCCGGGTTGCCGGCTCAATCCCTAATCAGGGGCGTGCAGGAGGTAGCCGATCAATGACTCTCATCATTGATGTTTCTCTCTCCCTCGCCTTTCTTCTCTCTGAAATCAATAAAGATATATTTAAAAAAAAAAAAAGAAAGAAAGAAACTTTATGGGTTAAATCAATTAATAAATGCATATGTGAATCGATTATTTGTGCAACATATGAAAAAGCACTGTAGAAGGAAATGTTGGTGAAGTTAAGGGTGTAAAATTGATCATACTCTAAATTTGATGTCAAATTTGGTCCTCACCTAAACCTACATTTATGAAATAGGCATAAATGTAAAAGTGATTAGTTGTCCTTTGCTATCAGTTTTATAGTAATACTAATTCTCATGCAGTTTTTGCTATTCTAACTGCAAAATGTCTGTATGGTACTTTCCCTTCCATGTTAAAAATTGTGGAACTTGAATTGTTTTTGATTCCCTCTATTCTTGATTTCAATGCTAGCACAAGAAAAGATAGCTCCCCAAATCCCTTCTCCCCTCAGAATTCTCTGATAAACCTTCATTCCTTGCTAAGCACTTCTAAAATTCATCAAAATTAAGAACTACTGTTTTTCCTTTTCTGCTTAACCTTAGACCAAGCAAACAAAACAAACTCTTTGAACATTAATTAGTAAATTCTATTTATTTATTTATTTATTTATTTATTTATTTATTTATTTATTTATTTATTTTCGTTTTACTTTTTTAATTAGTAAATTTTAAATATCACCAACACAGGACTGTTACAAATGTTCTTATTTTTAACAATTTCATCTCTTACCTTTCCTGCCTTTCTTCTCTGCTTTCAGTCCCCCCCCCCCCCCCTTTGGTTGCCAGGTTAATTTTCCCAAAACACTCCTTTCATCCTGTCACTCTAGTGGCTTTCCATCAAAACCAGAATCAAGTCTTAGCTCTCATTTTGGTATTCAAGATTTTTTATAGGCTGACCCCAGTCTACTTTGTGTGTTTTGTCTCCCCCACTGTATAGCAAAAGTCCTTAACTTAAAGCCAGAGCTCTTAGTTTGCATCTTTTTGTTAACCAGTATTCTGTGTTGTATACTACTCCATTCTTACCCATTCTTTACCCTCTTCCCTGTGGGCACAGTAGGTGCCAAAGATATATTTGTCAAATGAACAAATTATGTTCAAGATTTCTGTTAGTGAGGGGGCTGATGCACATGTCTGTTTGTCAGTCTAAATTGTAAATGTCCTGAGATAGGGTTATATCTTCACGCTTTTTTTTTTTTTAATATGTTTTTATTGATTTCAGAGAAAGAAAGGGAGAGGAGGGAGAGAGGGAGAAATATCAGTGATGAGAGTTGTTGATTGGCTGCCTTCTGCACACCCCCAACTGGGGATGGAGTCTGCAACCCAGGCATGTGCCCTGACCAGGAATGGAACCATGACCTCCTGGTTCATAGGTCAACCACTGAGCCGTGCTAGCTGGGCTTAACTTTTTTTTTTTAATGGCTGCTTCTTAAATGAACTTGCATAATATTAAATCCACAATAATTTATGAAAGACTGTTTGAGGTTTATTTATATATCTTTACTTTATATATAGATAATAAATGGATATATTTCTCGTTGTAATGATATAGCAGTAAATAGTATAAAATTTTAACTGTATTCATCATCCCCTGCCCTCCCAACCACTTTAGTATCTATTCTTTTTTGGGTGGGTAACATAATAGCTTTATTGAAGCAGTTTACATACCATACAGTTCATCCATGTAAAGTGCACAGTTAAATGGTTTTTAATATATTTACAAGTTGTGCAACAATCACCACCATCAATTTTAGAATATTTTTCTTACCCTCCAAAGAAATCATGCACCCTTCAGCTATCACTCCCATTGCCCACAACTCGCCTCACCCTCAGGCAATTGCTAATCTACTTTCTGTCTCTGTAGCTTTGCCTATTTTGGCATTTCATATAAATGGAATCATATAGTATGTTGCCTTTGCCTCTGAGTTGTTCATTTTTCTTTGTGGGTATTTAATTATGTGTGTCTATATAATATTTGTAATTTATTGTGTGTGTATGTCTAGCTCTAGAACAAACTGGGCACACAGAAGGAACTCAGTATTATTAAATGAATGTGCTTGTACATTAAACATACTTCCTAAAAACATAAGCTGGGATCATACTGTACATAGTATCCTTTGATTTGCTTTTTTCACTTAGCAACACATACTGAAGATCTTTCCATGACGTATCCCAAATGAGATGGTCTTAATCCTTTTTTTTCTTCCCATTAGAAAATGTTTATTATTGATAATGAGTGGAGAAAATATGGAATGCTTCACGAATTTGCATGCCATCCTTGTGCAGGGGGCATGCTAATATTACTCTGTATTGCTCCAGTTTTAGTATATGTGCTGCCAAAGAGAGCACTGCTCTTATTCTTTTCAACAGTGTAAACATTTCATGTGTATATTTATAGAGGCTTTTTAAAAAAAATATGTTTTTATTGATTTCAGAGAGAGGAAGGGAAAGGGGGAGAGAAACATCAGTGATGAGAGTCATTGATTGGCTGCCTCCTGCATGCTCCCTACTGGGGCTTGAACCCACAACTGGGCATGTGCACCTGGCCCAGAATTGAACCATGACATTCTGGTTCATAGGTCTACGCTCAACCCCTGAGCCACGCCAGCTGGGCAGAGGTTTACCTCTTGAACCTATTAATGTATGTCTAAAAGTTCTTAACTTGTTTTGGTGTTTTGTTATGCCATTTAAAAAAATAGTTGCATTTAATGTAACCTCTATAGTGTTAATATTGGAGGTTACTTAAAAATAGGAATGAAAACTATTATAGGTAAGGGTTGTTTGGCTTGAGGAGAGGTGGAATTTAGGCTCTTTATGGGGTTCTGGCAGGACACAGCCGAAGAAGTTCATTTTGTATTTAGGTTTCTGAATGTGAGCATGCCTGTTTTTAGCTTCATGGCATAGTGCTTAAAATAGAATTTAACATGCTATCTTGTGCTTTAGTGAATTTTAAGACTTTTTCTTGCAGTCATGTGGGCCTAATTTTAAAAAAGATTTGAAAGATTTCAGGATAATTTTCTCATTTTAAAAACCATCATTCTGGCCTATGGGCTTCTGTAATTTACCCAAGAAAGTAAATGTATAGAAGCACCTCACTCAGAGAATAGCTTATGATAGGTACTTGGTAATTATTTGTTATTTACTCCAGATGTATTTATTATACTCTGTCATTCATTATACATTTGAGTTCTGACAGTGTGTGAGGTACCAGGCTATCAGTAGTTTGAGTATATCACCAAGTATATGTGTGTATTTAAGAACTCTTGTTATAAGAGAATATTTACTAAAACACTGCCTTTTTTAATCATATAAGTAATGTATTAGCTATAACAGTCTATTTATTTCCCAGTTCCATGGTGGTTCTCCAGATTCTCTGGGAGTCCTCTAGGTCAAAACTACTTCCCTAAAAATAATAAAGCATTATTTGCTATGTTGACATTTGCAAACTCTACAGTGGGTAAAATTGCTGGTGTCTTAACAGGAATTAAGGCAGTGGCACTAAACTGTACAAGTTTAGTATATCACCTTGCACTTGGAGTTAAAATGTAAATGCCAGCTACATTTTAAGTTCTTGAGGAAACAATAAAACTTACTAATTTTATTATGTCTCAATCCTTGATTACATTTAAAAATGTATTTTGTGTGATGAAATGGAAAGTACTTGTAAAACACCTTCACTGAATACCAAATCCTATGGAAGAACCTGTGCAGTTGTTGGAGTTGTGTGAACTAGCTGCTTTTTTTAATGGAATACCATTTTTACTTGACATGACTGTATATATGAAGTTCAATAAAAGAATGTTTTTACTGGCTGCCTTTTCTGGCCATTGATTTTATTTGTTTTATTTAGTTGTTGTTATTGAAAAGGATTTTGTCATAGAGGAGAGTAGTGTTAAAATGATCAGAACTGTCACAGCTCAGAGGAGCCTAAGGAGACATGACAACTTAAATACATTGTGATATCTAGGATGGGATCTTGGAACAGGAAAAAAAAAAGGAAATCTGAATAAAGTAGATTTTAATAATAATGTGCCAATATTGGTTCATTGTTTGTAACAAGTGTGTTAATGTAAAATGTTAATTGGGGAAATTGGGTGTGGAGTGTATGGGAACTCTCAATGTCTGTAAATCTAAAACAGTTTTAAAATTAAAAGTTGGAGGGGAAAAAAAATCTGTTCGAGAGTCAAATATGCTGGGTATATCATTGCTTAAGATAACCAAAACCTCAGGTCTTTTTTTCCCCCATAGTTCTCTTTATGGACTCTGGTTGTAGGAACAGGTTGTTTGCAGGGCTGTTGGGGCCACTACAGGGACCAGGCTGGGCTATTTACAGGTCCACTGTGAGGGCTGTACTTTGGCACCTCCTGGCAAAACTTGTTTTGAAATCGGCCAACCCTAGGGTCTTCTACGGTCCCTTCTAGGGACTCTTCCTGCCTTCCTTCTAGTTCCCCCTTATTCCCTCTGCTAGGCCATAAGTCTTTGAGTTATGACTTATCTTACTGGTTTCTGAATTTCTTTTCTCTAGTCCAGCTGTTATCAAAGTATGGTTTGTGGACCCCTGTTGATCCCCAAGACTATTTTAAGGGGTCTTTCAAAACAATTTTCATAATACCAAGATGTTATTCACAGTTTCCCCTAGATTGACATTTGCACTGGTGGTGCAAAAGCAATGAGGGGTAAAGCTGCTGGCACAGTAGCATGAGTTAAGGCAGTGGCACCAAACGTGGTGTAGTCATTGTGTTGTTTACCACTAAACACACTCAGTTAAAAAAAAAAAAAATCCAGATTCACTTAGAATGTCTTTCATGAACCAATAGAAGTATTACTTTTATTAAATCTTGACCCTTGAGTACATGTCTTTTTGATACTATCCTTAATGATGAAATGTAAAGTATGAATAAAGCATTTCTATAAATACTGAAGAACGATAGTTGTCTTAAGGAGAAGCATTTGTGCAATTATTTTGAGTTGCAAACCAAATTCCCTGTTTTATTTTCCTGAAACACCATTGTTACTTGAAAGAACTCAGGACTGACAAAGTGTGGTTATTCAGACTTGGGTATTCAGGCAGACATTTCCTCAAAACTAGTGAGCCTGTCCCTGCAAGAAAAACAACTGACTATATTTGTTGCTAATGATAAAATTCAAGCTTTCAAGCAAAAATAGAATTTTGGAAGACTTAAAATTGCTACTTATATTTGATAGCCTCCCAGTACTTGGGGTTTTTGTTGTTGTTTTAAAATATATCTTTATTGACTTTAGAGAGTGGAAGGGAGAGGGTGAGAGAGAGAAACATCAATGATGAGAGAGTCGTCATTTACCGACTGCCTCCACGCCTCTGACTGGGGTTCAAGCCCGCAACCCAGGCATGTACCCTGACCGGTAATCGAACTGCGATCTCCTGGATCACAGGTCGATGCTCAATTGCTGAGCCACGCCTGGCAGGGCTGCTGTTTTTTTAAATAAAGTCAGTGGTGATAGTAATGAATGTAATATATTGTATAGTGAAAAGTGTCAACATTTGAAAGGACCATGTAATTCAGTGAACCAGTATTTTCTAAATAACCAGTGCGTGGTGTTAGAAAATTATATATGGGGAGAAGGAGCTATTGGATATGGAAGACAGACCAGTGGATATCAATATATCAGAGTAGGAAATGTTCATAGATAGGGTTTCAGATTCCATATTGCAACAGCCTGTAAGAAACTCCCACTCGTTGAGTTTTGGTGAAGGATCAAAGAATATCCAGTTATCTGAAAACACTGTTGAAATACTCTGTTCTTTTCCAACTACATAGGAGGCTGAATTTTTTTTATACAGTATTTTGATCAAAACAACCTAATGCAGCAGATTGCGAAAGCAGATATGAGAATCAGACATTAGAGAGATTTGCAAAAATGTAAAACAGTGACAGCTTTCTTACAATTTTTTTGTTTTGTTTTGGATTACAGTTTTTTCAAATTTTGTATGTGATTTATGTTAACAAGTTAATGAACTTATTATTTTTAAATGATAATACTTAAAAAATTTCTCAGTTTTAATTTCTGTCACAGCAGACATAAATTTAGTCAACAGTTTTTGGAGTCCTCTTGCAAGACTATAGAAGAGTCCAAAGAGCAAAACCTTTGAGAACCTGAACACTTTTTAATATAAGATACACAGTAGAGGAGTCTGTAGTTTATTAATTTTAATTAGAGAGAGAGAGAGAGAGAGAGACAGAGACCTCAGTATGGGAGAGAAACATCACTGGTTGCCTCCTGCACCTCCCTGACTGGGGATCAAACCTGAACCAGTAACCAGCAATTGAGCCCACCTACTGAGCCACACATCAGGGCCAGGAGTCTGTAGTTTAAAATAGAAGTATCCCTTCCACCTTCTTACCCATGGTATTTCTTATAATTTAAAAGAAAAAATAGTTTACTTATATAGATAATTGTGATCCATTTACAAGGCAAGTATGCTAAGCAGAAGCTGTTTGTGTCTTGCATCTCTGTAGTAAAAATGCTAAGCAGTATAATGGCTTGCATTGAATGAATGAACTCCAAATACCTTAATTTACTAATGGTGTGGGAGTTGTATAACTTTTTATTTTTTCAAGGTTATGTCTCAGTCTTTGATTGCCTTTTCCCCCCTTAGCAGTGGATGGAAATAGCTTGGATAAATAAAAAATCCATACAGGTGTCTCCTAACCTAAGTATAGCAAATAATTTTCTTTTCATGTTTTAATAGCTCCTACCAGATATTTAAGATGATTCATTTGTATTGAACCTATTTTGTTTTCTTCCTTTTTCCTCTTGTGAGATTAACATGGGAACATCAAGATGATAGGATCTAGAGATTATAAGACTGCTTTTCAGTTTCTACCTTTAGATTTGTTATTTGAAAAATTTCAGCTTTTTTTTTATGAGATCTATTTATTCACTTTTTAAATATATCTTTATTGACTTCAGAGAGAGGAAGGGAGAGAGAGTGGAAACATCAATGATGAGAGTCGTCACTGCGGATTGAGGCGTGTACCCTGACCAGGAATCCAACCTGGATCTCCTGTATCCTAGGTTCCAGTTGATGCTCAACTGCTGAGCCATGCCCGGCTAGGCCAGCCTCTGTATTTCTTAAGCATCATTCCTCAGAGTATCAAAGTAAGACTGGAAAAGGAAGACTTTTTTTTTTAAAAAATATGTTTTTATTGATTTTTAGAGAGAGGGAAACATCAATGAGAGAAACATCATTGATTGGCTGCCTCCTGCACAACCCCTACCAGGGATCTAGCCTGAAACCTGAGCATGTGCCCTGACTAGAAATCAAACCATGACCTCCTGGTTCCTAGGTTGACGCTCAACCAGTGAGCCATGCTGGCCGGGCTAAAACATTCTGACAGGAAGAAATTCAGTCTGGTGGACAATTAGACACATATTATCTCATCATAATTATCTGCTTAAGAGCAAAAATATGTGTAGTTGCTAAGTACTTTTTGCTTAACTTTGAATCTCTACTTTTTTAAAAAATATATATATCTTTATTGACTTCAGGGAGAGGAAAGGAGAAGGAGAGAGAGATAGAAACATCAAATGATGAGAGAGTCATTGATCGGCTGCAGCCCACAACCTGGGCATGTGCCCTGACCGGGAATCGAACCCTGATCGCCTGGATCCTAGGTTGACGCTCAACCGCTGAGCCACGCCCGGCCGGGCTGAATCTCTCTATTTCTGAATTACATTTAAGAAAGTTAACTGTTTCTTATCAGTTTTCACATATGAATGTTTTAGATTGATGGAAAAAATTAATTACCATAACTTAATCTTTTGAAAAACTTATATAAAGTCTTTTGTTCTGCGATTCCTTTGTCTTTCCTGTCCAGCTGCCTGCCCCCTCCTCTTCTTCACGCCCTATGATTTTAAAATAGTACCATTCATTTTTAGGTTAGTTATTTTGCTACGCCAAATTAAAGTAACAAAATTATTAGGAGCAAAAGGAGTTTAAATAAAGTTAACATTGAACTTTAATAATGATCTTACTCAGAGTTAGTCTGACTGGTCAGTTTTTTAAAGATATGTTTTTACTGATTTTTAGAGAGAGAGGAAGGGAGAGGGATAGAAAGAAACATCAATGAGAGAGAAACATCATTGATTGGCTGCCTCCTGCATGCTTCCCACTGGGGATCGAGCCCTCAACCTGGGCATACGCCCTCACTGGGAAGTGAACCGGTGACCTCTTGGTTCCTGGGTCAGAATTCAGCTGCTGAGCCACACTGGCTGGGCTAAACTGTTCAACTTTTGCTAAATTTTAGCTTTTTAGAAAAATTTTTCTAAAGACTAGTTTTAGTTCTTGAATGAAACTCTAGACAGATTGAAGTATAGTATAATTCTGAACAGTTAGACATTTTCTCTTCTTTACACTTGCTTTTTGGTAACAAACTAAAGATGATTTCCACTTTGTACAAGATACAGAGTGCAGTTTCAGTTTTTGAATCTTTACATGTGATCTGTCTGGGAGTTTTAGGATCTTTATTACTGGTGTGCTCAAACTTAATGATGAAATGCTTTGGTGTGGGTATTTTTCAGTCATTGTGCTAAGGTACTTGGTGGCCCAGTGTGGAGACACATGTCCTTTATTTCTAGGAAATTTTCCTGTATTAATCTGTTAGTAATTTTCCCTGTTTTATCTTGTTAGAGAGCTGGACCTTTTACTTTTTTTCTTTTTTCTTTTAATTAGTTGGTTGTTATCTTTTGCTCTTTGTTCTTGTGAATTAATTTTTCTTTGTTTACTGTCTTTTTGTTTCCTTTTAGGGAGGGAATATGGTAGATGTTTGTATATGGTCAGTTTGTATTTAGCCTGGTACACATTGTAAACTTCCTGTGCTCATAATACAAACTATATTAATATATGATAACCATTCTTAAATAATTGCCAATGTTGAAGTAAGATTTATATTGATCCTTTTTGGCTCTCTGAGCAGCACCATGGCGGTCAGCAGAACAAGCACTTTACCAAAGGTGGCTCAAAGGGAGCCAAGAACAAAGTGGTTGGTTGGTCCATTTTCTAAGAAAGATTGGGGTGATGTGAGTGCACCAGCTATGTTCAATATAAGAAATATTGGAAAAACACTAGTCATGAGAACTCAAGGAACCAAAATCACATCTAATGGTCTCAGGGGTTGTTTTTTTTTAAATGAGCCTACTTGATCTGCAGAATGATGATGTTGCATTTAGAAAATTCAAGCTAAGTACTGAGGATGTTCAAAGCAAAAACAGCCTGACTAATTTCCATGGTATGGATCTCACCCATGACAGAATGTGCTCTGTGGTCAAAAAAATGTCAGACCATGGTTGAAGCTTATGTTGATGTCAAGACTACCGATGATTATTTAATTTGCTTTGTCCGTTCTGTGTTGGTTTTACTAAAAAAAAAAAAAAAAAGTCGACAGTCGGATTTGGAAGACTTCCGGTCAGCATCAATAGGTCTGCCAAATCCGGAAGCGATGGAAATCATGATCCGAGAGGTACAGACAAATGACTTGAAAGAAGTGGTCAATAAATTGATTCCAGATAGCATTGGAAAATACATACGTAGAAAAGGCTTGCCAATCTATATGCTCCATCATGTCTTTGTTAGAAAAGTCAAAATGCAAGAAGCCCAAATTTGAATTGGGAAAACTCATGGAACTTTAAGGTGAAGGTAGCAGTTCTGGAAAAGCTCCTGGGAATGAGGTGCTAAAGTTGAATGAGTTGATGAACATGAGCCCTCAGTCCAAGAATCTGTTTAAAATTCAGACATTTAATTGTGACAAATAAAAAATCCCATTTGTGACTTAAAAAATTTATATTGAGCGATAATAGAAATTATGTTCTGAGACCATGCTGGGTTGCTTTTAAAAATTACAGTATAAAAAGGGACATCTGTAATATTTTAAACAAAAAAATTAAAAATTACAGTTTATGCAAAATATAACTTTGTAGAAGAAAGTATAACTTATAGAAGACTAATAAAACAAAAATCAGCCCTAGCTGGTTTGGCTCAGTGGTTAGAGTGTTGGCCCATGGACTGAAGGATCCTGAAGGGTCCTGTGTTTGATTACTGCCAAAGGCATGTACTTCAGTTGCAGACTTGATCCCTGGCCCTGGACAGGGCGGATATGGAAAGCAACCAGTTGATGTAGCTCTCTTACATCGATGTTTCTCTCTTTCTCCCCTTCCTCCCACTCTGAAAAGCAGTGGAAAATAATATTCTAGTGTGAGGATTAAAAAATAAAACAAACTTCAAACTTTAGAGTATTCTAAAACTTTTGAGGCCTACATTTGTGCATCTTCATTGTGTTTCTTCCCCACTTCGGCTCAGGTAACCTGTATTAATAGGTTACTTTTAAAACTGAAACTAGTAGTGAAATATTAGTTTTGTATATATTTACTTGTAAGGTTGTTTTTAAGCCATTGCTTCTAATTAAACCACTTAATTATATCAGTGTTATAAATTACCAAATTTGATATAACATTCTTTGAAGAAGGGTATTTCATAGGCAGAGGTGGAAAGTATTGGAGACCTTATTTTGAATATATGCATAACTGTGGCAAATATACATGCCCATAGAATCTGGTAATTATGCCTAATGATGTATGGGGAAGAAGAAGGGACTTAAGTTAATTGCCACAGTGGTCCACACTTGGTTAATTCTTGAAAAGTGCTTAGATTTATATGTGTACATGCTGTAATGCAAGAAATTGAATTAGAGTTATGGGAAAAGTCTAGCTTTTTGGTAGAAGCATAAACCATTAAAGTCTGTTACACTTTATATATTTTTGTCCTGATGCATTAAAAAAAGTTTTATGTAAAGTAAAAAGCATTATTCGTTTACTGGGCTATATGTATATTCTGGGCTAAATCTTAAAAACAAACAGTCACCCCCATTCCTTTTGCTTATTTTATGTTTAGCCTTTCAAATAACAATTACTTAAAGCAGGGTTCTTACTCATTCCAAAAAAAGGAGGGCTGATTTATTTGCCAGATATTGTGTTAGATGCTCAGTAGTCAGTTGGGAAAGAAATAGATTGAGTTTTTGCCCTTGTGAAACTTACATTCTAGTATTCCAGTGAGTGTATGAAAAGTATAGTTTGGTTCTCTTGCACCTGCCTGTATCTTAATTTTTAAAAAGAGCACGTTTTTATAGTTAGCAAAAAATGCTGTTTAACAAGTTTTTTGAATGTCAAATTATAATGTTGAGTGCATTGTTAAAGTTGCATAGTCATTTGTTTTATGTATGCTTTTTAAAAATAGTTTTTGGAGCAAGGAGGTGTGGGGAAGAGCAAGGAACAGATCTGAAATTATAATTGTGGGAATTTTGATTGCTGGCTTATTGGAAAATCTAGTGGGATGCCTGTGCTCATTGAGATGAATGATTATGGATGTATAGTAACATCTGTTTGCCTGCGTGCATTTATTCTTCCGTCTGCTGGAGTTGTAAAGTTGGAACCATTTGAATGTGCCAGGCATAGAGGGGGAAGGGAATTTTGCAAAGAAATGTTTAATGATGTACATGGAATCTTACTAAGCTGAACTTGAAGGCTGATGGATAGAGAGTGGTAGCATTAATAAATCTGAGGTATTTGTGAAGTTGAATTGTTGCAGTAGAGGTACTTAAGCAAGTAAGAATAGGCGGTAGTTAGAGAATGGAGTCTATGAAAAAGTTATTTTGGAAAGGTCCAACCAGCGTGTGGCCATGGGAGTGAGTGTCTAAGGGTGAAGAGTAATGATGAGGAATTAAGAAATATAGCCCAGGGCCCTGACCAAGTGGCTCAGTTGGAGCGTTGTTCAGTGCACCAAAAGGTTGTGGGTTCAATTTCCAGACAGGGCACATATCTAAGTTGCATGTTCTATCGCTGGTCAGGGCGTGTATCTGAGGCAACCAGTTTATGTTTCTCACATGGATGTTTCTCTCTCCCTCTCCTCCTTTGTTCCCCCTTCCTTTCTCTCCGAAAACATCAATAAAAACATATCCTCAGGTGAGGATTGGGGGGGGGAGAAAGAGGGAGAAAGAGGGAAGGAAGGAAGGAAGGAAGGAAGGAAGGAAGGAAGGAAGGAGGGAGGGAGGGAGGGAGGGAGGGAGGGAGGGAGGGAGGGAGGGAGGAGGGAGGGAGGGAGGGAGGAAGGAGGGAGGGAGGGAGGGAGGGAGGAAGGGAGGAAGGAGGGAGGGAGGGAGGGAGGGAGGGAGGGAGGGAGGGAGGGAGGAAGGAAGGAAGGAAGGAAGGAAGGAAGGAAGGAAGGAAGGAAGGAAGGAAGGAAGGAAGGAAGGAAGGAGCCAAGGAGCCAAGGAGCCAAGGAGCCAAGGAGCCAGCCCAGGGTTATTGGGTTGGAGCCTGGATAATTGAGGCAGGTTCTAAAACCTTCAGTGAATGACAGGGATGTTATTTAGAGCTGCCAAAACTGTCTAGTACTGTAGCCACTAGTCTGGTCATGTGTAGCTATTGAGCTTTTGAAATGTGGTTAGTTGAAATTGAGATGTGTTTGTACACTGGATTTCAAAAGTATAATATGAGAAAAAGAATGAAAATATCTTATAATTGTTTTATATTGATTATACATTGAAATGAGAATATCTTGGGTATATTGGGTTAAGTAAAATATTCATTTTACATATTTTTACTTTGTATTTTTAATTTTTAAAAATATATCTTTATTGATTTCAGAGAGAGAGAGAAATGTCAATGATGAGAGAGAGTCATTGATCGGCTGCCTCCTGCACCCCCCCCACCCCCTCCCACAGGGGATGGAGCCAACAACCCAGGCATGTGCCCTGACCGGGAATTGAACCATGATCTCCTGGATCACAGGCAATGCTCAACCACAGAGCCATGCCAGCTGGGCTCTTTCTACTTTTTAAAATGTTGCTAGCACAAAATTAAAAATTACATGTGTGGCTCGCATTTGTAGCTTACATTATATTTCTTTTGGGCATTGAATTTATATAAATATCACCAATAAGGCCCTGCTGGCATGGCTCAGCAGTTGAGCATTGACCTGTGATCTAGGGGATCAGGGTTCAATTCCTGGTCAGGGCACATGATTGGGTTGTGGGCTCGATCCCCCATGGAGACTGTGCAGGAGGTAGCTGATCAGTGACTCTCTCTCATCATTGATGTTTCTAATGTTTCCCTCTCTCCTCTCTTCTCTCTGAAATCAATAAAAAAATGTATTTTTAAAAAATAAATATCACCAATAAGTAGTATGAGGATTAGGAGGGAAGACACATGTAGGGGTTGTTATAACCCAGTATAAGAATCCTTTGGGAGAGGGAGTGGACATTTCTTAGACTTATTTTCAAGTTCTCTGGTGCTTTCTTTTCTGCTGTTTGTGCTTGGAACTTCCTTCTATTCAGCCCATCCACACCTAGTTCTGCTCCCTCTGCCCCATGGCTGAACTCAAGGCATTTGCCTCATTTTTGTGGAGGAGAGAAATGTCTAGAACAACTATAATAGAAAGCATTACTTTAAAAAGTAACCGTGTAAATCGTTAAAGTACTCATAAGAGGAAAAAGTTCCTTCTCGCTAAGCTTATTTCAAACTGGGCCTTAGAAGATTTTTGATAGTTCACATTACAAGGAGGTTATTTCAAGCAGAGGGAACAGCATGAACAAAGGTAATGAGGAGAGAAACATTGAGGTATATTTATGTAACACCCAGTATATATCCATTGTGGGGAGATATGTATAAGAGAGTAATGCAAATTCTGGGAAGTTGAGGACAGATTATCAAAACTTTTAACAATGAGATTATGAGAGTCTGAGCTGTCCTGAGCTCTGTAAAGGAAAAGGACAAAGTTCTGTAAGCACACAGAACAAGGAGACCTGACCTCGTTGGAGTGCTCAGGGAAGGTTTCCCTATTATTATTATTTTTAATATATCTTTATTGATTTCAGAGAGGAAAGGAGAGGGAGAGAGAGATAGAAACATCAATGATGAGAGAGTCATTGATCGAGCCCACAACCCAGGCATGTGCCCTGATTGGGAATCGAACCCCAATCACCTGGATCCTAGGTCGACACTCAACTGCTGAGCCACACCGGACCGGGCAGGTTTCCCTGTTTCTGAGCCATGTGAACAGACTTCCTTACATCCAAACCTTGACAAGTCTTTCTTAATGATATGCCTTCCTTTTGTTCCCAACTACCACCCTTATTGTTTCAGACTCTCAGTTTCACATTGGTATTGATGAACAACCTCTAAATTGGTCTCATATCTTAATTTCCCTTTTCAATTTATTTACTCTTCAGTCAGATTGACTTTTTTGTCAATTATGTCAGTCTCTTCTCCACCCCTACATTTCCTGCAATTTGGAAAGTTTTTGTAACTTTCCATTCTTTGTAGGATTAAGAATAAAATTCTTTATGCTGAGTAAACCCTGGGCAGAATTATATAATGTCCTTATTTTGGGGGAGGTATTGTGTACAATTTCTAATATGTTTGCCCTGTTAATATGATTCATAATAAGAGAGATGCCGTACTATTATTACTCATACTCATTGATTGTGAACAAGACATAGTCTAGACAGAGCTTATAGTTAGTTTGGTAGGGAACAAGTAAACAGAACCTCTCTTACATATAGCATAAGGGCTGTGTTAAATTGAACTGGGGAATACACAAGAGAGTAAATTTACTAACGTTGTGGGGGTGACCTAAGGAAGGTATCCCAAAGGTGATAACATCTAAGTTGAAACCTAAATGAGTTGGAGTTAGCTAGAAAAAGGATGGTAGGGAAAAGAGGAGAAGAGTTACTTGCTGAAAGAACATCATGTATATAAAAATTCTGGAGCGTGGAAAGCTGGTTAAAGAGGTTAGTGGCAATGGCTGAGACTGGATTGTGATGTGTATCTTAGGCCATGGTAAGAACTTTGGCCTTTTATCCTGAGTGCAATTGAGTAATCATGAAAGGTTAAGTAGTGACGTGATCAGACATACAATTTTAGAAAGATCACTAATGTGGAGAATTGACTTGGAGGAGATAATATTGGAGACAGGGAGAACAGTTGAGTCCCTTGAAGGCATCTAGGGAAGAAATCATCATAGTCTGAATTAAAGTGGTAGTAGGGACTTGGGCATTTTAGCAAGGTAGGATTGACATGACTTGGTTAATAGATGTGAGTATAGGAGAAGGTGATGTTGAAGTTTCTGGCTTGGACACTGCTTGGGTGGATGGAAGGGAGTGCTTTTAATAATTTTGCTAGAACAAGAGTCATAAAATGGAACTCCTGGAAAACGTGAAGGTCTTGTAATTTTTTCCAGAATTATTATTTTGTGAAGTGCTAAGAAATGAGATGATAATAGATTAAACAGTGATAATAATAAAGAAGGGTTTTGTGGCCAAGTAAGTTTGCAAAATGTTAGATGTAAAGTTAAACATTTTTTTATGCTGGATTTCTTGGGACCTTTAATATATTTACATGATTTGAGAAGGGAGGGTATGGTGGGGAATTACAGAATCCTGAATTTGTTTTGCCACGGAACCCTGTTTCTTTGAATATCTATTAACAGTATGAACCTAGTTTGGAAAATGCTGATTTAGAATATCCTATCATATACATTGGAGCTCTTTAATGTGAAGCTTAGTTAGATTGCTTCTTAGTTGTAAGTTTTATTTTGGATTTTGATTGGTGATGTCTAGGCAGCTAACTATATTAAAATAAGTAAAATTTGAAGTTTAAAAAATTTAACTTTAATTACATTTCCCTGAAAAATACTGCAGTTGGGCCCTGACTGGGTAGCTTAGTTGGTTACAGTGTCATCCCAGTACACCGAGGTTTCCTGTTTGATTGGGTCAGGACACATGCAAGAAGCAACCAATGAATGCTCCCTCTTTCTCTCCCTCCCCCCCCCCCCCATCAATCAGTTTTAAAAATTTCAGTTTTGTTATTAGGGGAACTTTGAGAGTTGAATACTAGTTGATTGGATAGGTTTTTAAAAAGGCCTTTTTAGTTTTATTTCTTCCAAACGAGGCAATATTTTTGCATTTGTTTCTTTCTTTTTAGCATTTTAGACTTAGGATTCAGTGATACATATTGTTTCTCCTCTGTCGTAGCATCTGTCTGTGCGTTTTTGACCCTCAAATGGAAAATTAGGCTTTCTACATTTAGGAAATAAAGAAATAATTGAATTTCTCTTTTTAAGAACATTGGTTGCTTTTGGAGAAATGCTGTAGAATTTGATTAGTTACATGTTTTTAAGGAATGGCATAGAGAATAATTTTCTACTTATTTTTCTTTTTGATTGATTATGATAAAGTTATATTTTATTTCTCTTTTTAATGGCAACAAAAGCTAAAATACTCTTTTAGTATAACCATAGTACATTTCTTTCTTTTGTTGGCTAATTTATAAATTGTCCTTTAGACATAACAGTTAAACATGTTTTTTCTACTTTTGTGCTTTTTAAAAAAATTACTCTTTGTCAGTAACTTTGGTATTGCCTCCCCACCCCTCCCCATATTCAGGATATGTTAAAATATATGCTGTTAGAGGTTTTGGTGCCAGAGGTTTGTGAGTAGCTCATCTTCTCTCACCATAAATTTCAGGAAGAGTGTGTAGTATGTTTTTATGGTTCTCACCTTGAAATGTATTTTTATGTACATTAGTGGAATTTTTCTGAAGAGAATATGAACACTTTCTTAAACTTGCTTTCACTACTATAAAAACTTTGCATGTAAATGTTAATCATAATGATCTAATCTGAAGATTGATCTGTGTGAGTTTTGTAGTAGGTTAGCAATTTTACTTTATGTAGAATAAAGCATTTTTTTGTTAAGTTGTTTCCCTGAAAACCTATTTTTTCCTTTTAATATTTTTCTGTAGTTTGTGAAGAATCATTCCCAGGGCTTTTTAGAACATTTGTGTATTTTTCTGACCTTGTTTTCTTTGAAATCTACAAATCAAGACTGAAATATAATCATCTTAATTATTTTTCTTGTGTACCCTAGACAGTGTTTAAGATTGGGGAATCCTGGGGAAAGTAGTCATCTAAATCCTAAATAGTTAAACAGTCTTAACTTATAACTTTAAACTTCATTGTTAACATCTCATGATGTGCCACAGGGCTGCATTGTCTTGATCCTGGTATATCCTAAGTTTTAAGGATGACCTGTATGACTATTTTAGAGACAAAACTCTCAGATTTTGTAGATGGTACAAAACTGGGAAGAATATGTTAGATGACAGAATCAAAGGGAGTTACTTCATCATCATATCTTGGGCATTTACTAGGTGTCGTGTACTATATTTAGCATAGGTGATACAGAGATAAGTGCTTGCCCTTGAAAAGCTCCATGTCTGTGGGGAGGACACAGACTAAAAGAAGTCAACCATTTACAACACCGTATGAGTAAGTGCTGCAATAGAGGGTATAGGGTGCAGTTCTTCAGAAGGGTTTTGAAAGTAAATGATGACAACCCAAGTAAATGATGAACTGGGAAAAAAAGTTTAACAGTACTAAATACTAAGTTCTTTTAAATTAAAAAAAAAAAATTATATTACAGAAGGAGGAGGTTTAACTTAATAGCAGTTCATGTGAAAAAAAACCAGAATAAAAGTTTTAGTTAACTACAAGCTTTTTATGAACAGTGTGATATGGTTGCTACTCCCACTCTGCTGAAAAATACCACATCCTTCCCCTTGCCCAAATAAAACAAACCAATCAGCCTAAAATGTGAATACCTTATTAGGCTACATAGGCAGAGATACTGTGTTCATAATAAGAGAGGTAGTAATACTGCTGTAGTCAAGATTAGTCAGACCACTATCTGGATTATTTCATTCACTCTGAGTAGGATGGACTGCAGAATGCTCAGGGAACAATGATTATGGTGGGAAAGGGGTCTAGAAACCAGGCTATTTGAAGGAAAAGAGCCCTCTTAACACATTTTAAAAATAGACTCTGTGGTATACAAACAGGAGAACCTTTTAGAATCATTTGGTGGAAGTTAAAGGAAATTTTTTGATTCTTAGACTTCAGTAATGTAGGCTGCTATAAAATTAGCCTGTGAACTTTTAGAAGTGTTTCAGCAGAGGCTGGGAGACCATTAATTAAGGAGGTTATAGATGGAGAGTTGGACAAGATTTCTAAAGTTCTCTTTTTATATTATCATCTCTTAAATCTTTTTATATCTTTTAAGATTGGGGAATCCTGGGGGGAAAGTAGTCATCTAAATCCTAAATAGTTAAACAGTCTTACTTATAACCTTAAACTTCATTGTTAACATCTCATGATGTGCCACAGGGCTGCATTGTCTTGATCCTGGTATATCCTAAGTTTTAAGGATGATCTGTATGACTATTTTAGAGGCAAAACTCTCAGGATTTAGATGACTACTTTCCCCCAGGATTCCCCAATCTTAAATCTCTTTTTATGTTATATTATTCCCCCAAACCATCATTTTTCAAATTATCTAATAGCGTTTGTTGTCAGTACTCTGCAGCATTGCGTGCAGTTTGACATCTGACTTGAGTTTGAGCTCTACTACTTGCTAGCTCTGTAACCTTGAGTAGGTCACACCTGTTACTCTGAAATAGTTCTCCATAATTTCCCTCTAGGGCTGTTCCTTAATCTCTTTCTGGGACCCAGATAGAAGGCTCTGATTAAAAGACTTTGTTTAGCTATAGAATGCATTTCTCCCCCTCACTTTTTGTTTTGTTAATATTTGTCTCTTCCTCTTTTGGCTTCTTAAATTTCACATAGATTATGCTATTTCTTTCATTGCTTCTTGTCTTGTTGACACTTTAATTGCAAATGCAGTGTTTTGTTTGTTTTTAGTTGAGGTGGTTTGGGAAAGAATACTCTATTTTATATTTTATTTTTTAAATATATTTTTATTGATTTCAGAGAGAGTAAGGGAGAGAGAGAGATAGAAACATCAATGATGAGAGTCATTGATCGGCTGCCTCCTGCATGCTCCCTGCAGGGGATCAAGCCCACAACCCTGGCATATACCCTGATGGGAATCGAACTGGTATCTCCTGCATGATAGGTCAATGCTCAACCGCTGAGCCATGCTGGCTGGGCTTGATCTTTTATAATTTGATAGACTTAAAATTTATTAAAGCCCTGCTTATTATTTTTTAATTCTAGATTTTACTTGAAAAGTGGATGGGTTTTCTTATCCATATGTCAGTGTTATTTTGTTTTTTAATCCATACAATGGAAATAATAATGATCTCTCTCTTGGGTTCTTGTGAGGCTTAAGTAAGATAGTCATGTTTTCTATAATTTGTATGTAATTGGCATATTGTAAGCATTTAACATATATTAGGTTTATCATTGTTTTTACTCTATTAACCCAAGTAAATGACAGTTAAAATATTGATTGAAAACATTGCTAATATGGAAAGATTTCACTATTTGGATTGTTTGTATTTCTTTAACTATGGAAGAGTAGAAGAATGAGAGGAAAGAGTTCATTTAATAGTCATAGCATTATAGAACTTTGAAATTTTAAGAAACTTTTGAGAACCTCTAGTTAATTTCTCATTTTTTGAAGTGAGAAAACAGACCCCAAATGATTGTGATTTAGTCAGTTAGTGGTCATCAGTACTAGAATACAAATTTTATATATAGTAGTATACTATATATTGTATATGTACCTAGCTCATAGTAGGAGTTCAGTAACTTTTGAGAATTGAGTTCATATGATGATTTTGTGTGTCTGTCTCTGAAGACTAGCATATCTTTATGTGTATTCATTGTTCGTATATTCCCTCTTTCTGCATACTCATTTAGGACCTGTGCAATGATCCAAAAACCATTTATTGAACATCTGTTTGCAGAGCGGCTTTTTACTGAAATAAAAGTCATATTTTTCTCCCTCTGTGCAAGAAGTTTGGCACTGTGTTAAGAATTTTAAACTCTAAATTTAAAAAACAAGTTAAGCTTTTTTTATTATTAAAAAATGTATTTGCCCAGCCCAGCGTAGCGCAGCGGTTGAGCATCGACCGTGGATCCAGGTGATCGGGGTTCGATTCCCGGTCAGGGCACATGCCGGGGTTGCGGGCTAGCCGATCAATGACTCTCTCATCATTGATGTTTCTCTCTCTCCTCCTTTCCTCTTTCTGAAATCAATAAAGATATATTTAAAAAAAATATATATATATATATATATATATATTTTCCAGGTTTTAGAGTGTTCTTAGTTGGGTTTTATTTTTAGCATTCAAGTTATCATCTAGAAGGAGCTTTTTGAAGGAGCTTTTCTGTATGTTTTATGAGATGTGATAGTATATAAATGGGCATGATTAAATGATCTATGAAAAATTGAAGCCATGGTACACCATTTCAGTGGAGCGTTAATTTTATACTTTGCTTGAAGGCGAATGGGATCTCCATATTTTGTCATTATGTGGAAGCTAAATGCCACCAGTATGATGGAATAGACCAGGAGAGGAGGAGGATGATCAGCTAGAGGAGTAGGAACTACAGGTCAGTCATCTTATATTGAGAAAAAAATAAAAGAAGATAAATTGGGTGGAACAAGATTATGGAGAAGTATGTAACCAACCTGATTTGCTGCGTTAGTAGAAACTGTCTAACTAGGTTTTCTGGTTAAACTGGGCATTGTTGACAAATTGCTAATCTAATAGCTGCTTGTTAACTATTTCAAATGGAGAGGATTAGGAATGATCCAGAAGTCAGTTTCATTGAATGAAGAATCTGACTTTGAAAATAATGAATTAAATATTTTTGTAGTGCAGGCTTTACTGTATGCAATTTTAGAATTTTTGATGATTTCTTTTGTGGATAGAAAGTAAAAAGTATAAGTGAAATATGACATTTTTAAATGCTTATTTTATCTATCTTTAGAATTCATTTTGGTTTATAATTGGTTATAAATTGATACCAGAGAAGGATTCAGAATATAGAGTCTGCTTTATGACTAATCCTTTAAACCACTGCAGTGGAATGTGTGAATGAGACTAATTATATTGTTTTACAGGAAGTGCCTAATTCTTATTCACAATTTCGATATGACCTTTAATAATGTAAGGTCATAGCTAATGAGACAGTAAAACTGGCACTTTCTATTTAATTGCAAAGGCACTCTGCCTGCAATACTTGTTAATATTGCTTGAATATTGGCTTGTATTTGTCCTTCTTAGAATATGTTTCCTGCTTCTGTAGTTAGAATAGTGTTCTAATACTTGTGTATAATTATATTTATGTGTGTGTCTATTGGTAAAATTTTACATATCTGAGGAGGGGATTAAGTGAAATGTCTTACTTAATTATAAGCACTTCCTTCTCCTTCTCTCTCCCCATTCACCTAGTTATTGTGCCCAGAGAATGTTGGAAGCCAGCCTTATACTGCCAAAGGAGGAGATAGAAGGATTTCTTTTCTTTCAAAAGTGATCAGACAAAAGGGAAATAAAGGAATTCTCAAAATAGCCAGTCCCTGCCTAATTACTCTAGAATGAGATAGCTTGGTTTGCTCACTCACACAGATCTTCTAATCATCTTTTTAGTTTCTTACTCTTATATATAAATGTACAGCCAAGGGTTTTCTCTCATTTGAGGAAAACATCAAACATGAAAGGCAGAGACCAAAGCAAACAGCAAAAAAGAACTCAGGTTAGAGAGATAGTGCAGAGGGCAGAAGAAAACAACAATGGCAAACATCTAATTTATATCCTCAGAGAGAAAAGGAGATTACATTCATGGAAAATAACAAGATGTAGGGAAATGAAAAAGAAATTTGCAGCAAACAGAAAAGAACTTAGGGAAATTAAAAATTTAATAGAAGAGTTAGAAGATAAAGTTGAGATCTTTCAGAAAATAGAGCTAAAAGACAAGAGATATAAAATGCAAGGGAGGAAAAAATAAAGGAAAATTAAAGAATCAATCTAGGAAGGCAAGTATCTAAACACAGATGGCTCCCAGTTAGGATGGTTTGGATTTATGATTTTTCGGCTTTATGATAGTGCTAAAGGCTAAAGGCATACACATTGATCTTTTCCCAGGCTAGCAATATGCGGTTAAGATACTTTTTCATGATCCTGGGCAACTGCAGTGAGCTACAGCTCCCAGTCAGGCCTACCATCACCAGCATAAACACTGGATACTCTTGCCCTAGCCAGTTTGGCTCAGTGGTTAGTGTCAGCCCACAGATTAAAGGATCCTGGATTTGATTCCAGCCAAGCGCATGCACCATGGTTGCAGGCTTGATCCCTGGCCCTGGTCGGGGCACATGTGGGAGGCAACCAATCGATGTGTCTCTCACACATCAATGTTTCCCTCTCTCTCCCCCCTCCCCTTCCACTCTCCCTGAAAAGCAATGGAAAAAATATCCTTGGCTGAGGATTTTTAAAAAAGGATACTCTTCAGTGTACTGTGTTGTCAGTGTTTTTCGATACTGTGTTCTGAGCATGTTTAAGGTAGGTTGGAGTAAGGTATGATGCTCAGTAGGTTTAGTTGTATTAAATGCATTTAAAAAAAATATATTTCTTAAGATATATCTTTATTGATTTCAGAGAGAGAAAGGCAGAGAGTGTTGAAACATCAATGATGAGTTAGTCATCATTGATCGGCTGCCTCCTGCATGCCCTAGACTGGGTATTGAACCATGATCTCCTGGATCCTAGGTCGATGCTCAACGGCTGAGCCACGCCCAGCTGGGCTTGAATGCATTTTTGACTTAAAATATTTTCAGTTTACAATGGGCTTATCAGGATGTAAGTCAAGGAGCATTATAATAGGCATAGGAGAAAAAGGATAGAAAAAAGCCCTAGGAAGATTATTATAAGAAAATTTGCCAGAACTGAAGAACACATGTCTCTAAATTTAAAAGACTCAGCAATTATCACTTTGAACAATTGAAAAACAAAAAAACCAACCCAACCATAGGACATGTAAAATTTCAGAGCACATAAGGAGAAGCCGCCATAAGCTTCTGGAGGGGGATACACAGGTGACCATGAAGGATTGGGGATCAGAATGGTGCTAAGCTTCTTAAAAATAACACTGAAAGCCAGAGGACAATGAAGAAAGGCCTTCAACATTCGGACAGAACATGTTTTTCTGTCTAGAATTCTATAGTGAGTCAATTTCAGTTATTAAGTATGGATAAGTGAAGATATTTTTAGACAACGTAAGGAATAAAAAAAATGTACTTCCCATACCCCGTTCTCAGGAAACTACAGGTGAAATACCCTACTGAAAAGAGAAAACCAGTAAAGAAGTGAGATCAAGGAAATAGGGGTTCCACTATGGAAGAGAGACAAGGAAGTTACCAGGATAAGTTAAAGGGGAAATTCTATGACCACGGTTCTGTACCAGGCCTAGAGAGCATGCAGTCCAAATTGGAACCTGATGGAAGGATACAGGAGGGGTGTGTGTGTGTATGTATATATATGTGTGTGTGTGTGTGTGTGTGTGTATTTAGAGAGGGAGGGCAGGAGGGAGGGGGAGAGAGAAACACCGATGAGAGAAACAGGGAGGGAGGGAGGAGGGAGGGAGAGAGATATTGATGAGAGAGAAACACTGCTCTGCTGCCTCCTGCACAGCCCCTCCTGGGGATCAAGCCCACAACTGAGGCATATGCCCTCACCGGGAATCAAACCAAGACCTCTCAGTGCATGGAAAAACTTAGCCACACTGGCCCGGGCCAGAAGGTATATTTTTAAGAAATTAAAACAGAGATTTCCCCTCCCCTCCCTCCTGGAATTTGAAATTTCTACTGTTGTCAGGCCCTAGTGTTAGATGCTGAGGGTAACATGGCCTTGTGCCCTAGCGTACCTCAGTCTGGTCATGGAATCACTTGTATAAACAGAAAATTATAATACAGCAAGATAAGTGCTAAAAATAAAGATTAAAAAATGGCCAGTAAAAGTAGTGAGGAGAGTGTCATTTAGTTCTGCCAGGCCTTATGGGCAAAGCTGGATTTTGTGGAAACAAAGCATTTTCCAGGCCAGAGAAGTAGGAGAAGAGTTCATATTTCTTTGGTTAATCAGCTATATTGCATATAAAGCTCTTTATACACTTTTTCTCCCTATTTTATTTTTTACTTTGTTTTACAATCTGCAAAGAGCTTCTAGAGGGTTGGCTGGAGGAGGCTGTCATCTCAGGCAGTTGTGGAGTATTAAGGAAGGCAGTTTAGTTATGAGGTGAGGGAATAAAACAGTTGGGGAATAGCAAATGGTAAGCTTACATGTATCTTCCATCCTAACGCTTTCCTGTCAGTGGTGGTAAAGTCAGGATTTTACTGTTAATAGATATATGACCTTGGGTAAGCCATTCTCTATGGATTTAATTTTTCTCCACTTTAAAATGAGAGGATTGGTATAGATGGACATTTCCTGTTGACAGTCTCTTTCTTAATAGTTGGGGCGGGGGTTGGTGGCTAACAATCACCAAAGCAGTTTCGGAACACAGGGTTGAACAAAGTTAAATAGATTTCTTTACTATATCCTTACGCATTATGGCATGTGGATTGAACTCCTGGACTTTTTTAACCTGGCCTTGTCAGTGGAAGGCCTAGTATTTCCAGCTCCATCCTTTTCATAATGGTTGAGTAGAAGGAGAATGGGTTTTAGAATCATACATAACCGGGTTTGAATCCTGACTGCTACTTAGTGGCTCTGTGGCCTTATGTAAGTTATTTAACCCTTTTAACTACTTTCTTCATGCAAATCAAGAAGGATAACACCTTGTGGAGTTGGAAAGATTTAGTGACAACCCATAAGAAAATATCAAATGTATCTGGCATATATTGGGTCAAAAAAGGTATAGTTTAAGTCCTACAAATTCCAGAATTAGTATAGAATGTAATACTTGATAATATGTTCTTTATATTCTGCATACATGTGTGTGGTGTTTGAGGTAGGATGCTTATGTGTTTTATATATACTCATACAATTTTTCCCTCAAGAAAAATGTTCTTGAGGGCTCATTATTATCTTTTGCTGTTCACATAGCACTCAGCATTCTCCTGGAGACTCAGTAAGTGCTTGATAAATACCTCACAGTTTCATCAAAATAGTGGGATGAGGCGAGATGTGGTTAATCATACATCTTTCATAACCCTGGGTAGAAGTTGGTGAATTTATGATTACTAATTTTCTTTGGTTATTTACGTTAAATGATTAAACTAAGTTTGAAATAACTAGAACTGACTGTAAATGGATTGCCCTCTAAGCAAATGATAAGGAGAAAGTGCTATAATAAAGTATTGTTTAATGTTGTAAATTATATTCTTGGAATACTAATGTTTTACATTTTGTTTTGTCTCTAAGCAAATGGTTATGAGCCTTAGAGTTTCTGAACTTCAAGTACTATTGGGCTACGCTGGGAGAAACAAGCACGGACGCAAACACGAACTTCTCACAAAAGCCCTGCATTTGCTAAAGGCTGGCTGCAGTCCTGCTGTACAAATGAAAATTAAAGAACTCTATAGGCGGAGATTCCCCCAGAAAATCATGACGCCCGCGGACTTGTCCATCCCCAGTGTACATTCAGGTCCTATGCCAGCAACTTTGTCTCCATCTACCATTCCACAGCTCACTTATGACGGTCACCCTGCATCATCACCATTACTCCCTGTCTCTCTTCTGGGACCTAAACATGAACTGGAACTCCCACACCTTACGTCAGCTCTTCACCCAGTCCATCCGGATATAAAACTTCAAAAATTACCATTTTATGATTTACTGGATGAACTGATAAAACCCACCAGTCTAGGTAAGATTATTTTACAATGGTTATTTGGTTACTTTTGGGGGATACATTTTCATTTTAGAGTTTAATTTGACCCAATTTATTCATAATGAAATTTGTGTTTGATAATAGTATCCAGATGATGATAATCTTTCTATTTTAGACAGAATCAAGAGTATAAAAGCTATCTTTTAGACAAAAAAAGTAGAGTCAGGTTTTTAGTAATGTTTGCTAACACAATAAATATTAAAATGTTTCAAGAATATAAATTTATAAAGTATATTTTAGATTGTTGATTAGTACTTTATAACCCTTACAAATTAAAAAATTAAAACCCAGTAATTATTATTGGCCTCTCAATTCAGTTCTTAATTTTCAGTGGTTGATGACATCTAAAACAAATGAATAACTGGTTTTTATTATTTAAATGACTCAGTGGTTTTAATTATTATAAAAGGAGATTTGAGCTTTGATGTTGTAGTATTTTAATTTCAGCTGATTTTTTTTTTAATCCTCACCTGAGAATATTTTTTCCATTGCTTTTCAGAGAGAGTGGAGGTGGGGGCGGGAGAGATGTGAGAGAGACACATCGATTGGTTGCCTTCTGCACATGCGCTGATTAAGGCCAGGGATCGAGCCTGCAACCAAGAGTATGTGCCCTTGGCTGGAATCGAACCCGGAACCTTTTAGTCTGCAGGCGCGCTCTAACCACTGAGCCAAACTGGCTAGGGCTCAGCTGACTTTTTAAAGTGGATATATGTGGTTTGCAGGTGCACACACAATCATGGTTATATAATATGAATACTTGAAATTTTATTTTTTGTGTTTTTTTCATCATTTGATTAGTGTCTAGCATATTAATAGAATTTCATTTATTAATCAGCTTGTAATTTTAATTGCTATAATGCAACCATACTTTATTTAATGAAGAATAAAACTGACACTATTGTGATCTCTGATGCCTTTGGTGTAATTTTTTTAAAATACCAGATTTCCAGATGCTTGCTTATTATAAATCAGTGGTTGGTAAACTATGGCCAGCAAGGCAAATACAGCCTGCAGCCTGTTTTTTGTGGATCTGAGCTAAGAATGTGTTGTGTGTGTGTGTTTTAAATATTTTTAAAGAGCTGTTTAAAAAATTTTTTTGAAGAATTTGCAACAGAGACTATTTATGTCTGCAAAACCTAAAGTATTTACTGTCTGGCCATTACAGAAAAAGTTTTCCAACCCCTGTTACGAATAGTTGAGCATTTCAGTTTGGGAGATTATTTGAGAGTTGAATTTTGAGAACATTTACTGAAATTCTTTGAACTGGGAAATGTTTGTTTTTAATTATGTTTTGCAGGATTTACCCAAATAAATCAAGATTATAGCCAGTCACTTTAAAACAACATGAATTTTATATCACATTATTTTTAAAATAGCCATAGCAAGAAAACTTAACAGCCCAGCCGGGCGTGGCTCAGCAGTTAAGTGTCGACCTAGGATCCAGGTGATCAGGGTTCGATTCCCAGTCAGGGCACATGCCCGGGTTGCTGGCTGCAGCCGATCAATGACTCTCTCATCATTGATGTTTCTATCTCTCTCTCTCTCCCTCTCATTTCCTCTCTCTGAAATCAATAAAGATATATTTTAAAAAAAAGAAAAAAAGAAAACTTAACAGGTGTTGAGAATCTATTGTAGGCTTACGAAGCTTACACATGCTCATTATAAAAAATGAAAATGCCAAAGTCCTCTTTCCTCGTTAGCAGTTTAGTGTGTATGCATATATTAACAAATTATGTTTCTTTTTTTCAGGAAGGAATCATATTATACATAGTATTTTATGATATGTCTTTTTCCCCATAATACATTATAGGCATTTCTTATCTGCCTCATATATATATATCTTTTCCCATTTTTGATGCAAGGCCATGTATATAATATATACACACATCTCTATATATGGTATGTATGTGTACATATGTGAGTGTGTGTATATATTCTAGCTCATATCTTATTAAATACTGTATACTATTCCATGATTTAAACAAGTTCTTTATTGAAAGATAGCTATTTCCAGTATTTTGCTGCCAAAAACATGCTGCAGTGAAGATCATTTGAGATTTAAAGGAAAAAAAATGTTGATGGCTTTTAATTGATTAGATTCCCAGCTCTCAGATTTTCTTCTAGTCTTAATGTATCTTGCTGTTTCCATTTTCGTACAGTTACCAGTATGAATAGTATTGGTTACATATGTATCTAAATTTTGTTACAAAGAGTGGAAATGTAGACTGGACACACATTATGGTTATGTTGGATAATATTTTAAACTTAGGAAAATTTTAAATTATTTTTATTTTACTGAAATACTTTGCTTGAATATGTGTTAATTTCTAATTGTCTACACTAATTGTCTTTTCATGCCTTTGTAGCTTAATTTATATCTTATATCTTACTGCTTTAATACTTCAGGGTACATCTATTTTTATGAACTTTTTAATGTATAATAATAGTGGGTAAACATCTGATTTTCCTCTAAAATGATACTAGAAGCAGATAGTTCATAAGAAATTAAAATTATCACTCGAGTCCAGAATGTGACGGGTAAATTTAATTTTTCATTTTTTACCCTTCTATTTTGTTCTAAAGCACTAGATTTAAACAGATTTTGAGATATTCTGATGTAAGCTGAATGTCATTATGCATGGTTCTAAAAAATCAAAATAATTGTTCTGTAATCCCCCATTTTATTAGATAATTCTTATCCATTCTTATAATCATTTTATTATTATTTCTTAATTTTAAAGTACTTTTAAGGTCTTCATTCATTTTGGAACCACATGTTAAAGATAATTCTTTTCATTGTCTATAGTTAACTAGAAAAATTGGGAGATGAAGTAAAGGTGGTTATAAAGTAAAATGCTTGATTTATTATGTATTTTTGCCTGTCCGTATTAAAATCTGTCTGTTCTTGTGAGGCCCATTTCAAATGCTTTTCGAAACCTTTTTCGTTAATTTTTCTAAGATTTCCCACTTAATCTGTCTATTCGATTCTCTCCCATCCAGAATTGATTTCACTTTCTTGCATGTTCTTGTAACATTTTGTTGTTGTTAGTTTCTCAAAATGGTAAGGGCTATATTCATCTAATAATAGCTAGCTACAAACCTGTTACATGGTAGTTGCTCAGTAAACATTTATTAGTTCTCCAGTTAATTTAAATACAATAGTCACTTTAATTCAGTGAATTTTAACCATTTAATCATCCAGATACAAGTGAGGCATAACCACATATCATAAATAGTAGCTTAGGTATGAGATGGAAAATAGAGTAGGGAAAAAAGATGTATCCTTCCCTTTATTGTTCCCACCCCCACTCTGATCTTTATGGTTAATTGATGACTTGGATATTCTATAGACTATTTTAAAAATATTTCTCTAATTACAAAGATATCACATGTTTAATGTATAATTCATAGGCACTACTTTAGAGATAAGTTTTAAAAATATTTCTATTGTGTTCCTCTAGTCAGTCGTGTGTGTGTGTGTGTGTGTGTGTGTGTGGCGTAGTGTGTGTGTTTATTCCTGCTTTTGTTTTAATGAAGAGAAGAATCTCAAATACTGACTTAACCCAGCAGGATGTTAGCCACATATATTATTGATTCATATAAATAATGGGGCACAGAAAAATTTTAATCTTTACAGTACATTGAGCACCTTGTGTTAAAGTGTATTTTGAAATAACATTTGCATAGTGTGCCACTCTTGGTGTTGATGCGCTATGGAATTTATACAATTATGAAAGTCAAATGGACAGATAATTTTGGAATAAAATATTTTGTTAATGTCCATTTAGAGCATGGGTGGAGAACATCTGGCCCACAGGCCGTATATACATGAAATCATTTGGTCTGGCCCTGCCAAGGCAACTATAGGCGGGGCTGGAAATGCAATAAATCTGGGAGTTTTTTCATAGCTAATTTTCAAGTTGATAGTTTTGTATGGCCTGTAAATAATGTTATAAATATCCAAATGGCCCTTGGCAGAAAAAAGTTTCCCCACCTCTGATTTAGAGGCAAGATATTTTCCCTCAGTCCTTTAATATTATTTAGAATAATAAAACTACTTCGAGTATTATTGTTTATATTTATTAAGTTGGCTTGTGTTAGAGCATAATGGTAAAAACAAAATATTTTCATAGTGACCGAAAGAATAATAATTCTTTAGGATGCAGTATTTGATTTGATTCAGAATTGAATAACCAAATTCATTAATACTCAGTTTTATATTTATTACAAATTTAGTTATTTCTATCTTCCTTGACTCAGGTAGATTTTCAAACAGAAAATACATTTTTAATGTCGTTTTTTTGAAATATTTTTAATATTTATAATTATTTCAAATATTTAATAATTATTTCAAAGGCTAACATGTAGTAAACAGCTTTGTATTCATTTGGAGTAGTCATATGAAAGTTTGGTGAGCTATCCCAAGGTTTGCTTTATATCAAATTTAAACCAAATTATATCTTCTCAAGACATGTCTTCCTTTTCAGGTTTTTAAAGACCTTAGGCAGTTAGTCTGTCATGTATCCATGGACTAGAGATTTCTCGTAGATTGACATGAGGAATAATTGTTGACGTTGTTCCTCTAGTTGATTACTGAAGGATACAGTATTTGCTTTTTTTTAAAACCAGTAGTTAAATGATGATGATGATGAATGATAAATTTGATACATAATAACTTAAACATCTTACTTTAATGTAAACATATTAATGTGTGTTCACTTGCCAATCTTAAGATGTAGGTCAAGGCCTTTCCTTTGAGACCACTGATTTCCCAATTTTAGATTCCTTAACGCAGAGAGAGAATTTAAAGACTTGTTAAAGCAGTTTGAATCCAGAATCTATTACAAACTGGGGGAGAAATCGTTTATAGTTGTCACCTAATTCCACTCCATTTTATTTAAAGCAACTTGCTTTATTCATTAATTTTTTTTTAAATATATCTTTATTGATTTCAGAGAAAGGAAAGGAGAGGGGGAGAGAGAAATAGAAACATCAATGATGACAGAGGCATTGATCGGCTGCCTCCTGCACTCCCCTCACTGGGGATCAAGCCCGCAACCTGGGCACCTTCCTTGACCAGGAATCTAACCTTGACCTCCAGGTCCATAGGTCGACGCTCAAGCACTGAGCCACGGTGACCGGACTAAAGCAACTTGCTTTTATTGGGTCTTTACAGAGCATTTAACTTAGTTTTTATAAAAACAGCAATGTCTTTTTCCACGTATATTTCATTGGTTTTGTAATATTTAAATTTTGTCATTAGAAGTGCAACTGGCACAAACAGGTTTGAGAATAAACACTTCTGGTTCTTGGTAAACATCAGTTAACCCAGTTAAAAGGTCAGCTCAGCTAAGAGGGCTTCTACTTGATTTTCTTTTGTATCATTCTTATTTAACTATCCAAAGATAATGAAATTAGAAGTTTTATTTGTACTCTTGCCTGAGAATAATTTAAGTGATCTCTTCTCTGAGGAAAATCATGGATCATAATTTTTATGGTTGAGTTTTTGTTTGTTTTAAGAAATCTTTTAGCTCTCTGTCACCTCTTTGGAAGGGTTATAATGGGAACATTGAGAGAAGTAGGGAGGTAAGCAAATTAGATTTTTTATTGTAGTTTTACATTTGTAGTGTTTCTTTTAGAACTTACTACAGTTTAATCCTTTTCTCACTGAGGACAGTGACAGTAAATAAGACGATGAAATGAAACAATTCACAGGTATCTTATCATTTTTTTTAACTAAGAATGGTTATAAAACATTGGAAATTATCTGTGAAGATGATCTCCTTTTCTTGTTCTTCCTAATTCTAAAAGTGTCCTATTTTTTGGAAAGTGTTTGGATGCTACAAACTGAAGAATCTGAAACACAGAGACATCTTTTCATTGATCACATGCATGCCATTCTTCAATTTGTGATTAATCAGGTCACTTGTTTTATCTTTCTGTTTTTTAAGTCTTGGAAGGTGACTTTTATTTAAGTTTATTGTTTGTCAAACAGTCTTTTCCATAAAACACCACAAATATCCGTTGTCTGGGCTATATATAGTTTTTGGATTCTTGAGCTCTGTTACAAGTAGTTCTAATTTGATGTGGGACAATATATGGATACTTCCTAGGGAAGACTGACCAACAACCTAGGTGTACTGGGTTTATAGTTTCAGTATTTTAGAAAGCTAGGTTGATTGCTTTTCTTTTTAAAGTAGAATATTTCTTTGTGTTGTTTTTTTTTTAATCCTCACCGGAGGATATTTTTTCAATTGCTTTTCAGAGAGAGTGGAAGTGGGGGAGAGTGAGTGAGAGAGAGGTGAGAAAAATACATTGATTGGTTGCCTTGCGCACATGCCATGACTGGGGATCGAGTCTGCAACCGAGGTACATGCCATGCTGTTGTCTGGAACCGACCCCAGGACCCTTTGGTCCATAGACTGATGCTCTAACCACTGAGCAAAACCGGCTGGGGCTAAAGTGGAATATTTCTGTATAGAAAATTACAGTTATTTTAGGCTTGGGAAGATGTGTGAATAATTTATAGAAAACGTTTGAATTTTTCGTATATATGTGTGTGTGTGTGTGTGTGTGTGTGTGTGTATATATATATATATATATATAAAACTTAGGTTTTGCCTTAGGATAAAGGGCACAGATGCCTCAGTACTTCTTAATAGTTAATATGATCCCAACTTGTTTTTTGCAGTGCGGGTAAGGTATCTGCTACATCTTAATAATATTGGTTACCAGTGTTTTTTGCCAAGGGCTCCTCTGTCATTGGATTATATTTCACAGTTTCATCCTCTCATTTTTTATAATTGAATTTGCCTTTCTCCACATGCATAATAGCCAGTGCTTGGAGATCAGGTGATGCAAATTCAAGGACACAGGCTCTGATAAGTATTGGAAAGGGCATTCAAAGATTTTATGCACTCTACTGTGCTTTTAGAAAATTTGCCTTCTAATAATTCAACACAAGCTGTGATCTTCTGTACTTGAATTTTGGGAAGTCAAAAGCCATAGTTTTTTTGTAGGGGGTTTATTCCCTAGAAACTTTTTTCTCTGTCTAATTTGGCAACAGATTTCTGACTTTCAAAACAAAATCTAAGCTATACCTTGTAAATCTAGTACATACCTTTGTAGATAATATTATTCTTCTCTGGTAATTTTAATAATTTTATTGCTGTTTATATATAGTGACCCAGAGCCCAAAGGAATCTAGTGTGTTTTTAATAAATGGGATTCTGAATTTTTTTTTTCTTTTATGTATCTTTATTGATTTCAGAGAGAGGAAAGGAGAGAGAGAGTTGAAACATCAATGATGAGAGAGACGTCATTGACCGACTGCCTCCTGCAAGCCCCCATCTGGGGATCTTGCCTGCAACCCGGGCATGTGCCCTGACCAGGAATTGAACCGCAATCTCCTGGATCCTAGGTCGATGCTCAACCGCTGAGCCACACCTGGCCAGGTAGGATTCTGTGTTCTGTTATCTTGGGAACTAAGAATGATACTCTTTTTGGTTGGAAAGGAATCTTGACAATGAGAATCAGTAAAGAACCAAACCCCTCTGTGTAATTGAAAATATGAAATTAAAAAATTTTTAATTGTGAGATTAATGAGACAGCCATTTAAGTTCAGAAGCAAGTAAGTAAGTACAGTTTAACAAAACCAAACGGAAGATCTTACTGGGATGAAATTTAAAGATCAAATGTGTAGTGTATATAGCACTTGAAGTATGCATTTCATAATTTGCCAGTGGGTTCTAAAGCAGTTTGGCTCACTCAAGTCTCCCCATCAAAATTGAGTTACCATACGAGTTGCAGACCAGCTGGCTTGAGCACTTGGTTATGGTAATCATGGGGCAGGTAGGATGGTGCAACAAAGGGAGAATCCAGTTTGGCAATCCATTTCTTTCCTTTAAGGAATTTGGTTGATATCTGGACCATTCCCTTTCTTTATATATACTACTTCAGTCTTGATAGTGCTTGCAAATGACTCCAGTAGTTTTGAGTGGAGATTAGTCATTCTAATTCTTTCACACTACTGCTGCTAAGTTTATTGAAACTCAAATGTAAATAAGCTTTAGATATTCCAAGGATGGGGATATTGCAGTGCAAAAGAAGCTGCATGTTGGATAAAGTATTAGAGTTAAATTACTTTAAGGTAGGTAAAAATAAAATGCCTGAATTGTTTTGTTTTAAATATATCTTTATTGATTTCAGAGAGAGGGCGGGGGAGAGAGAGGGAGACGTCAGTGATGAGAAAGTTGTTATTGATTGACTGCCTCCTGCATGCCCCCTTTTTAGGGATCGAGCCCAAAACCCAGGCATGTGCCCTGACCGGGGATCGAACTGCGATCTCCTGGATCTTAGGTCGATGCTCAACTGCTGAGCTATGCCTGGCCAGCTGCCTAAATTGTTTTTAAGAACCAACTTTAATTTATGACCTCTACATGTTCTCTAGTTCCTAGAATTTTGTTTCAGCATTTATTTTGGAGCTCTGTCTTTCAGTGTTTTATTTCTGCTTTTAAATTTTATTATTTTAATTTTAAAATTAATGATGTTATAAGATATAGACTAGAGGAAATTACTTCTCTGTAATATAAATACTCAATAGCATTTTGTGTTTCAGCACCTCCTCATAGGAAGTTTAAATGTAAAGTTAGCAATTTATATTTACATGCTATTTAAGAAATCACAAAGGAAATGATGGATACAGCTGGTTACATAAATATGTTAAACCTCTATGCATCAGGGTTTTTTTTTTTAAAAAAGCCGAAGTATAAAAGTAAAGTTGGACAGTGAAGAAGGCTGATAGGAAAAAAATGGATTCATTCAAAATACGGTATTGGAGGAGAGCTCTGCAGATATCTTGGACCACCAGAAAAGATTAAAAAGTGGGTCCTAGAGCAGATAGCCTGTAACATTGCTGGAGGCTAAAATGACAAAATCGAAGCTATCATACCTTGGAGGTGTCATGAGAAGGCAGTGTTTCTTTGGAAAAGACAATAATGCTGGGAAAATAGAAAGATTATAAAAGAGGAAGACCAAATATGTATTATGTTAAAATTATAGATCTTTCATATAACTCAGTACCAAAATATTTTAAAGAAAAACTCAGTTTTTTTCAGCTTAGTCTATATTTCAGGCTTTTGCTAAGATTTATTTTGTTAAAATGACATATATATGTAGTTATCTCAAGTTTTCCTAATTGTCTAATATTTTGGGGAAATAAAACCTTTTTTGCCTTAAAATAACTTACAGTATTTTCTAAGATGTAGAGATATATTAAAAACAGATGAAGATTGTAAATCTCCTTAAAAATAGGGAAGGCTGTGGCTGGTGTGGCTTGGTTGGATGAGTGTCATCCCATGCACCAAGAGGTCGTTGGTTTGCTGGTTTGATTCCTGGTCAGGACACACGCCTGGTTTGTAGGCTCTATCCCTAGTGTAGGCAGCTGATCGGTGTTTCTTCCTCTCCCTCTCTCTTCCTCCCTCTCTCTAAAACCAATAAGAACATTTAAAAAAAAAAAATAAGAAAGGAGCCAAGAACATACAATGGGGTAAAGACAGTCTGCAATAAATGGTGTTGGGAAAATTGGACAGATAACATGGAAAAAAAAGAAACTAGACCACCTTCTTACACCATATGTAAGAATAAACTCAAAATGGATTCAAGACTTAAATGTAAGACTTGAAACCATAAAACTCGTAGAAGAAATAGGCAGTAAAATCTCTGGCGTTTCTCTTAGCAATATTTTTTCTGATATATCTCCTTGGGCAAGGGAAACAAGATTAAAAAGAACATATTGGACTACATTAAATTATAAAAAGATTTTTCACAGCAAAGAAGATCAACAAAATGAAAAGACAACCTACTGAATGGGAGAAGTTATTCACCAATGTTACATTTGATAAGGGATTAATATCCAAAATTTGTAAAGAACTCAACACTAAAAAAAACCAATTGTAAAATGAGCAGAGAACCTGAATAGACACTTCTCCAAAGAGAACATGCAGAAGGCCAATAGACATAGGAAAAGATGCACAACATCAGAAAAATTCAAATTAAAACCTCTAGGAGATAACAACTCATACCTGTCAGATTGGTTATCATCAATAAATTAACAAGCAGCAACTGTTGGCGAGGATGTGGAGAAAAGAGACTACTCTTGCACTGTTTGTGGAAACGCATATTGGTGCAGCCACTGTGGAAAGCAGTATGGAGGTTCTTTAAAAAATTAAAAATGGAACTGTCTTATGACCCAGTGATTTCACTTCTGGATATATATCTGAAGAAACCTGAAACACCAATTCAAAAGAGCATCTGCATCTTTATATTCATTGCAGCACTATTTACAATAGCCAAGCTATGGCAGCAACCCAAGTGCCCATCAGTAGATGAGTGGGTGGATAAAATAAAAAATTCGTACAATGGAATGTTGCTCAGCCACAAAAAAAGAATGAAATCTTACCATTTGTGACAGTATGGATGGACCTAAAGGATATTATGCCAAGTGGAGTAAGTCAGACAAAGACAAATACCATACGATTTTACTTATATGTGTAATCTAAAGAGCAAAATAAATGAACAAACAATAGAAACAGACTCATAGATGCAGAAAACAGACTGATAGTTGTCAGAGGGGGGGAAGGTTGGGAGGCTGAGTGAAAAAGGTGAAAGGATTAAGAAGTACAAATTGGTAGTCACAAAATAGCCCTGGGAATTTAAAGTACTGCATAGGGAATATTGTCAATACTATTGTAATCACTATGTATAGTGTCAGGTGGGTACTTGAAATACCAGGAGGAACACTTTGGTACTTGTTATACCAGGGGAACACTTTGTAAAGCATATGGTTGTGTAACTGCTATGCTGTACACCTGAAAATAATAATAATATTGAATGTAAACCGTAATTGAAAAATGAAAGTTAAAAATGGGGGGGAAATTAAGTAAAAATTTTTAAGTTATAAAATTACTTGAATAAAAGATGTAAAGTGGAGTTAGAGAGGATGCATCGTTCATTTTATTATTTTCTTCCTTAGTTTGTTCCTTTTTTGCTGATGTTGATCCTTTCCATATGAATCTAGCCACTGCAAAACATTCCAAAAGAACAAAGATCTTAATAAAGCGTGTTTTCATTTTCATGTAATAATCCATGGTCATGGAAATAGAATCTTCTCCATCCCTTTCTGCTAATAGATTTGTGACTTTATAAACAATATATATAAATACACACACACACATACACAGACACACACATATACGTGTGTGTGTGTATACATATATATATATATAAACTTTATTTTTAAAAACTTTATTTCATTCAACTAATATATATTAAATTCATTTTTTGTGTGCCAAGAACCATTTTAGTTGGCAGAAAAGAGTAAGACATTCAAGGATTTCATAATCTAGTGGAGGAATGAAACGTACATTAGTTCATCTTAGAATTCTAACACAAGGCAAAGTAAGCTAAAAGGCATAACCTAAGTTAAAAATTAAAGGGATTATATTTATCAGGGAGTTTGAATTTAACATTTTTGTCTTGTGGAGTAGTCAAATCAGAATTACTGAGGGTGCGTATTAAAAATAGAGATTTTCGCCCGGCCGGGCATGGCTCAGCGGTTAAGTGTCGACCTAGGATCCAGGCGATCAGGGTTCAATTCCTGGTCAGGGCACATGCCCGGGTTGCGGGCTGCAGCCGATCAATGACTCTCTCATCATTGATGTTTCTATCTCTCTCTCTCTCCCTCTCCTTTCCTCTCTCTGAAATCAATAAAGATATAATTTTAAAAAATAAATAAAATAAAATAAAATAAAATAAAAATAGAGATTTTCTCACACTCCAGAGCTTCTGAATTATATTTAATATCATATGACATTATATACACCTTCCCAGGTAGATCACTTTATTTCTTTGAATCCCTACAAAATGTATCATGTATAATCCTTTTTATGAGCATATAGTTTCCATTTTTTGCTACTATGTCAGCATTCTTATATATAAGAATATATATTTTTGTACTTATGTATTTCTTTAAATGCAAAGTAGTTTTTTGAGGTCAAAAGATATTCATACTTCTAATTTTAATTAGAAGTATTTAATTGCATGTAATTGCATCCTCCGCATCCTCCAAATAAAGTTTATACTCCTACCAACATTTTTATGACAGTGCTTATTACACACAGTTTTATCATTAATTTTAAGTTTTTATAAGCTGACAAAATGAAAATACCTTGTTTTAATTTATATACTTTTGCTTACTGCTGAAGTTGAACATTTTTATGATTATTAATCATTTGTAGTTTGTGAATTGCTTGTTCATATTCTTTGTTTATCTTCCTTGTTTGTACTTTTTTTCTTGTTGGTTCATACTTTGTACATAATGCATAGTAGTCATCCCTCTTTTATATGTTGTAAATATTTTATCTTGGTCTGTCACTTACTACATGATTTATAATGTCTTCCATTACACAGAAGTTGAAAACATATAAGTTGCCACTCAAATCTGTGAGTTACTACTTTTATGATGCTTGGATTTTTAAAACAGCTTCACTGAAGATATAATTCACATACTTTAAAATTCACCTTGTTAAAGTGTTCAGTTCAGTGGTTTTTTGGTATATTCATGGACAGTGCATCCATCACCACTATTTAATTAAAAATTTTTTTATCACACCCAAAAGACACACTGTACTGATTAGCAATCATTCTCATTCCCTCTCCTCCCCGCCCCTGAAAATGACTAGTCATCTTTTTATTTCTATGGATTTGTCTATTCTGTATCTTATATAAATGGAATCATATAACATATGGCCTTTTGGGACTGTCTTCTTTCACTTAGCATAATGTTTTCAAGGTTCATTCATGTTATGGCATGTGTCAGTGCTTCATTCTTTTGGGGGGAGTATAATTATTTTTAATGGGGGGTGTCTTCTAATTTCCTTTTTAGAATTTTTAATTGTGATAAAAAAACTTACTCTCTTAATAATTTTTAAGTGTATTCAGTAGTTTTAAGTATATTCACAGTGTTGTACAATAGACCTCTAGAACTTTTTTAACTTCCAAAACGAAAACTTGATCCATTAAATAATTCCTTATTCCACCCCCACCCCCCCAGCCACTACTAACCACCATTGCACTTTCTAAGAGTTTGACTATTTTAGGTACCTCATGTAAGTGGAATCATACTTGTCTTTTTGTGACTGGCTTATTTCACTTAACACAGTGCCCTTAAGCTTCATCCATATCGTAGAATGTTGACAGGATTTCCTTCCCATTTAAGGCTGATTGATATTCCATTGTATGCATATATCAACCACATTTGTTTAACCATTTATGTGTATATTGTCATTTAGGGTTGTTTTCGTTTCTTGGCTATTGTGAGATCCTGCTTTCAGTTCTTTTGGATATATACCCAAAAGTGGGAGTGCTAGATCTTATGGTAGTTCTATATTTAATTTTTTGAGAAACCGCTATGTTGTTTTCCAAAGCTGCACTATTTTACATTCCCACTAGCAATGCACATTGGGTTCCAGCTTCTCTGCATCCTCACCAAAACTTACTTTCTAGGTGTTTTTTTTTGTTGTTTGTTTTTTTTAAAGTGGCCATTATAATGAGCCTGAAGTTAATCTCCTTGTGTTTTTGATTTGCATTTTTCTCATGATTCATAATGTTGCGCATCTATTAATTCATGGGCTTATTGGCCATTTGTATAACTTTTCTGCAGAAATGTCTCTTCAGGTCCTTTGCCCATTTTTTAATTGGGTTTTATTAGTGTTGAATTATAGGAGTTATTTATTATAGGAGTTATTTATTTTGAATATTAACTCCTGATTAGATATGTGACTTCCAAATATTTTACGCCATTTTGTAGGTTGCTGTTATACTCTGTTGATTGTTTCTTTTGATTCATAGAAATTTTTTTGTGTAGTACCAAGTGTCTATTTTTGGTTTTGTTGCTTGTGCTTTTGGTGTCATACCAAGAAATCATGGCCAAATTCAGTATCAAAAAGCATCTACCCTGTTTTGTTTTGTTTTGTTTTAAAGAAGCTTTATAGTTTAAAGTCTTTAATCCATTTTGAGTTAATTTTTGAACATGCTGTAAGGGAAGAATCCTACTTTGCTATTTTGTATGTGGGTATCCAGTTTTCCCTATACCATTTGTTCAAGAGGATGTTCTTTCACCCTTATGTGGTCTTGGCACCCTTGTTAAAGATCATTTGACCTAATGTGCAAGGGTTTATTTCTGGGCTCTTTCTCTTCCATTGGTTTATGTTTTTATGCCAGTGCCACACTGTTTTGGTTACTATAACTTTGTTATGTGTTTTGACATTAGGAAACATGAAGCCTCTGACTTTGTGCTTCTTTTTCAAGATTATTTGGGCTACTCTGAGACACTTGAGATTCCATATGAATTTTAAGATTTAAAAAAATTTTTTAGAAATTGATACAGGGATTTTGATTGGAATTGCATTGATTCTGTAGATCACTTTGGGTAGCATGAATATTTTAACAATATTAAGTCCACGAGGTGTTTCCATTTGCTTGTGTTGATTTTTTTCAGCAATGCTTTGTAATTTTCAGCATACAAGTCTTTTGCCCCCTTGGTTAAGTATACCTAAGTATTTTATCTTTTTTAATGCTCTAGAAAATGGGATTTTTTTAAAAATTTCCTTTTCAGATTGGTCATTGTTAGTGTATAGATATGCAACTAATTTTTGTGTTGATTTTTTTTTTTTTTATCCTGCAACTTTCCTGAATTTACTTATTCTAATAGTTTTTTTGTGGAATCTTTAGGGTTTTCTACGTATAAGTCTTGTCATCTGTGAACAGAGATAATTTTATTTCCTTTCAAATTATGATGCCATTTATTTCTTTTTCTTACCTAATATCTCTGGCTAGGACTTACAGTGTGATGTTGATGTTGAATAGAAAGTTGCCTTGTTCCTGATCTTAGCGGAAAAGCTTTCAGTCTTTTACCATTGAGTGTGATGTTAGCTGTTGCGTTTTTTGTTTTTGTTAATCCTCACTGAAGGATGTTTTTTCCATTGATTTTTAGAGTGGAAGGGAGAAAGAGAGAGAAGAATGGGTGTGTGTGAGAGAGACACATTGGTTACCTCCTGCATGCTGCACCCCAACAGAGGCTGGGAATCCAACTGTGACCCTTCAGTCAGAGGGGCTCACTCTAACCACTGAGTCACATTGGCCAGGACAGCTGTGGGTTTTTTAATATGCATTCTTTATTACGTTGAAATAGTTCCCTTGTAGTTTTGGGTATTACATGTTGAATTTTTCTAATGTTTTTTCTGCATCAGTTTGGAAGATCTCGTAATTTTCCTTTCATTCTGTTAATGTGGTACTGATTAATTTTCTTACCTTGAACCATCCTTGTGTGCCACAAATCCTAATTGGTTATAGTGTATAATTCTTTTCATATGCTATTGGATTTGAGAGTAGACATTCTTATAGTACTCTAGAGGGAAAGCATCTAGTCTTTTACCATTGAGTATGATGTTAGTTGTGGATTTTTCATAGATGCCTTTTTTCCAAAAATTTTTAAGTCATGAAAGTGTTTTGGAATTTATTTAAATGCTTTTTCTCCATCTATTGATAATCCTATGGTTTTTGTTTTTTATTCTATTAGTATGGTCTATTGTATTGATTGCTTTTCATATATTAAACAGTAGCTTTTGGATTTACCTGAGTGTTGATGCCCTGTCTCCAAGATGAGTAAATTAACAATCTCCCTACATTTCTATTTTTGACATTTATGGGATTTTAAAAATCAATTCTGAATTATCTTTTTAAAATTTTTTTTATTTTTATTTTTTAAAGTTTATCTTTATTGTTGTTAGTATTACAGATATCCCTCCCCTTTTCCCCATTGATCCCTTCCACCCCATATCCTCTACGTGCCCCCCCCCCCCCCCGGCCTTCTCCACACTGTTGTCTGTGTCCATGGGTTATGCATATATGCATATCAGTTCTTTGATTAATCTCTCCCCATTCACTCCCCCACCCCCACCTTCCCTCTGAGATCCCTCAGTCTGTTCCATGCTTCTATGTCTCTGGATCTGTTTTGTTCCTCAGTCTATTTTGTTTATTAGATTCCACATGAGTGAGATCATGTAGAACTGAATCAGGAAGAATCAGAAAACCTGAATCAGGCCACAACTGATGAAATCGAAGCAGCAATAAAAAAACTCCCAGCAAACAAAAGCCCTGGTCCGGACAGCTTCACAGGGGAGTTTTCTACCAAAGCTTTTTCAATGAATTTTTTTGTGGATCTTATTCTGTTCCACTTACCTGTTTGTATATTTCTCCATTAACATGAAATTGTTGTAGTTAGTTTTGTTCTTGTCGTAAAATTTTTGAATAGGCATTATATTCATTTGATATAAAAATCTAAAATTTCCAGAAGAGTTTTTAATGAAAAGGAAGTCCCTCTCTTCCTTTTATCTTAACCACAGGTGGTACTTTCAGTTCCTTTTATGTCTTTCCAGAGAGTTCTGCATATATAAACATTTGCCTCATAATTTTTTTTTAGCATCTGCTTAGTGTGTGACTGATTGGACTGTGTTTTATTAAATATTCTCTCATTGAATGACATTTTGATATTTTTCTGCCATTGAAAACATGCTACTGGGAATGCTCTGTGATATATATCACTATACGCATGTCCAGATATATCCAGTATTTTAAAAGATAAATTCCTAGAAGTAGAATGTGCATTTAAAATTTTGATAGATGTTGACAAATTTCTCCCCAGAGGTTTGTGTTAATTCATAATCCTATTGGCAATGTAGAGAGTATTTTTCCCCTATACATTTAGCAGTACTGTGTTACTAATATTTTTTGTCATTTCAAATTAATAGGTGAATTATTTGTAACTCAGTTTTAACTGGCATTTCTCTTTTTTTTCTTCTTTTTTTTAATCCTCACCGAGGGTATTTTTTCCATTGCTTTTCAGAGAGTAGAAGAGAGAGAGACGTTGATTGGTGCCTCCTGCACTCGCCCTGTCTGGGCCCGAGGATCGAGCCTGCAATGGAGGCATGTGCCCTTGGCTGGAATCAGACCCGGGACTCTTCAGTCCACAGGCCGACGCTCTCACTATTGAGCTAAACTGGCTAGAGCTAACTCTCATTTCTCTTAAGAGTAAGGGTGGTCTGGCTGACGTGACTTAGTGATTAGATTCAACCTATGATCCAGGAGATGGAGGTTAGATCCCCGGTCATGGCACATGCGCCGGTTTTGGGCTTGGTTCCCAGCAACAGGGGGCGTGCAGGAGGCAGCTGATCAATGACTTTCTCCTCTTGATGTTTCTATCTCTCCCTTCCTCTCTCTGAAATCAATAAAAATATACTTTAATAAAAAAGGATGAGGGCAAAGTGTCTTTTTTTAATATAAAAGTTTGAGATTATTGTATTTCTTTGAACTATTGAAGTTTTAATGAACATAGCCCATTAAAAATTGGATTATTGAGCTTTTCCCTCCGATATATAGAATTACGGGGTTTAGCACTTTCTGATATAAATTGCAACTATTTTTTCCAGTGTGATATCTTTTGACTTTTTTATGATTGGTGTTGGAAGTTTATCACTCATTCCTTTTTATTGCTAAGTAATATTTCATGGTATGGCTGTATCTCAGTTTCTCTACCTTCTCACCTATTGAGGGGCATTTTGGTTGTTCCCAATTTTTGGCTATCACAAATAATGTTACAAGCATTCATGCACGAGTTTTTGTAAGGACATAAGTTCTCTTTTTTTATGGATGCATACCCAGGAGTGGATTGCTGGATCATATGTATAAACATATGTGTAGTTTTTTGAGAGAGCACCAAACTATTTTCCAAAATCTCTATCACTTTACATTTCTACTGGCAATGCATGAGAGGTCCAGATTTTCTGAATTCTTGGCAGCATTTTTTTACTGTTTAATTTTAGGTGTATATAGGGATATCTCACTGTGTTCTTGTATTTTTTAATGACTAATGATGTTGAACATCTTTCCATATGTTTATTTGCTATCTCTGTATTCTCCTTGGTGAAATGTCTGTGCACATCTTTTATATATTTTAATTGTTTGGTTTTTTACTGTTGAATTTTGAGAGTTGCTTTATATATTCTAGATATTAGTCCTTAGTCAGATATGTTGTTTGCAAATATTTTCTTCCAGTCTGTAGCTTTTCTTTTTTTAAAACTTCTGATTTTGAAATAATTACAGATTCATAGGAAGTTATGAAGAAGTGTATGTGAAGGAATGTCCTGTGCACTCTTCACCTAGCCTTCCCCCATTGTTAGCATCTTTCCTCACTATAGTGAAATATCAAAACCAGGAAATTGACAGTCCAATTCACAGAGCTTATTCAAAGTTTTCAAGTTATTTTGTGTATGTATTCATTTTTGTGTGTGTAGCTCTGCAATTTTATTCTATGTGTATTCATGTAACTGTCACCACAATCAAGATATTTAACTTCCAACACCACAAGACCTCTTCTTGATACCCTTTCATAGCCTCACTCACCCTCTTCTCCTATCCCTAGTCCCTGGCAACCACTAATAAGTTCTCTAGCTCTAAATTATGTTACCTCACCAATGCTATATAAAAAGAATTATGTCTTATATATCCTTTGAAGATTAGCTTTTTCACTAACATAATTTCCTTGATGCTCATCCAAGTTGTTAATCTATATCAGTAGCTTGTTTTTTTTACTGCTGAGACTTATTCCATCATATGATAGACTACCATTTGTTTAATCATTTTACCTGCTGAAAAACATTTAGATAGTTTTCAGTGTTTGGCTGTTATGAGTAGTAAAGTTGCTATGACCATTCATGTACAAGGCTCTGTGTGGAAATAAGTTTTCATTTCTCTGGGATAAATGCATAAGAGTTCACTTACTGGGCAATGTAGTAAGTTTATTTTTAGTTTTAAAAGGAACTGCAAAATTATTTCCCACAATGACTATACCATTTTACATTCCTTCCAGCAGTGTATCAGCGATTGAGTTTCTCTGCATCCTGGGCCAGCCTTTGATCTTACTACTATTTTTTATTTTAGCCATCTTGGTAGATTTGTAGTGATACCTCATTGTTTTAATGGCTAATGACGTTGAGCATCTTTTTATTTATTTGCCATCTTAATATCCTCTTCAGTGAAATTTCTTTTTATATCGTTTTTTCATTTTCTAATTAGAATGCTTGGGTTTTTATTTTATTGAGTTTTCAGAGTTCTTTACATGTTTTAGATACCAGTCTTTTGTTGAATATGTGGTTTGCAAATATTTTCTCCAACTTTGTAGTTTAAAAATATATATATATATATTTATTGATTGATTGATTTTAGAGTGAGAGAGGGAGAGAGAGAGAGAAACATCCATGTGAGAGAGAATCATTGATTGGCTGCCTCCTGCATGCCCCCTACTAGGGTTCCAGCCCATAACCCAGGCATGTGCCCTGACCGGGAATCAAATTGTGTCCTCCTGGTTCATAGGTCGATGCTCTACCACTGAACAACACCAGCTGGGTTTTTTAATCCTCTTAAGAGAGTCTTATACTTCTCCCACCTTATACTGCCCCCTTCTTAGGCATCTAGTGTCTTTAGTTCCTCACTGTGGCATTTTTCCCGGTCCTGCAGATTGTACCTTCTATTAAACCCCACAAAACCCTTCCATTTTTCTTCTAATATGATCCGTAAAATAGAAGAAAACAGTCTGATCTATAGAGTGAAGGGAGTTGCTTCTGAAAGTAATATACTAAGTCTGATTGCTGAAAATTCCTGAAATTGCCCATTATAATAACGTACCATGTTTAAATCGATATATAGCACAGTAAGCTTTATTTTAGCATTGGGCCAGATTGCTGTTTCTTTGGCTGAACACAGATGAAATTGGCTTATGTTTAGGGGCATGTTGTGTGAAAAAAATCATTATTAGATCTTTAAAAGACTGGCATCATAGTCATCATGGCAAGATGTTTTTGTTAGAGGTACAAAGAAATTGACTGAGGGAATCACACTCTTTTTACTGGGGACTGTGGTAAAACTGGTATTTTTATGGTTATTTGGCACCATAGAGGAAAGACGGTTTTAAGCAATGAGCTAAATCTAAGAAGCTCACCTCTGCTTGAGCATTCTTCTGGTTCAGCTCTGTTAAATTAATCTTGATATTCGTAACATTTGTACTTTTGAAAACTTTAGGTTCTTCCCCTGGCCAGTGTGTGTCGGTTGAGTGTCATCCCATGCACCAAAAGGTCGCTGTTTCAATTCCTGGTCAGGGCACATGATCAGGTTGCAGGTTCAGTCCCCCGTCAGGGTGCGTGCAAGAAGCAGCCAATTGATGTTTCTCTCTTACATCAATGTGTGTTTTTTTTCCTCTCTCCCTCTCCCTTCCTCTCTGTCTCTAAGATCAATAAGAACATATTTTTAAAAAAATGTTAAAAAAGAAACTGGTACATTCTCTGCTTAAGGATGAGAGTCTAAGATAGTAGTAGCTACTTATAAGTACATATCAGTACATGTTAACTTATTTGTAATTAGGTGTTAGGGATTGTCTATTAAGTTATAGCTATTTTCCCTCTGATCATAGCAAATATGCTTGAATATGAGCTCATTTGCTACAACCTTCAACTTCATGATTCCTCTTAATTCTTAGCAGAAGGAAATTCCATTTCTTCCTTGGGAAGTAAATGTACTAGATTGTAAGGTTGAATTCTCTTTAGCAGTATATTTCAGAAGTATAAATCAGTATTTACTCAGATGCCTGGAAGTTCTAATTTGTCTGTTACAAATATAAAATTAGTTATTGCTAAATGTTATTAAATGCCTAATATTTACACTAGATAGTGACAGTCTTTGGAGCCTTTTCTGGGTTCATGATTTTAAGCTACTACTCAAATTTTAGTATTTTATCCTTATACTTCATTAAAGAAAGAATAGTGTAAAATGGATTTGAAAATGGCCATGAAACGATATCTAAATGCAATTATACAAATAAAAATGATATTTGATGAAAGATAAAGTGGCAGATAGTTATAAACAAGAAGAAGGTTGATGGTAAATACTTAATGTTTATACTTAGCTAGAGAAATATACACATTTAAGAAATAACTAAGTGCACAGTTGTTTCGTTTCAGTCTATACTACCAAGTAGATAGTGAAACACTTAAATAATTTTTCTTGCTAGTCTAGAGTGGTAGTGTAGCTAGAAACTTCCAACTACTTTTTATACAATAAAACTACTAGAAACTGTTATAGCTAATTGAGAATTCCGCATGAGAGCTAAGTAAAAGTTAATGTAAAAAAGATCAGTTTTCTTTTTAAAAACTGCAAATGATAGAAAAATCCACCTAAAATTGGCTTAAACATAAAAGCTAATCCATTAATTTATATAAGCAAAGAATGAAAGGCTTGATGCTGAGCTCAGTGATAATGGAAGAGGATCTTGGTAATGATCCTTTCTTAACCTTCCACTTTTCCTGCCAGCTTCTACCCCATTGCTTTACTACACATTGGGGCAAAATTCCATGAGCAAATCTTCCATAACCTCTGTCTCCAGTTCCTCCTCTTCCATTATCCTGTAAGTCCACTCCAGTCAAGCTTTTACTCCAATCACTCCACTGAAACCTCCCTTGTCAAGAAGATCTGTGATGCCAAAGTCCTCAATTTCCAGCTTACTGACACAGTTAATCAGCTTCTCCTACTTGCAGCACTGTGTCACTTTCAGAACACTCTCTTGATTTTTCTTGTATCTCACTGGTCATTTCTTCTTAACACTTTGTTCCTCCTCTTCTCTCAGACCTCTTTTATGTCTATACTTCCTTCCTTGGTGAGTGTGTCTAGTCTCAAGGTTTTAAATAGTAATTAATCACTGATAATCCTAAATTTATACCTCTAGCCAAGAGTGCTGTCCTTAGTTCCAGAATCTCATCCAACTGCCTATTTTAAAAATTCACCATTCAGATGTCTATCTCAAACTTATGTCTAGAAGTAAAGATTTGTTCTTTCTTCCAAAACAAATTATACCCCCAGTCTTCCCCTTCTTGGTTAAGGGAATCTTCATTTTTCTAGTTGCTCAGGCTAAAATTTTTAGAGCTGTCCTGTCCTTTTCTCTTTTATTATGTCCAAATCCCATTAGTTAGCAGATTCTATTGGCTCTGCCTTTAAAATATATCCAAAATCTTACCACTTCTCATAACTTTTGCTGCTGCTACTCTGATCTGAGCCACCATCATCTCTCACCTGGATTATTTCATTGATCTCTGTGCCCCCCTTTATAGTATTATCAAAGTAGCAGCCAGAGTGATTCTTTTAAATGTAAGGTAGTCATGTTACTTCTCCTTTTAAAACTCTCCTTTGGCCTCCAGTGTAACTTGCAGTAAAATCCAAAATTCTTATGATCCTAGCCCTCTCTTCATTACCTGTCTGATATCATCATCTAGTATTCTTTTTGTTAACTTGGCTGTAACCACCTTGGCTTTTTCTTGCTGTTCCTCAAATATACTGTATGCTCCTAGGGCCTTGGCATGGGTGTTTTATTTACCTGAAATGTTCTTGCCATAGATACATGGCTATCACCTTCTAGCATACTTTATTATGATATTGTTATCTTTCCTTTCCAGTTAGAATGTAAATGCTATAAGGACAGAGGTTTTGGTCTCTTGTTCATTGATTATCCCAAACACCTAGAATAATATACATATTAGGTGCTCAATAAATATTTGTTGAATGACTGTTTGTGTAACAAATTTATTTCAGGTTCTTCATTTTGTGGCTCTGCTTCATTGATGTTGGTCCCAGTTTTTAGGCATTATGTAGTACCCAGCAGTTCCTAGAATCCTTCCAGTTTCAAATCTTAGCCCAAAAGAGAAAAAGTCTTTGTCCCAACATTTCCAGGAACAGTCCTGAGCTTCACTATGATTGAACTACTTTAAATGCCGTATCTAGTTGTTGACCAATCAATCCTGGCAAAGGAATGCAATGCACTTTTCAGCCTAGACTTTTGTCATATGCTCCATTCTGAGACTGGAAATAAAGCTACAAACAAAAATGACTTTGGGGGAAATAGAAACTGCTGAATTAAGTATATAAGGAATGCCTACTAGCTTATATACCACTGTTTTACAAAATTTGATTCTTGGATACTGGTTCCATGAGATCCCAGTAGGTGTTCTTTGACAATGCTCCATTAAGTTTGAGAACATAAATTTAAGTAAGTTTTGTTATTGCAGAATTTCTCAGGATTTTAAAGGTGCTCTATAAATCTCTAACTTGGCGATGCTTTATGCAACAATTTCCCAACTTCATTGAACATGGAACCCTTTCCTTTTAGTTTATCTCAAGGTATTTTCTCAGTGGACCACACTAAGAGAAATAGTGATAGGTTTGCTTAAAACTAGTTAGAAAATTGAAGAAAAATTTCATGTAACAATAAAAAAAATACGAAAGAGTACTCATCAAATGAACAGGACTTATTTGAAAAAAAGAAATGTTTACAGACCCCCCACAACTGTAATATATAGAAAGACACCGTCCTTTGAAAGATGTCTGTTCTCAATAAATTTGGTGTAGTTGTAATTAAAAATCCAATTAGAGAGAGAGGTGAAGGGAAGAGAAGGAAAGCTTTATCAAATTTTAGAATTCCTTTGGGTTGTAGACTTTTTTATTGCAAGTAAGGATAATACCTCAGTTCACCTAAGAAAAGTTTATTGTAAGAAAATATGGTAATTAAAATCAGAATCCGAAACCTATGATTGTGTACTTTCTCTGTCTGATTATGTGCATTTTCTCCCTCTATGGCACCTCTGTCTTTTTCTAAGCATCTATTTTGTTTGCCTCTGGGTACAAAGAAGACTTAAGATACTCCATACTCCACACTCCAAATCCTGGAAGAAGGTTGTTTTAATTGATTTTAGTTAATATGTTGTTAATGGAAGGATCCCTTCACTCCTAGTCATTTAATGGGTTGCCCAGAAGTCAGCGGATAGGCCACCCCTGGGAAAATTGTGCTTCCTGGTTCTGTCAATGGCTATTTCAGTACAGAAAACAGCCTAGAGTTTCTTGGGGGGGGGGGGGGGGCAGAGGGAGTGCACTTGAAGAGTTCAACTAGAAGAGTAATTTGGATGTGGTGGTGGTTATCATGACCAAAATGTTCAGTATAATCTAGAGGAAGAAATGAGAACAGAGGAATTCTAAAAAGGGGTGTATGCAATACCACATAAAAAATACATTATCTCTCTATATGGCAAAGGTATAGTAATTGAAACTGTGAAACTGGTGCCTGAATAAGCAGTTGATGAAGTAAAAATACAATTTGAAAATAGTATAAAAATGAAATTTCTAACTAGTGGCATGAATTGAATATTAAATTGTTTAGGAGTACCTAGTTAAGCATTAAAAAATAAGATTTCTACCTTTTAACTTATCAGAATATCAAAGTTATTTAAAGATTTAAATGCTTAAAATGAAACTAAGTGTCAGGAAATATAGGATGCATTTAAATAAATGCCTAAATAATGCATTAAAATGTATAAATAATATTTAAATAATATTGGAGTGAGGGAGGAATTTTCCCAAAAGAAAGGAAGCAATGCAATTTCATTGCGAGGACTCAAAAAAACAACAACACACCTTTATTACATGAAATGACAAAATAAATAAACCAAGGGAAAATATATGACCATGTATTATATTTGACCATACATATCTTTAATGTATGAAAAGCTATTAGAAATAATTTCTGTGTCAACAAAAGTGCTTAATCCTACCCAGCCATCAGATAGTGTTGCCTTAGTTCACATAGTGTGTCTCTTTGCTAGATGACTGTTTCACATCTTATTCTCACACGACGTACTATTCTCTCACAACTATTCTTCACTTTGCTGTTGGCTTTGCTTCATATTTCTATGCACTGAGAAAGTGGAACCAATTAGAAGTTAACTTCTTAAAGTTCCCACCATCAAAATTACCTATCCCCACCTACATACATCTCTGACAATGTGCAATATACATATTCTTCTGTTACGCTAGATGAACTCTTTGGTCTCTGGGATTCCTATACTCATTCTTAGATCCCATTTGCTTGCTTATTAACGGACCTTGCTTAGTAACTCTTCCCTCTCTATTTTACATCAGTCATTTGCCTCTTGTCCTGGCTGTGTGGCTAAGTGTTTAGAGCATTGGCCTTCAGACTGAAGGGTTGAGAGTTCGATTCCCAATCAAGGGTATATACCTGGGTTGCAGGTTTGATCCCCGGCCCCAACCCTGTGCGGGAGGTGGTCAATCCATGTGTCTTTCTCACATCAGTGTCTCTCTCCCCCCTCCCTCCACTCTCTCTAAAAATCAATGGAAAAGATATCCTTAGGTGAGGATTAACAAAAACAAAACGAAACAGAAAACACCCAAAAAAAAAAACCCAAAAAAAACAATTACGTTTCTTTTAATTTCTCTCCAGCTTTACCTCCATTTTTATTTTATTTTATTATTTTTTTTTTTTTTACTTTTCCAGGGGTGTCTTGATTTACTGTTTCTGATTTCTTTCCTCCTTTTTTCTCATCATCCTTTCCCAAGGAGGTTTTCACGTACCCTGTGCCAAAGAAACTGCTGTTATTTGGATCATTAAAAGCAGTAATCACTTCTCAGTTTTGAAGCTTCAAAAGAAAAAATTAAGAGATGACTAATACAGCAGAATAGAATGATTCACAACACAGAGCCAATAGAATATGAAAAGATATGCAAATTTAAGACAATAAAATGTTTTTTATCTACTGCCCAGTGTTGGCAAGGAAATCTAGAACTCTCCTATACCACTTAAGCAAGTGAACAACATTTCTGGAAATAATTTGGCAACTTGTACAAAACCTTTAAAAAATATATATCTTTTGACACATCCATTCCTTTTCTAAGAGGATGTCCTAAGGAAATAAAGATTATAGAACCCCCCCCCCCAAACACACACACCCAGGGAGAGAGGAAAATCATCAAGGCATTGGTTCTGGAAGGAGAAATTGAAAGTAATCTAAATGTCTAACAACAGGACATTGAGATTGGTTAAATTAAAGAACATCTGTGTAATAGAATACTATGTAGGCACTTAAAATGGTGGCAAAGATATGTTATTGACATGGAAAGATTTTTGTTATTACACATTTTTAAGTGACGAAGTATTTAGTGCAATTTTGTGGGAACAATGTGTATATTACACTCATGATGTATGTATGTATAGGAAAATGCCTGGAAAAATACATATCAAAATGCTTTTTAGCTGCTATCATCAAGTAGTAGAATTTTAGACTTTTTCCTAACTTGCAATGGTTGTATTACTAGCAACAACACCAAAAAAAGAAAATGACATTTTTGCAAAAGAAAGAGAAAACTAACTTCCCAATTGTAGTCTCCTTTCTTTTTCCATTTTTGCATTTAAACATTGATCGTCAGACTTGGTTCATAGCTGGCTGGCTTGGTTTGACCCAGTCCTGTGTCTTAACCCCACCGGACTTTAAATAACCTGCTGGCCTGTCAGCTGTGAGAGAATAGATGAGCTTGATAAAATATTTACCGGACAGTACTTGTAGCTTTAGTTGCCAAGGAGTCTATATAGGCTCATTCGATTAAGTCTATCAAGACACCACCTACTAATTCAGTAAACATAGTACAAGTATAAAGGCGGACTAAATAGGACAGGTAGTGTTAAACTCCAAAGGAGAAAGATGATGAAAAAAATCATAGAAAATGAGTTTATTAATAACCTGTAATTAAAGTGTGATAAGATGAAATCAAAGGGTTTTATAGAACTACAGTCCAGTAATACTGCATGCGACAGTGGTGGTTTCCTGTTTTTTAGTATTGGTAATTATTATTCTGTGTGAGTGGAAAAATTTATGTGTAACTTTTGTTTTACTCCAAAAACTTTAGGTAGGTTTTATTGTGAAATATTGATAACCATGAAAATTCTTAAAATCTTGCGATAGAACATTCCAGCTGAATATTTAATGTGTGATATTACAGTGTTTTTTTACGAGCTATGAAAAACAAAAAAAGTAATATGTGCTTAGTGTGAAGAATTTAAAAAGTAGTTACAAAGAAATCAGTTTTTGCTGCCTCTTTTTGATCTTTTAATGCATAAGTATAAATGTACTTATGCTGTACATTTCAAGTTTATATCTTGTCTTTTTTCCTTAATATTGTATGACTGTTCTCATGTCATTAATGTTGTTTGCCTTAAAAACTTCCCATTTTTAAAGATAAAGTACGTAGTTAGTTAAAGCAATGTAAATTTGTTGATAATTCAGTATATACCTTGTATTAGAAGAAACAAATTTTCTGCAGTCTTCTGTTTAATGGTTGTTAGCAGTTTAGTTGATGGAACTATCATTCCAGCTATGTTTTAAAAAATTACATAGTTATCCAGGTTTTTGTTTGTATGAATAAACCAACAAGCTCATTAAAAATTTTAAGGTTGACATTTGTAGATAAGTACTTTAGTTTCACTTTCTCCAAGACAGAAAGAAATAATGTATAACAGAAAGATGACTATTTTTAGCTTTTCTTTCTGCTGGTGAGGTGGAATAGCAAATATTTTTAGAGCAGTTGAAAGTACAGCCACTTAGATTAGCTCAGTGTTTCTATCATCAGAATCTCAATAACTTTGTTTATTTTATGCATCTAGGTTTTACTGTCTGGTGTTTTGAATTTCTGTAAATTGCAACATGATTCCTGTTTCACTTTTTAATCTAGTTCATCTCTCTGGAACAATATGTAAAAAAAGAGCAAATTTCAAAAACCTTAATTTTCTCTGCACATTTTGTGTATTTTGAATTATAATTTTGTCCTGGATATTGTGGCAATGTTTTTCTTTCTTACAAATGAAACAATAATTAATATTTATGAGGGTAGGTTGTTGAAAATCTTCTCCCATGAACACAATAAGCCCTTAATATTTACAAGAGAATATTTTTAAGTATGACCTTTGTAAGTATTAATTATGAACACCACTATAACATTTCATCTTTTCTATAAATTGGAGCATAGAATAAGTGACAATCTGAGTAACTTCTGTTTTTACCCTCAGTGAGAGCTACTGACAAGTATAAAATTCAGGTCACATTAAGAGGCTGAGGTAGTACCTGACAGACACTCATCCTGCATTTCCCAAACAGCCAATATTCGAACTCCTATCTTAGGAAAATTTCACATTACTGTACATTATAAAACTTTGGAAACCTTCCAGATTGGTTACAGTGATTCAAAACAGTATGGTAATTAATTCACAAATCTGAGATTTTAGTGTAATTTGCTATTGCATATAGGAAAACAATTAAAGCTCTCATGTGTAAGTGTTCAGATCAGGCAATGACTCAACATACCATTCACATCTGAACTCATTGCAGTCTGGCTTTTACTTCTACCGTGCCACTAAAACATGTCCTGCAAAGATCATGTATGACTTTGCAGGTTGTTAAATCCTGTTCTCATTCATATCTTAGATCTCTAAGCATTTAACACTGTCCACTCTTGCTTTGAAATTCTCTCTTCCCTTGATATCAAGAATACCATTTCCCCCTGCCTTTCTGAATTTTTAGCTATAATTCTTCCTTGACTTGAGCTTTAAATGTTAGTAATAGTTCTCCAAGGTTCTGTTATTCAACTCGTCTTCCCCTCTGCCCTTTTTTTTTTTTTCCATTTTGCTTTAGCCACTTTTTCCCCCCTTAATACATTTTTATTGATTTTAGAGAGAAAAAGGGAGCGGGAAAGAGAGAGATAGAAACATCAATGATGAAAGAGAATCATTGATCGGCTGCATCGTGCATGCCCCCCACTGGGGATTGAGCCTGCAACCTGGGCATGTGCCCTGACTGGGAATTGAACCGCAATCTCCTGGATCATATGGCGATGCTCAAGTCACTATTATTTTTTAAAACGAGTTTATAGAAATATCCTTGACATATCATAAACTGCACATATTTAAAGTGTACACTTTAGTACATGTTGACTACATGACATCATTACCACAATCAAAATAATATATCCAGCATATCCAAAGTTTCCTCATCCTATTAGTAATCCCTCCCCACTACCCCTTCCATTCCCACCCAACCCCTAGGTTGGATGTACTTTCTGTCACTATAGATTAGTTTGCTTTTTCTAGAATTTTATATAATGGAATCATGGAGTGTATACTCTTTGGGGGTGGAGGGAAGTCTAGCTTCTTTTACTTAAGATTATGTTCTAAGATTTATCTATGTTATGTGTATCAGTAGTTTATTTCTTTTTATTGCTATTTCATTTTATGGATGTAACTATCCATTCATTCACCTATTGATACACATTTGAGTTGTTTCCAGTTCTCTGGCTGTTGAAAACAAAGTTGCTATGAAAATTTGGGCCCACACCTTTGCATGGTTATATGCTTATTGTTTTTCTTGTGTAAATTACTTAGGAATAGAATAAGTATCATATGATCAATGCAGGTTTAGCTTTTTAAGCAACTGCTAAACTGTTTTTGACATGTTGGGCCATTTTACATTCCCACTATCAGCGTATGAGCTTTTCAGTTGATCTACATTCTTGTCAACATTTGTTGTATTGGTCATTTGTGTCTTCTTTTTCTTATCAGTCTTCCTAGAGCTTTACAGATTTTATTTATCATCAAAAAGAAACCAGCTTTTGTTGTTAGTGACTTTTCTCTATTTTTTTTTGGTTGCAGAGTAGTCCGTTATATGAATATTTATTCAGTCATTCTACTGATTAATATTTTGCATAAGAATAATCTTAATGGGAAATGTAATTAATCTATGTGATAAAAATGACAAAACCTTGAGGAAATGGACACAGGTACAGTACTCGAGGATGGGAAGATTAAAGATACAAAGATGTCACCTTAAAATAATTCATAGGTATATTGTAATTCTACTCAAAATACCATTAGGTTTAAAAAACCATAGCAAAATGATTCAGAAGTTCATCTAGATGAATAAATATTTGAATCGATGTTAAAGTTCTGAAAAAAGAAGAATGGATGGAGAGAAACCTAGCTGTAAGATATTAAAACATAATGAAGCTATAACAATTAAAAAATAGAGTGCCAGCACCAGGATAAAAGAGACCACTGGGAAAATAGCCCAGAAATAGAACATGGTGGATGTAGGATTTAATATATGATAAAGGAAGCACACATATCCATAAGGAAAGTAAGGATTATTTAAACAAATAATGTGTTAGTATAACTGTAAACAATTTGGAGTAACAGAAACTTAGATTTTTAATATATCACATACTAAAATAAGTTCCAGATGGATTAATAATTACATAGAAACAGCAGGCCATAGAACTAAATTATATATTGATTGAACCTAAAAAGGGGGAACAGCTAGAAATTACAAAGATCCTTGATAAATTAGACTGCATAAAAATTTAACTTTTATATCATCCAAAAAATGTAGCCAAAATGAAAAAATACAGTAGACTGGAAAATATTTTCAGCAAATTTTCAAAGGTTAATATTCTTCTATATCAAACCCTTATGCAAATATAAAAATGAGCATAGGACAAGATTAAAGAATTAAATAGGAAATTAAACAAAAACAGGGAAATTCTTAATGCAAGTTAAACCACTAAGGAGTTACCAGGACCCACCCATTAAATTAGCAACAACTCCCTTGAAGGCCAGAGTAGGGTACAATAAGTAGATGCATAAATTGCTAATGGTCTTACATAAAGTGTTGCAACCATTTGAAAGTCACTCTTGTGATGTGTCAAGATTCATAACAAATCTCCATATTTTTTGGTCCAGAAATTCCACATCTGGGATAGATCCAAAGAAAATAAGTAGCTCCCCCTTCCAAAAACCAAACATAAAATCCCAAAGGTGTTCAGGTGTTTTTTTTTTTCTTTCAAATGAGAAAACCTAAATGACTAATCAAGGGAGTAATTAAAGTTTTCATATACCCTGTAGATAGAATAGAATATAATAATTAAAATATGGTAATAAAGATTGTAATTGAAAAATGTAATTGTGATGAGGGTAATTTTTAAAAAGTAAGCTTTCAAATTGTACAGTCTGATATAAAAATGACTGGAATGCCATGGCCAGTGTTTCTCAATGGTTTGATTCCCACTCAACTCCATGTACTTGGTATGCTTCGATCCCCAGTCCTAGTTGGGGCGCATGCAGGAGGCAACTAATTGATGTGCCTCTCTCACATTGATATCTCTCCCTCTCCCTCTCCCTCTCCCTCTCCCTCTCCTCTCCCTCTCCCTCTCCCTCTCCCTCTCCCTCTCCCTCTCCCTCTCCCTCTCCCTCTCCCTCTCCCTCTCCCTCTCCCTCTCCCTCTCCCTCTCCCTCTCCCTCTCCCTCTCCCTCTCCCTCTCCCTCTCCCTCTCCCTCTCCCTCTCCCTCTCCCTCTCCCTCTCCCTCTCCCTCTCCCTCTCCCTCTCCCTCTCCCTCTCCCTCTCCCTCTCCCTCTCCCTCTCCCTCTCCCTCTCCCTCTCCCTCTCCCTCTCCCTCTCCCTCTCCCTCTCCCTCTCCCTCTCCCTCTCCCTCTCCCTCTCCCTCTCCCTCTCCCTCTCCCTCTCCCTCTCCCTCTCCCTCTCCCCTCCCCCCTTTTCTCCCCCTCCCTCCCCTCCCCCCAGTCTCTCTAAAAACCAATGGAAAAAGTGTCCTTAGGTAAGGACTAACAACAACAAAAAAGAGCAGATACCTTTTCTTCTTGTGTGAATTAACAATATTAAATAGCAGTTCATAGAAAATACTGTTCCAGTCACATCTTATCTAGGATAATATATCAGCTTATAAGCAACCAGAAATCTCAGTGGCAAAACAACTTCATTCTAGAATCAAAGCAGACTGGAAAGAAAGATGGTGAAACCAAAGGTTAGCTCTTACAAAGTTCTGATTGGAAGTAGTACACTTCAACTCACGTATCATTGAAAAGGACTAATATCATGGCACTGAGGTATAATCTTCCCGTGGGGATGGGCCAATACAGAAGGGTTGCGAATATTTTGAATACGTATGTGCTATGACAGAGTGTCCAGTTCTGGCTGTCACTTCAGGGTGTGACAACCTGGGATTTGTCTAGAGGAAAAGGATTTAGGATGGTGAGTAATTCTGAAATCTCGCCTGGAACATAGTGGAAAGGGTCAGTGGAAGGGGAGGGCACAGTAATGCTATCTAAAATATTTGAAGAATGGCTGTTACTGGATATGCTGTATGACATCAGTGGATGGAAGTTACAGCATTATATATTTTGACTCAGTATAAGAGCACAAAGAGGAAAGGAGACAAAGAAATTGATGGTTGTTTTAAATACTTTACTGCATTTATATTCTTCAAAATAACCCTATTAGGGTTTGTGTGTATGCGTGTGTTTGTTTAAATATGAAGGAAATAGACTCAGAATGAGTGGGTAAGTACCTAAGGTCATATGGCAAATATGTGGCAAAACCAGTTTGGAATCTAGGTCTGTGTGATCTCATCTCTTTCCACAAACTTTGTTGCTCTCTATAGGACTGCAAAGCTTTCTTATAATTAAACTGTTTTCACCAGTCATCTTCTGTCTGACAAGGTAATGGCCACTCTTCCCCATCTCTAAAAGGGTTCAAAGTGCCTGGCTGGTGTGGCTTAGTGGATTGAGCATCATCTTATGCACCAAGAGGTCATTGGTTTAGTTCCCGGTCAGGGAGGCACAAGCAAGGGTCACAGGCTTGATCCCCAGATTGGGTGTGCAGGAGGCAGCCAATCAATGACTCTCATCATTGATGTTCCTATCTCTCTACCCCTCTCCCTTCTTCTCTCTGAAATCAATAAAGATGTTTTTTTAAAAAAATACACATAATATGTATTTAAAGCTAATAGAGCTGATCTTAGCCAGATTAGTTCAGTGGTTAGAGCATCGGTCTGCAGACTGAAGGGTCCCAGGTTCGATTCTGGCCAAGGGCACGTAACTCGTTTGCAGGCTCAGGCGTATGCAAGAATCAACCAGTGAATGCATAAAGAAGTGAAACAACAACTTGATGTTCCACTCTCTCCCTCCTTCCCCCTCTCTAAAGTCAATCAATAAAAAAGGTGTGGGTTTTTAAAAAAAGTTAATAGAACTATTTCTCACAGCAGCATATTGTAGGAAATCCCTGCTCTACACTAACCTGTGCTTGCTTGCCTGCTCTCTTGCTATTTTCTCCCTACCTCCCTTCCCCTCCCTCTCTTCTTTATTCCCTTCCTTTCTTGTAACTCTTCCCATCTTTGAGATAGTGACCACAGGCAGGTTCTGAAGTAAAGTCATCTAAGCATAGGAGAAAATATATATGATATTTATTGGCTAAAACTTCAGTGATATAGTTAGGAGATGATAAAATTAAGTTGCCTTAAACACTAAATGTCAATCTTACCTGTGTAGATCTCAAGGTTGTGTGTGTTTGTTATTTAGCTCAGAAACCATTACTATATCTTCAAATGGATTTATGTTCTATTTTAAGTAAAACTAATATTAACATGGTTTATTTACAAGTGTGCTTTTTAGATGCCAACGTGCATATGATTAGATAATTTTGATTATGTACTTTCTGAGTCTGAATCCTGATTATTTCTTCTGGAATTAGCCAATTTTGTGCCTATTTCTGCTATATTACAACTGCACATTTCTTTCTTTTTAGTGCTGTAGTAGCCTTGTTATTTAAACTCTAGAATACATCCTAGTTAATTAAAGGCATGTGATTGGTTATTTATTTTTGTTGTGTGATGAATTTGAAGGTAATTAAAAGTATAATTTTTTTTTTTCTTCAGCATCAGACAATAGTCAGCGTTTTCGAGAAACCTGTTTTGCATTTGCATTGACACCACAACAAGTGCAGCAAATCAGTAGCTCAATGTAAGTTGTCTTCAAGTGTAACTTGCAGTTTGGTCTTTAAATCCAGTTTAGTCTATAAGTGAATTGGGTATTAATGTCATGCAAATATTCGTTTTAAAAATACTATTATAGTGTTACCTACCCTCAAAACAGTTGTATTTCTGATAATTTGAAAAATTTTCTACAATGCCTTTGAATCAGCTTCCATCTGCATGTTTTAAAAATAATTGTAGTTCTTATTCTGTCTTTTCTAGGGATATTTCTGGGACCAAATGTGACTTCACAGTGCAGGTCCAGTTAAGGTACAGTGTTGACTACAGTATATATATTCAAAGTTTAAAAGTTAATATTTCTTAAAGATTTCTAAAAATTCACCTAACTTTCAGTAAGTGTATTGAAAATACTGGGTTTAGATATTTTGATAAGGGAAAACCTTCTCCTGTTATGAAATGTCCTAATTTTTATCCAGTTTAGATTTTAATATAGCAAGTCATTATATATCTAACCACATTTTTCCATTTTGGTTGCCCTCAGTTGGTTGAGAAGCTCCAGATAATGATATGTTTCAGCATTATAGTGGTCAGCTCTTTAGAAATACCAAGTTTTATGAAAGCAAAGGCCTTTTCTGTATAAGTGGCAAACTGCTGTAGATAAGGAACTTAGGTTAAGCCTACAGTGTCTCATGGGTGAGCAAAAACCAAAATAGTCTGAGGTAGAAAGGTGGAATGAGCCTCAGCTGTATATTGGGAGTAAGGAAGTAATTAAGGACAGATGTCTTAAATAACAAATTAGTAATTTATTTCTTGATCTATATAAGAGTGAATAGAGTGAGAATTTACAAATTATATAGCTGTACTTGGTTTTCCTAAAAGGTTATGTATTTAATTTAGAAGTAAATATTTTTATGAGTTTTTAAAGCAGTATTCTAAATACTTGTGAATGTAATACAAGTAATGTTATTATTCAACATCTTCAGTTCTCAAGGAACAATGGAGTGCCATGATTAGTGAATAGAATTAGGTCTGGGGATGGACTTACAGCATTTTGATGAAAACAACAAAAAAAATGTTTCACAGGCAAATAAAGTTGGGAAATACTGTATATTATATTTCCTTCTTAAAAAGTTATTGTGCATGTTAGCCTAGCTCTGAGAATTTCAATATTAAGGAAACTTTGTTTTTTGATTCAGAATTAGTTAAATTTATTCAACTACAAAACCTTCTGCCCCCACCCCCTCAGAACATGCTTAAACAAATGATTGGAAACATGCAGACAACTACAGGTTGATAGTCAAGATTACTGAAACTCTACCTTGACAGAATTATTTATTTTAAACCTGTTTAAATATGTTTATTCATTGTATGAAATGTCTACTTGATAGTCTTTTTACTTAATTTTGGCCATCTTTTAGATTAGCTACTGAACAAAAATATTAATGAAGTCATCCTTTAATAATGGAAATTAAACTTGTTCCTTATTGTTTAGGTTTTGTTTATCAGAAACCAGTTGTCCACAAGAAGATCATTTCCCACCTAATCTTTGTGTGAAAGTGAACACAAAACCTTGCAGCCTTCCAGTAAGTCCTAAAAGCTATTTTTTAAATGCATTGACAACACAGCTATCAATTTAAATCACCACAGCTGTTGTTAATCATAGTTTTTCATTAAGAAAACATCTTTTATTTTGGATATATGTTCACTGAGTGAAACACTTGTACCAGCTATGTACAATAACAGCTGTGTCATTGGCTGTGGAGACAAAATCTAGGACTTGGAGTTGGGTCTGGTAGCTTTAGTGTACTGAATTTTGGGGAGAAGAAATTGTTTCAACAAAACCTCAGCTGTGTTCATGTACATCTGGAAGCCTGTGATAGAGTAGAAGAATGCTGTGCCTTACACAGAGGGTGAGAGTTTGGGCTGTTATTGATCAACTTCAGATATTCCCTATATACTTGTTCGAGTTCTTTATGAATTCATCCTGATTCTTTAATTTTAGAAGTTTTTAAGATCTGTCACCACAGATCTTATTTTTTCTCACATTTACTATAGTGAGACTATAGGGTTATAGAGAAACACAGAGGCAGCCTTTGTAAATATTTGCGTCTCTACTTTTTAATGGATATATTCTAGTTCATAGTTAATAGGGTTCTTTAAAAATGACAGTTGAAATTATTGTAGAGATAATAAGTAGAAATAAATTGTATTTCATCCTTAGGGTTATCTTCCACCTACTAAAAATGGTGTGGAACCAAAGCGACCCAGCCGACCAATAAATATCACCTCACTTGTCCGATTGTCCACAACAGTACCAAACACCATTGTTGTTTCTTGGACTGCAGAAATTGGAAGAGTAAGTAAATTTTTTTCTACCAAGTTTTTTGTATTACAAGGAAGGAGTTAATTGCCATGGCTGCTTGAGCTTATATATAAATGATATTGCAAAATGATTTGCAAAGGGCCTTATTTTTGTCTCATAATGAATTTTCAACATGTTCCTATTTAAAAAAATGGGAATGTGAAGTATCCAGTGTTTATAACCTGATCCTTTTGCTCAGCAATTCATCATAAATATCTTCCTGTATTATTACATATTCATCTACATGACTTTAAATGGCTATATTATAGTCTAATATGAGTATGCTGTAATTTAGCCGATTCCCAGTTGTTGAACACTTATTTGATTTATTGATCAATTGATTCATTGCTATTTCAAAGAACATTTTGAAGACCATACTAGTAGCTATAGTTTTGCATAGGGACATGATAATTTTCTTAGAGTAAATTCCCAGAAGTGAAATTACTGAGTCAAAGAGCATGAAGAATTTTAAGAAATATTGTGTACATTGACAGATTGCCTTACAAAAAGATGTACAAATTTATTCTCTGACTTTCAGTGTTTATTCACATGCCTTTTGACTCATACCCTGTCAACACTGATTTTATCTTTAAAAATCTTTACCAATTTTAATAGGTAAGTAATGGCACCATATTGCTTTAATTAGTACTTCTTTTATTATTACTGACATTTAACACAGTTTATGTTTCTGATTATTTACATTTTAAAATTATATTCATATCTATTTTTCTATTGATTTTTTAAAATTCTTACTGATTTATGAATTCTTAATATATTAAGACTTAACACTTTCTTCACAAGTTGCAAATATTTGTTTCTAGTTTGTTTGCCTTTTAATTATGTGGTTATTTAATGTGTAGAAGAGTTAAATTATTATGGGGCCAGTTTTTTTCTTTATAGCCTTTGCCCCTAGGCCCCATCAGTGCTTACGTAGTCTATCAGCCTTTCCAAGATTACATAGATATTTGTTTATTTTTCTTCTAGACTTTTGAGAATTCTTGTTTTACCTTTAAATATGTAATCCATCATAAATTTATGTGTGGTGTGAACTAAAAATTTACTTACATTTTTTTAGTTAGACAGTTATTCTAATACCATTAAAAAATGCTGATTCAGAAGCCACCATTATTATATATTTGGCTTTTATTTATCCTGGTTGTGTTTCTGAACTTTTTAAATATTATTTCTTAGTCTAGCATTCTTTTTCTGGAACAATTTCAGAATGTTTTTTATTATTTTAGTTTTAAGCTGTGAGCTCATATCTATTCACTAATTCATTTGAAAATTATTGAATACTTACTGTATGCCATGCACTCTACAAGAAAAAAAGAAATTATTGCTCTTTTGGAGTCTGAGTTCCAGGGGCCAGGTGGTCACAAGTAAAAAATGTGAACTTACCATAAATACTCTAAAGGAGAGGTGTGTGGTGATTTTAGACTCTTTTATTAAAGGGTATTTTGAACTAGACAGAGAGGTCAGACAGGGCTTTTCTGATGAAGTCGTTACTGAGCCAAGAGCTGAGAAAAGGGTAGAAGGAATCAGGCAAAAGGTCCCTGAGTTACTTCCCCAAATCTTATTTGTTGTTGATTTATTTAAAAGGCAGTTATTATTGAATATTTACTTAATACATTCATAAATTCTTTCAGTAGCTTTTTAGTTGGTTTCTTGGTGTTTCTCTGTAGGTAGTTTTTAGTTTGAGATGGATCATTATACAAATAATGACAATCCTAATACGTCATATTTTCTTGTTCTTATTCTATTGTGCTGGCTAGAGCCTTCAAAATAATGTTAAATAACGTGAGTGCTAGTGGACATTTCTTCACTTATTTTTTACGTTAATGAGAATACTACTAGTGTCACAACTTTAAGTATTATAATTTAATTTTTGATAGAACTTAATTATATCAATGATATATTCCTATATTCCTCTTTTACTGGATATCTTTGTGAGAAATGGATTTTGAATTTTATCAAAATCTTATTTGATATCTGTCAAGATTATATTTGTTTCCTTTGCCTAATTAATGTCATTATGTTTTCTGAAATTTTCAAAATATTTACTTATAGTGTACCTTGGGGTTCCCTTTTTTGTTGCCTACCCCTTTTAAAAAATATATATTTTTATTGATTTCAGAGAGAGGAAGAGAAGAAGGGAGAGAGAGATAGAAACTGATTATGAGAGAGAATCATTGATTGGCTGCTCCCTGCACACCCCCTGCTGGGGATCAAGCCCGAAACCCAGGAATCGAACCTTGATCTCCTGGATCATAGATTGATGCTCAAGACTGAACCAAGCCTGCTGGGCTCTTGTCCTCCTTTTTGAAGAAGGTGTTGAAGTTTTTGTCTCTGTGCAAAAAGTGTAGCCTACCAGGGAAGTGTTGTAGTTCACCAGGGTGTTTACAGTGAACTATGAACTAGGCTGAAACTGTGGGTGAGGAGGGAAATGTGGTTGCTGATATATAACACTAGAGGAGAGGGAGATAGCTGTTGAGTCTTCCATACCTCAGAAAGAAGGAGGCACTATCTTCAGTGATTTGAAGGTCTACCAGGTAATGTAAGATCTTTGTGTAGACTCCCATCTACATGTTGGAGACCTTTTTGAAGTAAAACATTGAAATAAAATTATTTGTTTTCAAAGCCCAAAAGATCATTTATTAGGCTGTTTTTCAATCACTAGATTTTTTAAAATTTATCTTTATTGTTGAAAGTATTACAAATGTCCCCGTTTTTTCCCCATTCCTGTTCTTCCTCCCTCCCCCCAGTCCTTCACCACACCATTATCTGTGTCCATGGTTTATGCACATATGCATATAAGTTCTTAGGTTAATCTCTCCCCACCTACCCACACACCTCTGTCTTCCCTCTGAGATTCATCAGTTTGTCCATGCTTCTGTGCTTCTGGGTCTATTTTGCTCATTGGTTTATTTTGTTCATTAGATTCCATGTATGAAGTAAGGTCATGTGATACTTTTCTTTATCTGATTGGCTTATTATGCTAAGCATAATACTCTCCAGGTCCCACCATGCTGTCTCAAAGGGTAAGGGATCCTTTGTTTTTACAGCTGCATAGTATTCCATGGTGTGATTTCAATCTTATAAAACTTGTAGAAACTTGTTTTGTTTCCTAACATGTGATCTGTCTTTGAGAGTGTCCCACCTGCACTTGAGAATGCATATTCTGCAGCTTTTGGGTGAAATGTTCTGTGAATGTCAATTAAATCCATCTGATCTAGTGTATCATATAGAATCACTGTTTCCTTGTTGATTTTTGTCTGGAAAATCTATCCAGTAAATTCAGTGGGGTGTTCAAGTCTCCCCTACTGTGACTGTATTGCTGTCGATCTCTCCTTTAAAGTCCCCCAGAAGTTGTTTGTTTTGTTTTTCCCAGCCTGTCTGAGTCTTGTTCTGAGATGGGTCTTTTGTAAACAGCATATATTTGAGTCTTGTTTTCTTATCCATTCAGCTCCTTATTGTCCTTTGATTGGACCATTTAATCCATTTATATTTCAGGTCATTATTGATGGGTACTTATCTATTGCCATTTTATTTCTTTACGCCTATGTTTCTCATTCTCACTAGTTCAACTTCTTATTATAGCAGTTCGTTTAAGATTGCTTGCAATGCTGGTTTGGTGGCGATAAACTCCTTTAGCGTTTTTTTGTCTGGGAAGCTCTTTATTTCACCATCCATTTTGAATGATAGTCTTGCTGGATAGAGTAGTCTTGGTTTCAGATCCTTGCTTTTCATTACCTTGAATACTTCATGCCGTTCCCTTCTGTCCTGTAGAGTTTCTGATGAGAAATCATTGACAGCCTTATGAGAGCTCCTTTGTAGGTAACAGATTGCTTTTCTCTTGCTTCCTTTAACATTCTCTCTTTGTCTTCTATTTTTGACATTTTAATTATGATGTGTCTGGGCATGGGCTTCTTTGGGTTCTTCTTGCTTGGGACTCTCTGTGCCTCCTCAACTTGTGTGACTTTTTCCTTGACCAGGTAAGGGAAGTTTTCTGCTTTTATTTCTTCAAACAGATTCTCTAACCCTTGCTTACTTTCTACCTTTTCTGGCACTCCTATGATGTTAATATTGTTACATTTCATGTTGTCCCACAGTTCCCTTAAACTGTCCTGTTTTTTAATTGTTTTTTCTTTTTGGTTCTCTGATTGAGTGATTTTTTTTTCTACCCTGTCTTCTAATTTGCTGATTCGATCCTCAGCTTCTCTTAATCTGCTGTTTATTCCTTCCAGTGTATTTTTTATTTCTACTATGTCCTTAATTTCCTTCATAGTTTCCATATCTTTTCTCATGCTGTTGAGCATCCATCCTTACGATCAGTGTTCTGAACTCTATATCTGATAGATTGCTTATCTCCGTTTCATTTAGCTCTTCTTCTGGATAATTTTGTTCTTTCATTTGCGGCTTGTTTTTTTGTCTATCCATTTTACCTGCCTGTTTGGATTTGTTTCTATGGAATAGGTAGATCTAGGACTCCCAGTCTTTTGGATGGTCTCTGGTGCAGGCCAGTGTCAGACGCTGTTTGTGACTGGCCGTGTGTACCCTGTTTGAAATTTTCCGCACTCCACAGCTTGTGGTTTCCTCTGTTGAGGCTGGATGTGTTTGGAAAGGATGAAGATGTGCACCAAAGTCTACTTTTCCAAGCCCTGAATCCAGAAGAAAATCAGGCAAAGACTCAAAGTACCCTGGGCTGTTATTTAGTCTCTTAAGGAGCCTCAGGCTGTAGAAACTGCACAGGGTGGGGTGAGAGGTTTTCCAGCAGGATGGGGCAGTTGCTTTCCCCCCAGGCAAAAGCTACTTGGAAGGTAAATCTGTCTGCAGTATGGGGGAATGACCTAGCACAGGAATCCTGATGACTGCCCTCTGAACTCTATTCCCCCAGCCAGCACCCCTGTAATCTCCTCACATAGCTCTAGTCCACTCTGCCCTCCTCCATTGGAGCCCAAGGTGAGTAGCTACACATGAAACTTCGAGGTTGGCTCTTTAAGTGCCTCCATTTCCAGTGGGTCTCTCCCTGGCAGACAGAAACCCCGCTGCTTTTCACAGCAGATATTATGTGGGCACCTTTCTCAGTTCTGGTGCTCTGAGCTGGGAAGCCCAGCCTGGGGTTAAGCCCAGCCCCAGAGTTCTCCCCACAGCTGAGATATCCCTCCAGACCTTTAGCTGCTGCCTGTGGGAGCCTAGCCAGCCTTCTCTCGCCTTTGTACGTACTACCATTCTCTCTGGGGTCTCCACTTTAGGTCCTTGGTTATGGGGGTGTTCTCCAGCTCTTCAGTTGCAGTTGATTATTCAGGACAGTTTTTCTATATTTTAGTTGTAATTCCAGTGTGGTCCCATGAGAGTGGCATTGTAGCTTTCACTCAGTCTTCTGCCATCTTTGCCATCTGGATCACTAGTTTTAATTCAACTTATAAAGAAACTATATTGTAACTTCTTATCCGACCTCAGGTAGTCACTGCTTTTAGCATTTACTAAGTGCTTATTGTAGAGAAGTTATTTATATACTGGTATAAAGAGCAATTAATGGAGTGATTGTATCTTAATAATTATGGAGAAAATGTCCCTTTGAACTTGATAGTTTTGAAGACTTTTGAAAAAAACATTAGTATAATGCAATATATATCATTAGTTGGAGTTAGGT